>NC_091848.1:11985456-12293112 GCF_037783145.1 Equus przewalskii
GACCGGTTGAGAAAGAGAGAAAATATGGTTTAGAGTTCTAATCACATTCCATTCTCCACATCTTTAAAACCATGTACCAGAACAAAGAGTTGTAACCCTCCCCAGTCCATATCGATACCAGCTGATGCTGTCTGCATTTATCTTGTTTTCAGATTCAGGCATGGTGGCGTGGAATGATGGTACGGAAAGGACTTGGGGTATTTGAAGAACTGGTAAAAATGCAAAAGAAAGGAAAGAATTCTCCGAAAGATAAGAAAGGAAAGAAGGACGTAAAAGGAAAACCTGTAAAGGGAAATAAAAAGTAATTCTATAGATTACTGAATTGAGGTAATGAACTCTGATGGATTAAGAAGGCAAAATATCTAAGAATTGGATGCCTACCACACTCAAATTATTCACAGAATTATGGTTATGTATAAAAATAAACATTCTTACTTTTACTGAAATATTTATGGATAAAATGATATGATGCCTGGGATTTGCTTCAGAATCATCAAGGAGAGGTAGGCGCGGGGCATCCAAATGAAACGAGATCGGCCATAAGCTGATAATAGAAGCATATAATAGGTACAGGGAGGTTCATTATACTATCTTGTCTACTTTAAAAACTTTTAATTTTGAAATAATTGTAGATTCACAGGAAGTTCCAAAGAAATGTACAGGGAGGTCCATGCACCCTTCCCCCTCCCTCAGTGTTGACATCTTGCAGAACTATAGTACAACAACAAAACCAGAAAATATACATCAGTACCCTCCACAGATATACAGGCACTCATCTGTGTGTGTATCTCAATGCAATTTTGTTACATGTAGCTTCCTGTAGCCACCAGCACAACAAAAAACAGAATCGTCCCACCACTGCGTCTCCCTTGTGGTACTGCTTTCGGTCACACCTACCACTTACCCCTCTCCTAATGCCTAACCCGTTCTCCATCTCTGTAATTTTATTATTTCAAGAATGTCACCCACAACTAGAAGGACCTGCAACTAAGATATACAACTATGTACGGGGGGGTTTGGGGAGATAAAGCAAAAAAAAAAAAAAAAGATTGGCAACAGTTGTTAGCCCAGGTGCCAATCTTTAAAAAAAAAAAAAAGAATGTCATATAAATGGAATCACATAGTATGTAACATTTGGGATTGGCTTTTTTCACTCAGCATAATTCACTTGAAGTGCATCCAAGTTGTTGCATTATCAATAGTTTCTTCCTTTCTATTGCTGGGTAGTATTACCTGGTACCATAGTTTGTTTGACCATTCACCCCCTGAAGAACATTGGTCTGTTTCCAGTTTCTGGCTACTACAAATAAAGCTTCTTTGAACACTTGTTCATAGGTTTTTGCATGAGCAGAGGTCTTCAGGGAATTCACGGGAATGGCCAGAAAAATGAAGAGTACCACACTACCTAAAACATCCTCATTTACGCCGCTCAACACCTCCTCATCCTGATAACTTTTTCTTTTGGAGTAGTATTGCTTTCAAATCCTACATCTTTCAAGCAATGATTGCAATACTAATTATGAATATAGTAAGAAGAAAGTAAAACATAACTTGATTAGAGTATATTAGAGTAGAAATGTGTGAGCAGACACCTGTGCTGTGCAACGAGTTTCACACTCTAGGAAAAGAAAACCAAAAATCTCAAAAATCACTTAGAGCAACAAAAAATTTTAATTAATGAATTAAATAAGTTTTATTTAGCAAATTCCATGCCAAAGAAATGCACAGAGGTAATATGTTAATTTGCTTATTTTAACAATAAAAGATTTTATTTTAACACGATGTGTGGGGTTTTTTTGTTTTGCTTTTTTTTTGAGGAAGATTAGCCCAGAGCTAACTACTGTCAATCCTCCTCTTTTTGTTGAGGAGTCTGGCCCTGAGCTAACATCCATGCCCATCCTCCTCTGCTTTATACGTGGGACGCCTGCGACAGCATGCTTTTTGCCAAGCAGTGCCATGTCCGCACCCGGGATCCGAACCGGCGAACCCCAGGCCACTGAGAAGCAGAATGTACGAACTTAACCACTGCGCCATCGGGCCGGCCCAACAAGATGTGTTTTTGATACTGGGTTTTGAATTTTTGACCATTTTTTACTAAGATTTATGTCAGTGATCATTATTAGTTTTTTGGTTCATATCTGGAATAAAAGGTGCCAAAACATAAAATAATAAACCACAGAAGGGTATACTTTCTGATAAAAAATGTAAATAGACTACATTGAGGTACATAAAAGAATAGTAAAGATAACATGAAACTAAAGATTACAAATTTACAAAGCTAGTGCCTTTCATGTTAGAATTTCACACACACACCCACCCTTATATTTAGGACATTTAACATACAGGAAAAGACGAGGCAGAAAATTCCAGGGCAAGAAAAAAGGAGATGTATTACCAGAATCTAAACATTTTTGGTAGGCCTTCTAAACAGTAAGTGAACTAATTATATATGGAAAACAATTGAAAATCCATCAAAAAAAGTCATCCTTGTTTCATAAGATAAAGACATGTTCCTATTATTATATACATGCTTTTACAAAGCTCTTGTAACATAAATCCCATTAAATGGCCCAGAAACTGATAGTCCTTTAGTTACACTGGGATTCATTTGTGTTCTTTTCCTCCTCTGGAGAATGGTCGGTGGCTGAGTTAAGGGAAATCAGCCTGCTGAAACCCACCATGGTCAAAGTGGATGCTGCTTCTGGAATCTTGGTCAAAGCGTTCGAGTTCTTCCTCCTGTGAAGCCGGCAGGAGCCATCTTTTCATTCCTATCTCGGTGATCTCGGGAAGTTTGGTCACAGCACATAACAAGTGCCTAAACCATTGTCCACAGTTTCGGAAAGTTGATGGCCGAAGACTAATATCCAACTCAGTCAACTCTTTGAGGAGCCACACGTTCTGGCAGAAAATGGTCCATCCTGCGTCACAGATGCTGTCATTGTAGCTCAGGTCGAGCTTCCTTAGCTTGGCCAGATGACCTGTCTGTATTACCGATGCTGAAAAACAAAATCACTCTAAATGCCAAAATACAGGAATACTTTCTACCATGCTTGTTTCCCACTTCCAATAACACAACACAGTAGCTCCAGGATTAGTAACGATGAGACTGTATTGATTAATGATTTGTATTAGCTAACAGCTTTATTCAAGGCGTCTGAAATTACATTAGTAACAAACTTCCTCTCTGTGCATCCCAAGTACAACTTGAAATGGATTTTTCTCCCTTTGCAATTTGCAACCCAAAGAATTTCTTTTTTGTCTGGCTCCTGCTCTCTGCTCCACTGGGGTCCCAGCTCTTCCCACAGACTTTCTCTAATTAAATGTGAGGAGTGATGGCATGTTGGCTTTAACTGAGGACCATTTGTAAATAGTCTTCTTGCTGTTTAATACTGTTTAACTGTTCACTATTCACTCAGTCATTCTTCATTCAACAATTATTTAATTGAACACTTTCCATGTACAAAATATACCTGGCTAATTTCTAATTCACCTTAAAGACCTCTAATACACTGGACAATTTTCCCTTTGAATAGCACATGTCACAGTACTGCCTAAGATGGCACTTAATAAATAATAGTTAATGCTGAAGCTAAGAAAAGATAATTACTTCCGTAAGGAGAAGTAGGAGAGACAGCCAAGTCAAAGAGCAGGTGCTTCCTGTGTCAGCCACAAGCAGGACTGGATTACAGAGATAGATGAGGAGCGTAGAAGCTTGGAGTTGGCAGGGACCTTGGAGGTCTCCTCATCCAACTTCCAGATCGATGAGCAGAGAGGGATCCCTTTCACAGCTTCTCTATTGGTACCCATCCTTATTCTGCCTGAAGCATCCTTTCAGGTTGCCCCCAAGAGTGAAGCAGCTCTTGGCAGGAGGAAGCCCTTCCTCTGGGTGCCAATCTGCCTTCAGTGCCTCTCCCTCATTGCCCCCCGAGCCTGCTAGAAACCTCAGATCCTTCCTTATGCCAGTCCTGCAGTGTTGGACAACAGTCAGGTCCCCTCAAATTCTCCTCTGTAGGACAAAATGTGCCCTGGTCTTTCAATCATTCCCTCCACTCGTGGCTTCTAGACCAAGCAGGATGATGCTCCATCCCTGTCACTTCACTGGCGGCAGTTTGACTCCACCGTTTGTTAGAGAGCTTCGCAGTCCATACACTCAACAGCTGCACTCGTCCCTGGGTGTCCTCTTCCTTCCTGTCTTTCCTCTCACAACATTATTCACCATGGTCTCAAGACCCAACTAAGTGCTAAGACAATGTGCATGCTTTTTCTCTTTAGAACATTTTCTATTATGGAAATTTCCAAACACACAAAAAGTAGACAGACTAGGAGAGTGAACCTCCATGTCCTGTTCACTCAGCTTCAAGGTTTGTCTTCATGAACCAATCCTGGCTCATCTGGTTCCCTCCCCTCTACTTTTTCTTGCTTTTTAGTATATTAAAGCAAATCCCAGACATCCTTTTACTTTTCCTATACTGTTTGAATTTTCCAATCATGTGAGTACTTTATAATATTTTACTATTTTCTATTCATTGTATATTTTTAAATCTGGGTAATAGAGGGGCTGGCCCTGTGGCGTACCAGTTAAATTCATGTGGCCCACTTCCGCAGCCCAGGATTCACTTGTTTGGATCCTGGACACAGACCTGCACGCTGCTCATCAAGACATGCTGTGGCAGGAGTCCCACATATAAAATAGAGGAAGATGGGCACAGATGTTAGCTCAAGGACAATCTTCCTCACGAAAAAAAAACCTGGGTAATAGCGCACAGGCCATGGAAATACTTTTTTTGTAGCTTAGTATATGAAAAAAAAATAATGCTGTTATTTATAAAAGAATAAAACATAAGTACTAGTGATTAACAAATTCTTAAAGACTGTTTCTTTTTCTTTGAGGAAAATTAGCCCTGAGCTAACATCTGCTGCCAATCCTCCTCTTTTTGCTGAGCAAGATGAGCCTTGAGCTAACATCCATGCCCATCTTCCTCTACTTTATTTGTGGGATGCCTACCACAGCATGGCTTGCTGAGTGGTGCCATGTCCGCACCTGAGATCTGAACCAGCGGACCCCGGGCTGCCGAAGCAAAACATGTGGACTTAACCACTGCGCCACCAGGCCGGCCCCTTAAAGACTGTTTCTGTTATAAACAATCAAAGCAATATAAAAGTGGCAACAGTTACAATCACACATAGTAATACCTGTTATTGACTAAAAATTGAAAGAAGGAAAAAATATCCTTGACAAAATGTAAAAGTATAGATTTGACCTAAGGAAAAAACCAAGTAGTAAAAATTAAGAAAAAATATATAAGGGCTCAAGCCATGATTAATACAATTTGATACAGATTAAAAAAAGTTGAAGAAGTAAATTTTAATTACAGACTTTAAATGAAATAACTTAGATATGTTTAATGGTGTCCAATTCAGGAAAAAAAAATAAAACCAAAAGCTGATTCTTTGAGAAGATTGATAACATTGAGAAACCTCTTGGGGTAGTTTGGAATTCTAAGGTGGCCCCCATATTTCCACCCTAATCCCCAGGACTATGAATACAATGAATTTTACTCCCATGATTAGGTTATATTATATGACACAGTTGACTTTAAGAAACACAGAAAATCCAAGTGGGGTTAAACTTAATCACATGAGCCCTTTGAAAGCAGAGAATTTTCTCTAGCTGGTGGCAGAGGAGGAAGTAGGTCAAAGACGAAGAAGACAGAAAGATTTGAAGCGACAGAAGAACTGACCCCCTTGTTGCTCCATGAAAATGAGGGGGCCATGTATCGAGGAACGTGGGCAGCCTCTAGTAGCTGAGAGAAGCCCCAAACTGAGCTAGCAAGAAAACAGGAACCTCAGTCCTATAGCTGCAAGCAACTGAATTCTGCCAACTCCGAGTGAGCCTGACAGTGGATTTATCCCAGGGGCCTCCAGATGAGAACGGATCCCTGTATCTCAGTTACCGTGATGATCAGTTTCCTGCTTAATAAAAGCAATTAAGTTAAAGAGTCAATATAAAGAAAAAATTAAGAAAAGGTGCAGGTACCACGTGGACAGGGTAAAATTCATGAAGGTAGACGGCACATGACTGAAATCTAATTACACTGGGCTGGCTGGAGAACGCTGAAGGCTCACGTAGCCTCTTCCACCTCTCTCCCCCTGGGCTTGCAGGGCAGGCACACTGGGCCCCGAGTGCCTGGACCGCACGGACCCAGGAGATACGAACCCAAGAGAGCCACGTCCTCTGTCAACAGGGAACAGCTGCTCAGCCTTAGCACTTGAAGGGACGTGGAGAGCTTTAGTGTTTCCAGAAGCAGACTCAGGTTGCCACCAACACACTTATTCCAAGAAAGGTCGAATATCTCCAGAGCAGGGAGGTGAATGGAGGCTTCAGCTAAAATTAAGAGAGATAAGAATAGCAATAATTTAGGTTTCTAAAGGTCATGAGCCTTCAGTTTGAGGAACCTAAGCTGGGGCAACATGTTAATATAACTGAGGTTAAGAACATTGTAGAGACCGTTTTCTCGTGCATTAAATTCATGGCCTCAATTTATGTTGTCTATTTTTATTTGGGAGAAATCTTGGAAACTTCGGTAAAGTAAAAGATGATTAAGCGGAATTCGCTATTGATGGGGATTTTTTTCCTTCAGCTCACATTTAAGAAGGAGAAAGAGGCAAGGAGTCTGGACAGCTAGTCAAGATTTCCTGAGGGTGTCCTGGTCTATATAGCCACTGTATAGTCACTGCTGAAATTCAGAGATGGGGCCAAACCTCCCTAGGACTGTGAAACCCCAAAATGCATTTGTGTTTACTCAACTGCAGTTACAGAGACAAGGAGGGGAAGTAATGTATTTGGGAAAGATTTTTAAAGGAAATTTAAAATTTTTCTGCTTAATTCTCAGTTTCCTCTAACATTAAAATTAACCAGAATGATTTTATTCACAAGCTATGGTAGTTAACTACCCTTTAAACTATTCTACCTTCTTTCTAAAAAATAATATATGTTCAAGGGACAAATATATATTCTTTTATACTATCTAATAAGTAAACCCCTCCCACTCATATGATACAGAAAGCTATTAATAAGAAATGGAAATTTTTCTTCTAAAAGCGATGTAGAGAAATATATATTTACTTGATTTACTTCTTAATTCAAATTAAATGATAGATTTACGTCAGATGATGGAATTTAACATATCTCCTTGATTATGATTCATTGATTGAGCAGCTGTAATTGGAAAGAGCCGTGTCTTCTGATGGCAGAAGACACAAAATTAAGAACAAAATTTTCTTTAAAAAGTTCAACCTTTTCGGGGCTGGCCCCGTGGCCGAGTGGTTGGGTTCGCGCGCTCTGCTGCGGGCGGCCCGGTGTTTCGTTGGTTCGAATCCTGGGCGCGGACGTGGCACTGCTCGCCAGACCGCGCTGGGGCGGCGTCCCGCATGCCACAGCTGGAGGGACCCACAGCGAAGAATATACAACTATGTACCGGGGGGCTTTGGGGAGAAAAAGGAAAAATAAAATCTTTAAAAAAAAATAAAAAAAAATAAAAAAAAATAAAAAAAAAAAGTTCAACCTTTTCCAACTAGGAAGCATATTTATAAAACATCATGGTGTCCCCAAATTTATTTTTTGTGGAACTTTCCTAACTGAACATTAGTCTGAACAATAGAATATGTTGCGTGTGTGTTTACCTAACCATTTGGGGGATTACAGACCTCTTTGAGAAGTTTGCCTGCCTGTCTGTCTACCTACTACCTATTTACTTACTTAAATGTAGAAATACCTAAAATGTCCCCTGGACATGCAGTGAAGAATAAACACAATCCTTGCCCTCAAGGAGGTTAGAATCTGGGAGAAAAATGGACATTAAAAAGATCACACAAATAAAGACATAATTATAAATTCCCATAAAAGCTGTAAAAAAGATACAGAGCTACTGATTTAGATAGAGATGGGATGTCTTAACAGGGGCCATTTACATGGGGGCCTGAAGTCGGAGCTCTCTGGAAAGAATGGGGTGGGGAATTCCAGAGACCAGGAGGCCTGCAGCCAGGAGAGAGCCCGGTGACAGGAAGGAACCGAGAGAGGCCAGCTGAGGCTGGATTCAGGGAGCAAAGGGGGAGTGGCCAGGAGGTAGCGGGGCCACATCATCTGGCCACATGAAGGAATCTGGATTTACTGGAGGTGTTACAGGCAGCCATTGACTTTTTTTAAACTGGGTAGTGATAAGATCCAATTTACTTTTTAAATGACATTTATAGACTCTCTCCCCATAATAATATTAACAACTAACATTTATTGGGCATTTACTACGTGCCAGACACCTTTCCAAGAACTTTATCTGTATTAACCCAGGTAGTTCTTACAATCCTATGAGCTATGATACTATTATTCCATTTTATGTCTTACGGACGAGGAAACCGCAGCACAGAGACGTTAAGAACCTCAGGTCACGAGAGCCGGAGCCAGGATTTAATTCAGGCAGTCTGATCGCAGATGCGTTAGAGCCAGAAAATGTACCATACACTCTGCCCACAAAAACACTGCAATCAATTTTAGGGAGGTCACAGCCCTCTCCCCCAGCTATAACTATAGACGACTCTCTTAAAGGGGGGCTGTGGCCTCCAGATTAAGAACTCCAGGTCTGAAAGGCACACATTCTGCTACTTTTCTCCATCCAGACACATGGACCATAAGATGAGCAATGCTGGGGGAAGTTGGGAGCAGTACACTGAAAGGACCAAGTCCATACGGGTTGAACAAAATACTTGGGCCGAAAAGGAGGGCAAGCATACCCTAAATAGAAAGTATTGGGGTATTTGGGGTACCCCAATACTTGGAATTTTGGGTAAATGGTATGCATTTATTTTTAGTAATAGATATTAGTAAATAGCTTTTTTTTTAACAGAATACATTTATTTCATTAATAACAGGCCTTGTCCATAATAGAGTTCTTTTTTTTTTTTTTTTTTTTGAGGAAGATTAGCCCTGAGCCAACATCTGTGGCCAATCCTCCTCTTTTTGCTGAGGAAGACTGACCCTGAGCTAACATCCAGGCCCATCTTCCTCCACTTTATATGTGGGACGCCTGCCACAGCATGGCTTGCCGTGCGGTGTCATGTCCGTACCTGGGATCCGAACCATCGAACCCTAGGCCGCAGAACAGAACATGCCCACTTAACCGCTGCGCTAGCAGGCCGGCCCCCTGGAGTTCATTTTTAAGGAAGTGTTAACTGACATAACACTGAGGAGGTCAGAGAGAAGGACTCAGTTTCATCGTCATCCAGGAAGCACCAGAATCCAACCACTCTGATCTGGAGCACGTGTGCAAAACAGAGTTAGGCCAGCAGGCCTGAGGCTGCGATCCCTATGGGGGTCTCCTGTGAGCTTGGGCCCCTCTGACATCCGGGGAACTTGGAATTCGGAAGTGTTCCCACCCACCCTCACCGCAGTCCCCTACCCCCAACTGATAAGGGTGGCTCATGGTGGCTAAAGCATTTGTGTACAAATAGTATGATTTGTGCTGCACACCAGCTTTCCTTTGAGCCTGGAATTTTGGTACGTACTAGGTAGAGGGTGCCTCATGACTAACCCCAGTAAACACCCTGGACTGGAAGGTTCACGTGGGCCTCCCCCGTAGACATCATTTCACAGGTGTCATCACAACTCGCTGGAGGAAGGAAGCGCGTCCTGTGTGACTCCACTGGGAGAGGACTCTTGGAAGCTGTGCCTGGTTCCCTCTGGCCTCTGCCCCACGCGCCTTTCCCTTTGCTGATTTTGCTTTGTACCCTTCCATTGTAATAAATCTAACAGTGAGCACAAGTGTATGCTGAGAGCCGTGAGTCCTTCCAGCGAATCACTGAACCTGGAGGTGGTGGTGGGGACCCCTGCAGGCCCCGTGTGTCCGAAGGGCTGGTTGCTTGGGTGTATGTTTGGGAAAATGCTGCAAAGTCTCTTTGCCTCAAAACATCCCCCTCTCTTTCCTGGTGATGCTCTTGTCCAAGAAATGTCAGATTTAGTAAACCCTTGATGTGGGCTGGGCTGAATCCATGACTTTCAGGCGCACCCAGATTCCTGAGAGAGGACAAGAAACCCTGTTGGGAAGCGGATGCAAGGCAGTGGGCAAGGCTCATGCACTCAAATTGCCTCCCTTTCCCCATCAGACTCACAGCAATCCCCGTTTATATTGGCGCCTCAGCGAATTTACAAGTTACTATGACCATGGACCTCCAGAGTTGGCTATATACACTTTAAATTTTAAGTATAAAATTTGCAAATGCCAGAGTCATCCATGTGGCCTTCAGGAGGTCACCTTTAAGAGCATATTTCCTGAAAAGAAGACAAATCAGTACTTCCCAAAGTTGCCTGTGGCTGAGCCTCGGGCTGAAATTCCTCTGTGGGGCAGAGCGGCCTCCGCGGCAGCTGCTCTTGCCCCAGGCCCGCGGGACCTGGGGACCTCTCTTACCCAGGGCGCTGAAGGTCTCACTTTGCAAAGCGCAGTTGTTGACTAGCAACGACTTCAATGTCGGTAAAAATCGGAGCCTGCTGAGGAGGTGTTCAGAAGAGCTGCCCATCTTTTTGTTGGCGGATAAATCCAGTTCTTGAAGACTCGAGAGTAAGGGGATGACCTGGGCTGTGAAAACACCACCCGCGACAGGTTTTAGGCGCCATCTCGCCAAGGGTCTTCTGGGCGGTAAGTTCCCACAATCTTGATTGACAGGCACACCCCTCCCCAGTCTGAACCCCGCCCACCTCCCACACCACACACAGCAGTCACTCTGCCCGGTATGCAGCCTGGGCTCTCCTACTTCAAGCCTCTTCGGGCTGGAAGTTCAGAGCAAAGACGCTGGAGACAGAGAGGACTGGCTTCTAATCCTGGCTCTGCCACCAAAGAACTGTGTGATTTTGGACAAGTTACTTAACTTTTCTGAACCGCAGTTTTTAATAACAATACTACTTCAGAGTCATAGGGAAGATAAAACCACTTGGTATATGGAAAGGGCTGGGTACATGTGTGGGACACTAACTGCTGAGTATCTGTTCGCTCTTATCATTCGTTTCTCAGAAGATGATTGCTAAGTACCAGGAAGGCAGTGAACTGAGCAATCAGGACAGTGCTGGTGACAGCACTAGAAGGGGTGTGGAGGGCCCCCGCTGTGCCAGGTGTGACTCTCCTTCGCTCTCTCCACTACGTTTCCTGCCTCCAGGGCTTTGCCCCAGTTCTTCCCAAGGTGGGAAATGCAGTATCCTGGGGCCTTTGGGGGGTTGGCTCACCCCCTCAGAGCCCCCCAGGGCCATTGAAGCCACAGGTACCCCATCGTCCCTATCACGTCACCCAATTTTATTTTTCTCACAGCACGGCATTTTGTGATCTTTTTGTTTGTGTGTGTGTCAGTTTTCTGTCCTCCCTCACTGAAGGTGAGCTGTGTGTGTCGGCCTGCTTCGTCCCCGGTGTGTGCATCGAAACCTGGGACATCGGAGGCACAAGCATTTACATAAGGAAGGAAGGAGGACACAGAAGGAAGGGAAGGCAGGCAGGCACTGTGATCTCAACAGAGGGAAGGATTTCTCCCTCTTCTAACCCCCACAGCACTTCATATTTCACCGTGTCCTTGGTTGAGTCCTACCCTGACCAGACGGAAGCTCCTCGACTGTGAATTCCTCTCAGTCCACAGCAGAGTGCCTCATACAATTAGAAGATCAATCAAAAGTTGTTGGCTAAATGATCTATAATTCCATTTCTTTGGAGATATATCTAGAATGATCAGGTGAAAGAATGTTAAATTATTTAACATCAGAGGTATAAACAGGATGCATTTTCATTGCCATCTTTAAAAAATTAAACAGAAGGAGAAAAATGCAATTTTCTACAGTTATTAAAGAATTGCTGGCGTTCCAGGGCTGTTCACCCATGTTGGTGGCTGCGAATCTAGATAAGAGAGGCTCATCCCTCTGTCGTACTAGCGGTAACAATTGAGGTCTTCCAACACTTTAATCTTCCTCTGAGAAATGAGATGTGGTATTTGCGTTGTTCAGTTGTACCAAGGGAAATTCATTATTCGGATGTGGTGGACTGATAACTCAGGAGTGCCTCCTCAGGTCTGACCCTCATAAGTAAAGGGGATGGTTATACCCCATAACGCTCCACCTGGAGCCCAAAAAGGGATTTTATTACTTTAAAATCTTCACGAAAGTCTTGAACTCTTCTCATTTTCCCAAATTGAGGGATAAGAGTCTAGGAAATAACTCACCAGGTCTAAAAGATAGATATTAGACCTAAAAATCTATTTTAGTGTTTTCCTCCCCAAATTGTACTAAAAAATTCTTTTCATTCTTGTTCTTCATTGAGTCATTCATTCAATCGATCCGAAATTCAACAAGCATTTACTGGGTGCCAATTATGTGCCAGACCTTGTGCTTGAGCAATGGAGAGATGCTGGAGAAGACACACCCCTACCCGAGGGGAGCTCATTCTCTGGAGATTGCAAGGGCAAAGGCCCCAGGGACAGAGCATGGCTGGTGTACATGAGGATCAGCACAGACAGCGTGGCTGGAGCAGAGTCAATGAGGGGAAGGAGTAGAGAGAATGAAGTCAGAGTGACAGAGGAAGAGGGAGTCCATTTGGACTCTCACAAAAATCTAGGCATGAGATGACAGTGGCCTAGACCAGGGTAGTAGAGTCTAGATGGTGAGCCACAGTCAGATTCTGGATGTATTTTGAAGGTTTACTGTGGCCGCAAATGGAACAAAACCCTCAATCTCAAGGCTAGGCTTGCTGTTTGTTACAGGAAACCGCATTTGTCCATTACACGTTGTAATTACAGGGCTGTGTCTGCGGCAGGAGAGTAAGTGTAGTTACCTGAAGTTGTAATGTACACCCATTACGCACCACCCCACTGACTTTTTCTGTAACTTCATTTGTACTTAAGTGACTTGACTTCTCTTGTTAGTCTGAAAGCCTCAACACCCTTCGTTTTAGCTTTCTCTCTACATCCCTGTTTGTAATAAACTTTGTGAGACTAACAGATTCATTTCCAAACAGCAACATAAATGCAAAATTTTCTCCTTCAAGTGCCACATCTCTCATTTGCAGACGTGTATAGGAGGAATGTAGATTCGCTAACATTGCCTGGGCACTTAATACATGACAAACGCTACATTGGGGCATTCACACAACTTTTGTGGTTTGATCCTCCCATAACCATAACTTCATAAACAGTAAGTTTAAGGGTACGTCTCAAGTTTTCCAAGTTTCCAAACATAAGCCAAGGCTCCAAAAGTCCTCCCTTGGCCCTGCAGCTCGTGCTTACTCAGCGACACCACGTCATCCTCCGTTAGCGAGCACTGGTGAAGATCCAGGGCTTCCAAACGCTCCAACGTGGCCAACTGAGCTGCCGAGTCCTCAAAGCCTCCCCCCAGCTCCTTGTTGCAGGAGAGGTCTAATTTTCTCAGCTCACCCAATTGTCCAAAAGCAGCATCTACAAAGAAAGTCAAAATCCCATTCTGCCAATTACAAGATGGTAGGCGGGAGGTGAGCAGGGGAGGCGGCAGCGTGCAGAAGGAAGACGGAGAAAACACATGCGGTTGACAAAAGCCAAGACAGAGGAATAACTCTAGACTTCCTACCATCTAGCCCTCTTTGGGCCTGACCACGGCCTCAAATGCGTGTTCCCTGTGATCTGCACTGATGGGCAACGGTTTTGAATGGAATCCTGCAAGTCTGGTTCTCCTCCAGCTACTCTTGAGCACTGGCATTTATTTTCACAGAATTCTAGACTTACTCAAACTGCCAGTGAGAAGAACTTTCCAGGCTCTGTAAGTCGAAGGGAAAAACACAATTTCACTTCATATACTCCCTTAATAGGGTTACTTTATCTAGAGGAGCAAGTTTTAACTACAGATGCCTCTGAAGCCATTCTTTTTATCAGTACCAATTCCTTCCTAGCACTGAGCAGAAAATAATGCTGATGTTTTCAAAAGCAAGAGAAAAATAGAGAGCTTTAGGAGCACAGAAACTTTTATTTGGCCCAGAGTCTATCTCAAACCTAAAATATCCTGGCCTTTTCAGAGTCAGCTGTTTTAAAAGGTTATTATTGTAATCATGAAAGTATATGCTCACTGTAAAAGATGTAGAAAATAAATAAAACGTGAAGATTTTAATTACCTATAATCTTATTCTCCAATACAACCACTGTTTATATTTTATTTCCTAACAGCTTAAAACTAAAATTAAATATCTGTATACATATATATGCTTACACACATATAGCTAACTCACCCAACAGCTTGACGCTCTTTTGTGATAATCCACATGAATGTAACTTGAGTACTTTCAGATTTGAGGTGCTCTTTAATCCCTGAGCAATACTGTTTACACTGCCGCCGATGTTTCCGTTAATGGAAAGATCAAGGACTTCAAGATTTTGCAGCACAGGCAGCAACCGACCTGGAAGGAAGGGAATCCAAGCAAGGAGAGCAACTCAGTAAGAATGCAAGGTGTGAAAGTCAAGGCAGGCAGCAGGGGGGTGCAGCTTCCAGTGACCCAAGGAGGTAGTGAGCCGCTCTTAGAATCCAGGGTAAGAGACAACAGCTGCTTAGACTCCTCAGCTATCCAATCATGGGCAGTTCACTTTTTTCTTTTCTGGGAAGGACTCTTCCAAATTCCACTTACCTACAAACGCCCCATCTTCCGACGTGAGGGCACAATCCACAAGCTCAAGCGTTTGTATCTTGCTCCCTTCTTGGAAATTCTGAAGGAGGAGAGGCAAGTTTCCTCCCACTTTACCATTCCAGGACAAATTCAGCTCTTCAAGTTGAGGTATCACTTTAATTGCGTCTCCTGTTGTAAAAGGGCCCAAAGATCAGGTTGATCGCTAGTTCACAAAGCAGGGAATTGGTTTCAAAATCAGTCCCACCATCAATTATGGAATATTGAAGCTGGGGCTGGTTAGATGCCAAGGAACAGACGGAGAAAAGGGTCCAGTTCCGGCCCACCCCCCACAGGGCGAGCTTCCCTATTTACAGACACAGCAGTTCTAATCTCTCTGAAGTTCTGAAGCCACGCCTATGAGCAAAAATTACTGTTAAAAAAATCCACCTGTCAGCAGGGTGGTTTTCCTGAGTTGTTTTTGTGGTAGAAAATTTTTGGACTGGTCCATCTACTTCCTGGCATCCACCTGTCTGGGATCAGCACTGCTGGGAAGCTCGGCCAGAGTTAGCAGTAAGGCCAGGCAGGGCCCTGGCCACCACAGGGGTAAAGCTCACATTGACACCAAGAATATCACAGACAACTGAACAACCATTGCTGAGGGGAACTAATAATAAGGCATCAGGCCCCAGCAGCTCCTAACAGACACACAGCCTTTGTGGGTAGACAAGGGTGCAGGGAGAGAGGCGAAATGACATTTCTGAGTCCATTTCACAAAGGAAAGCAGCCAAGGGCTACGGAGTGGAGACTGGGAGAGGAGAGGGGAAGTGACAGAGAGGTCAGCCTTAGGAATGATTTCACTGCCTTGAGCAGAAGAGGGTGGAGGGCCACACACGCGGAGGATGCACTTCTCGATGTGCAGTCACTATTAACACCAAACAATTAAGAGTGCTGGAAAGGGGGCTGGCCCCGTGGCCGAGTGGTTAAGTTCGTGCGCTCTACTGCACGCGGCCCAGTGTTTCGTTGGTTCGAATCCTGGGCGTGGACATGGCACTGCTCATCAAACCACGCTGAGGCAGCGTCCCACATGCCACAACTAGAAGGACCCACAACGAAGAATATACAACTATGTACTGGGGGGCTTTGGGGAGAAAAAGGAAAAATAAAATCTTTAAAAAAAAAAAAAAGCAGATTTTATAAAAAAAAAAAAAAAAAAGAGTGCTGGAAAGTCCCCTGTGTCCAGAAGCCTCTCTTCCACTGTCTACTACTGGGCTTAGACTTCTCCCATTGGTTATTCGTTGTACAGATTAAGGTTTTGAGAGTCCAGGAGCCCCATGTGAAAATGCATGTTTTCCCGGCACAGGTGTTATTTCGTGTGCCATCCCCAGTCAGTTGCAGGTGGCTTTCTATAGCCCTGAAGTGTCCCCCAGGATCGGGGTGAAAGAGTGCATGATTGCTTAGCTATGACTGCAGGGCACACGGTCCTGGAGTGCCAGGCATTTGCCCACCCGCACTAAGCAACTGTAACAGGTGTAATAATGTTGAAACGCCTCCTGATTTATGTTCTCTTATCAGAAAACCATTTATCCTCCCTGTACTCCATCTGCCAGTCAGGCTAACGAAAGCCCCTTCTGATGGGAGAGGATGCAGAAGTCCTTCCAGAGAAGAGAAAGACTCTGGGAGAGGGGAGAGAGCAAAAAACATGAGAGCAACAAAGGTGCAGACTCTCTCCTGGACCAGAGAAGTGTGGAGTGGGGCGCAGGGCAGAAAGTCCATTTCCTGGTTTCTTAAGAGTGGAGGATCATGAAAAAGATTAACCATAGAAAATAAATGACATTTTCTTTTCATGCCTGAGTAACAGTATGCTAAATTTGTGACTCTGCTACACAATAACCAGCTGCTAACCAGGGGGCCTAAATCAATCATGTGAAACCACAGAAAGGGAATTTTGGATGAGGGAATAGTGAAAGGAAGAACTACCAATGATTGAGCACCTACTAAGTGCTAGGCATATAGTGGGTACTTCACAGAAATTATTTAACCACCCCATGAATTCAACCCCATTTCAGAGATAAGAAAACTGAGGCTCAGAAAGGTTAAATCATTTGTCCGTGGTCACAAAGCTAGTTAGAAGTGGGACTAGGATCTGGCCAGCTCTGAGATGCATGATGTTTTTCCTCAACTATAGGAAGGGAGGGCCAGGAGCCATCAGCTGGCCCCCGTCTCCTATGGAGGGACTAGAGAGAAGACATTTGGCATGAATTATGTTGTTTTTGCAGAAATCCTTGCAAAGATGTAAATGATCAAAATACGTCATTGAAATAAAAAACTTTGTACCAAAAAGAGAATTAAAAAAACATTAATGACGTCTAAAAACCAGCAAGCCTTTTAGTAAAGCAGTTGGGCTGGTAGCATGACCCATCTTACCCTATGTTCAGTATATAAACTATGTTATTCTATGTTCAGTATATAAACTAACTTGAGATTCTAGTTCTACTTAAACCATTGCTTTTAATTGAAAATCTTGTTTTGATAAATTTTTTTAAAATGGAAGTGGAAGATAGAAAAGATTATTTTGGAATTGGAAAAGAACTTAACTATTATCTACCCCAACTCCTCTATTTTGCAGATGAGGTAACAGATCCCGAGTGAGCAAGTTTTACAATTATCTCCACTTAAACTCTATCAGAGCAGGCAGCTGGTCAGCCTTATTCTCTTCTCTGTCCCAGGACTTAGCACAATGGCAGGTACAGGTTACAGAGCACCTTACAAGTTATGCAAGTGCTCAGCATAGCATTGCATCAGGCACAGTGCTCTTCTCTCTGAGCACCCATAGGGGCAGCTGGGGGTCAGGCTGCAAAGATGCTTCAAGTGAAGCCGTCTTTTAAGGGAAGCATTCATCATACCCAGTGCTCGAACATCATCAGTGGTAAGTCTGCAACTACCCAGCCTTAGGATTTTTAACTTGCTGACAAGATGCATTTGCTGGGTGATTAAATGGAGGGTTCCTCCTATGAAATCATTCCAGGAAATATCCAGTTCTTCCAAGTCTGGGAGAAAAGGCAGCAAAGCAACTAGAAGTGAACAAAAGAAAACACACATTTGCATCTGTAATTCGTGATTTGTAATAAATAGGATCCCATGCCTATATGCACAAGATACAGTTTTGCACTGAAAGAGAATAGAGCAGGGGTAGGCATGTTGACTTTCAACAAAGCAGGGATCTCTCAGCCGTGCAATTGGGGAAATTGTGACATTTACATTTCCTATTTCTTGGGATGCTTTCTTTTTTTAAAAATTTGAGTTCATAATAGTTTACATCATTGTGAGATTTCACTTGTACATTATTTCTTGACTGTCACCACATAAGCGCTCCCCTTCACCTCCTGTGCCCAACCCCCCACTTCCCCTGGTAACCACTCAACTGTTTCCTTTGTCCATGTGTTTGTTTATATTCCATATATGAGTGAAATCATCTGGTCTTTGTCTTTCTTAGTCTGGTTTATTTCACTTAGCATAATACCCTCCAGGTCCATCCATGTTGTTGCAAATAGGATGATTTTTTCTTTTTTTATGGCTGAGTAGTATTCCATTGTATATATACCCCATCTTCTTTATCCAATCATCACTTGATGGGTGCTCGGATTGCTTCCATGTCTTGGCTATTGTGAATAGTGCTGCAGTGAACATAGGGGCACGTATGTTACTTTGGATTGTTGATTTCAAGTTGTTTGGGTAGATACCCAGTAGTGAAATAGCTGGGTCATATCATAGTTCTATTTTTAGTTTTTTGAGGAATCTCCATACTGTTTTCCATAGTGGTTGCACCAGTTTGCATTCCCACCAGTAGTGTATGAGGGTTCCCTTCTCTCCACACCCTCTCCAACATGTTATTTTTAGTCTTAGTGATTATAGCCAATTTAACAGGCATAAGGTAGTATCTTAGTGTAGTTTTGATTTGCATTTCCTTGATGATTAGTGATGTTGAACATCTTTTCATGTGTCTATTGGCCATCTGTATGTCTTCTTTGGAAAAATGTCTGTTCATATCCTCTGCCCATTTTTTGATTAGGCTGTTTGCTTTTTGTTGTTCAGTTGTGTGGGCTCCTTATATTTTATGGAGATGAACCCCTTATCGGATATATGATTTGCAAATATTTTCTCCCAATTGGTGGGCTGCCTTTTTGTTTTGATGCTTGTTTCTTTTGCTCTGCAGAAGCTCTTTAGTCTGATGAACTCCCACTTGTTTATTTTTTCTTTCTTCCCCTTGTCTGAGAAGACATGGTATTCAAAAAGATTCTTTTAAGTTCATTGTCAAAGAGTGTACTACCTATATTATCTTCCAGGAGTTTTATGGTTTCAGCACTTATCTTCCAGTCTTTAATCCATTTTGAGTTTATTTTTGTGTATGGTGTGAGATAATGGTCTACGTTCATTCTTTTGCATGTGGCTGTCCAGTTTTCCCAACACCACTTATTGAAGAGATTGTCTTTCTCCATTGTATGTTCTTGGCACCTTTGTCGAAGGTTAGCTGTCCGTATATGTGTGGTTTTATTTCTGGGCTTTCAGTTCTGTTCCATTGATCTGTATGCCTGTTTTTGTGCCAGTACCATGCTGTTTTGATCACTATGGCTTTGTAGTACATTTTGCAGTCAGGGATTGTGATGCCTCCAGCTTTGTTCTTTTTTCTCAGGATTTCTTTAGCAATTCAGGGTCTTTGGTTGCCCCATATGAATTTTAGGATTCTTTGTTCTATTTCCGTGAAGAATGTCATTGGAATTCTGATTGGGATTGCGTTGAATCTGTAGATTACTTTGGGTAGTATGGACATTTTAACTATGTTTATTCTTCCAATCCATGTGCATGGAATCTCTTTCCATCTCTTTATGTCATTATCTATTTCTTGCAATAATGTCCTATAGTTTTCACTGTATAAGTTTTTCACCTCCTTAGTTAAATTTACTCCTAGGTACTTTATTCTTTTTGTTGTGATTGTAAATGGAATTGTATTCTTGAGTTCTCTTTCTGTAAGTTCGTGATTAGAGTACAGAACTGCAACTAAGTTTTGTAAGTTGACTTTGTGCCCCACAACTTTACTGTAGTTGTTAATTATTTCTAATAGTTTTCCAATGGATTCTTTAGGGTTTTCTATATATAAGATCGTGTCATCTGCAAACAGTGAGAGTTTCACTTCTTCACTCCCTATTTGCATTCCTTTTATTCCTTTCTCTTGCCTAATTGCTCTGGCCAAAACCTCCAGTACTATGTTGAATAAGAGTGGTGATGGTGGGCATCCTTGTCTTGTTCCTTTTCTCAGGGGGATGGCATTCAGTTTTTCCCCATTGAGTATGATGTTGGCTGTGGGTTTGTCATATATGGCCTTTATTATGTTGAGGTCATTTCCTTCTATCTTCATTTTGTTAAGAGTTTTTTATCATAAATGGCTGTTGGATCTTGTCAAATGCCTTTTCTGCATCTGTTGAGATGATCATGTGGTTTTTATTCCTCATTTTGTTAATGTGGTGTATCATATTGATTGATTTGCGGATGTTGGACCATCCCTGTGTCCCTGGTGTAAATCCCACTTGATCATGATGTATGATCTTTTTGATGTATTGCTGTATTCGGGTTGCCAATATTTTGTTGAGGATTTTTGTCTCTATGTTCATCAGTGGTATTGGCCTGTAGTTTTCCTTTTTTGTGTTGTCCTTGTCAGGCTTTGGTATCAGAGTGATGTTGGCCTTGTAGAATGTGTTAGGAAGCATTCCATCTTCCCTAATTTTTTGGAATAGCTTGAGAAGGATAGGTATTAAATCCTCTCTGAAAGTTTGGTAGAATTCCCAGGGAAGCCATCTGGTCCTGGGCTTTTATTCTTTGGGATGCTTTTGATTACTGTTTCAATCTCTTTACTTGTAATTGGTCTATTCAGATTCTCTATTTCTTCTTGATTCAGCTTTGGGAGGTTGTAAGAGTCTAAGAATTTATCCATTTCCTCTAGATTGTCCATTTTGTTGGCATGTAGTTTTTTGTAGTACTCTCTTATAATCCGTTGTATTTCTCTGGTATCCATTGTTATTTCTCCTCTTTCGTTTCCAATTTTATTTATCTGAGCTTTCTCTCTTTTTTTCTTTGTAAGTCTAGCTAGGGGTTTGTCAATTTTATTTATCTTCTCAAAGAACCAGCTCTTTGTTTCATTGATCCTTTCTACTGCCTTCTTTGTTTCCATAGCATTTATTTCTGTTCTGATTTTTATTATTTCTCTCCTTCTGTTGACTTTGGGCTTTGTTTGTTCTTCTTTTTCTAATTCACTTGAGTGTAGTTTGAGATTGCTTATTTGGGATTTTTCTTGTTTGTCAAGGTGAGCCTGTATTGCATTGAATTTCCCTCCTAATAAACGGCTTTTGCTGCATCCCATAAGAGTTGGTATGGTATGTTTTCATTTTCATTTGTCTCCAGATATTTTTTTATTTTACCTTTAATTTCTTCAATGATCCATTGCTTGTTCAATAGCATGTTGTTTAGTCTCCACATCTTTGTCCCTTTCTCAGCTTTTTTCTCATAATTAATTTCTAGCTTTACAGCATTGTGATCAGAAAAGATGCTTGTTATTATTTCAATCTTCTTAAATTTATTGAGGCTTGCCTTGTTTCCCAACATATGGTCTATCCTTGAGAATGTTCCGTGCACACTTGAGAAAAATGTGTATTCTGCTGTTTTTGCATGGAGTGTTCTATATACATCTATTAAGTCCAATTGGTCTAGCTTTTCATTTAATTCCACTGTTTCCTTGTTGATTTTCTGTCTGGATGATCTATCCATTGATGTGAGTGGAGTGTTGAGGTCCCCTACTATTATTGTGTTATTATTAATAACTTCTTTTAGGTTTGCTAATAGTTGCTTTTATGTACTTTGGTGCTCCTGTGTTGGGTGCATAGATATTTATAAGTTATTTCTTCTTGATGGAAAGTCCCTTTGATCATTATATACTGCTCCTCTTTGTCTCTCTTTACCTGTCTTATCTTGAAGTCTACTTTGTCTGATATAAGTATTGCAACACCTGCTTTCTTTTGTTTGCCATTAGCTTGCAGTATCATCTTCCATCCCTTAACTCTGAGCCTGTGTTTGTCATTGGAGCTGAGATGTGTTTCCTGGAGGCAGCATATTTTTGGGTCTTGTTCTTTAATCCATCTTACCACTCTGTGTCTTTTTATTGGAGAATTCAATACATTCACATTTAGGGTGATTATCGATATATGAGGGCTTGATGCTGCCCTTTTATCACTCATTTTCCACTTTTCTTGCATTTCCTTTGTTTCTCGTCATGTGTACTTTGGTCTACCAGTCGAGTTATGTAGATTTTTATGTTGTGTTTCCTTGTTTTCTCCTTATTTATTATTTGCATCTCTGTTCTGCTTTTTTGTTTAGTGGTTACCATGAAGTTTGTATTCAAAATCTCGTGGATAAGAAAAGTCCCTTTTCTGATGGACTCTTATTTCCTTAGACCAAACCAAGTCAGTCCCTTTCCTCTTCTCCTCCTAAGTTGTTGTTCTCACATCTTATTCCATCTTGTGTTATGAGTTTGTGGTTAAAATGACAAGATTATCTTTGTTTTTTGTGTTTTCCTTCCCTTTGTCTTTAATGCTATGCTTGAGTATTTGCTATCCTGTTCTGATTCTGTCTACCTACTTATCTCCTTCCTGCATGCTTTGCAACCCCTTTCTCCCTTTTTTTTCCAGGTATGAAGGTCTTCTTGAGGATTTCTTGTTGAGGGAGTGGGTCTCGTGGCTACGAACTCCCTTAGCTTATGTTTGTCTGGGAAAGTTTTTATTTCTCTATCATATTATGAAGGATATTTTCACTGGATAGAGTATTCTTGGCTGAAAGGTTTTGTCCTTCAAAGATGTGAATATGTCATTCCAGTCTCTCCTAGCCTGTAAGGTCCCTTCAGATAAAACCACTGAAAGCCTGATAGGGGTTCTTTTGTAGGTTATTTTCTTCTGTCTTGCTGCCCTTAGTATTCTTTCTTTGTCATTCACTTTTGCCAGTTTCACTACTATATACCTTGCAGTAAGTCTTTTTACATTGACATATTTAGGAGATCTGATAGGTTCTTCCACATGGACTTCCATCTCCTTCCCTAGATTTGGGAAGTTCTCTGCTATTATTTCTTTGAACAAGCTTCCTGCTCCATTCTCCTTCTCTTCTCTTCTTTAATACCTATAATTCTTATGTTGCATTTCCTAATTGAGTCAGCTATTTCTCAGCGACTTTCTTCACTTCTTTTTAGTCTTAGTTCTCTCTCCTCCTCTATCTGGAGCATTTCAACATGTCTATCTTCGATTATGCTGATATGCTCCTCTATGATGTCCACTTAAGTGTTCAGGGAATCCATATTTTGTTTTATTTATTCCATTGTGTCTTTCCTCTCTAATATTTCTGATTGATTCTTCTTTATAGTTTTGATCTCTTTTGTGAAGTAGCTCCTGAAGTCATTGAGTTGTTTCTCTACATCCTCTTTTAATTTGTTGAGGTTTTTGATGATAGCTATTTTGAATTCTTTGTCATTTAGATTACATATTTCTGTGTCCTCAGGATGTATTTCCGGGTACTTGTTATTTTCTCTCTGGTCTGGAGATCCGATATAATGTTTAATATTGCTAGAGGGAGTGGCTCTGTTTTTTCACATCCTGGTGTTGTTTGGTTGCAGTTATTGCCTATTGTCACTGCCAGGGGGTCAAGAGCTGCATATTCTGAGCCCTCTGCCTTCAGCGCAATCCCAGGTGCTGGGGGGGGGGATACTTTCTCTTTCATGCTCTCGGGTTTTCTTGGTCTGCTCTCAGTATCCGTTTTCCTGGGGTGTTGGCTTCATGAGGTCACCCCCTGCAAAATCTTTCGCCTAGGTAGAGGGCTTCCCTCTAGGCTGCAAGGGCCCTCAGGGAATCCTTGATGTTTCCATGAACAAACGTCCCCTCCCCCCGTTCCTTCCCTCTCAGAGGCCTCCTGCTGTCCAGATCAAAGTCTTTAGGGGAGGGAGGGAAGTTTCCTCTTACCCTGTTCCACCTCCTCCAAGGGATGCTCCAGCCTCTCCACCCTCCATCATACGGCTGCGTGGGTCTCTCAGGCATCTTTTGTGTTCTGCTTGGATGTCCTCTGTTGGAGTATGAATGTCCTTTTCATTGTATGTCAGAGGGGAGAGATTACTGGGAGAACTTACTCTGCTATGATGCTGATGTCACCTCCCCAGGATGTTTTCTATTTCTGCAAGTAACTGCACTCTGAAAATGCAGCAGTGTCTCCATAAGATTTCATAGGACCTCCTTTATTGCATTGGGAGTGGTCATACTACTGCTGCAACTCTACTACCACTGTCACTGTAATGCGTGTAAGAGTCCTTTTATTTTGCAAACCCTCTGATGTCCATCACCCTGTCATCTTATGGATCTTCAGGCTGGAGGCCTGGGGCACACTCTGTTGGCCAGGACTGCTGAGAGTGAGGGTGCCTGTTAACTTTTCTTTTTAATCTTGATTACCCAGCTATCACCACCTTAAAAAGCTCCCATTATACTTAAAGGGACCAACATGTGGAGGTTTAGAGAGGCATAAAGCCTGATTGGAACCGTCTGAATGTCTGTCATTGCTCGTTAAAAGTGAAGTCACTCTCCATGAAAAAAGATTCTCAAAGGCCACCTTCATCTCCTGAAGCAACAAGACTTGAGAGTGGAAATGCCCAAGCAGAGGGGTAAACATCTTTGCTTGCTTGCTTTTAAACGGTGTCTTGGACGTTACAATGGTGACGGCAGTTGGAGCATGGGGAGCCTCCATAGTTACAGCTGCAGCTCCTCCAGCCTTTCCAACATCCTAAAGCCACACTTACAAGTGAAAAATTGTTTTCTTTTTACCAGCATTCAAAGCACTTAAGCAATTTCGTCTTGTTCACCATGATCCTAACTTTCTAAAGTATAAAAGTCCATTGAACACATTAAGAAGGAAAAAAACACCCAAAATTCCTGGGGCTCACTCTCAGGGATTCTGATTCAGTGGGTTTGGGGTGGACTCAAGTGTCTGCATTTCCACAAGTTCTGTGAGTGATTCTGAGACACACAGGGATTTGGGAACCACAGGCACAGTTAGGGTCCCCTTTTAAGACATGTGTCCCAAATATAGTGGCATGGATTTCAATTAAAATAGTCGAGGGACCCACACACACACACACACACACACACTCAAAACAAAGCTCGTTTGGTACCTGTCTGTTGGTAAACACGTCTAATTTGATTAAAGGCTTGATTTAAGGTATCTGAGAAAAAGAGGGGGAAAAAAGGTGGTGATGGTGGCGTAAGAAAGGATTTCTTCACAACCAAACTCCTGCACAGCTTTAACAAATAGTAATTACACTTTTGTGCACAAAAGGTGTAAGCAATAATTGCTGGTATACTTTTCATTTCACAGATAACTAAACAACACAAAAGCCCTTTATATTCCCAGCAGGGCTCAATTTTATGGATGAGTTTCATGAATTCATATCATATACGAGAACAGATGTTTTTCAGGGAGCAAGAGGCAATTAGTAGGGAGGTAAAATTGCTCAGAAAAAGCAAACAAACAAACAATGCTTCCTCCTAAACTCAGCTCAAATTTTTTTTTTAAGGAAGATTAGCCCTGAGCTAACTACTGCCAATCCTCCCCTTTTTGCTGAGGAAGACTGGCCCTGAGCTAACATCCATGCCCATCTTCCTCCACTTTATATGTGGGAGGCCTACCACAGTAGGGCTTTGCCAAGCGGTACCATGTCTACACCTGGGATCTGAACCGGTGAACCCCAGGCCACTGAGAAGTGGAACATGTAAACTTAGCTGCTGTGCCACTGGGTCGGACCCAGCTCAAATCTTTGAAGATTGAGGAAGGATTAATTAACTTGTTTTAAAAAAAAAAGTAGTGTCAAAAGTTGTAAACTATCATAACCTCAATAAACACTCACACACAAATAGTGGTGCAGCCACTATTCCTGAGTTGTCTGGTGCCCCCTGCAGACCTCGGGATACCAAGTGAGTAATGAGCGTGTTTTCCCTGCTCATCTTGACCTAGAGACCCCATGTTCCTCTGTGTGAAGTCAGCTGCATACAGACCCATTTCCCTCATGTCCGCTGTTGTTAATCTGCAGTTATTCAGATCGAGACACTTGTCAACAGCCTTTTTGCCCAGCTTCTGCAGGAACTGCTCATTTTTCTCCATTCTGGATCCCAAGTCCATTTCTGAGGTGAGAGGCTTAGCTGTATTACAAGAATAAAAAAGAATTTGCAGTTAATGACAGATAGTATTAAAGATGCATAACAAGCACAAGAAGACAAGTGGAATGACGGACGACAACCCTGAACTGGCCCCTTGTGAAAGCTCAAAGAGGAGGAAGAAGCTTTTACCAGGGACAAACTTCACCTCTGCTCCTGCTGCCAGGTGCTCAACACTGACCCCTCCAGGGACCCTTTTCTTACAAAGCAGCCTGAGGAGCTCAATGGCTTTTCTTTCATGGCCTGGCCTGGGCTCCTCAGGGTGTAGACGGAGTTGTGTTCCTGGCTGAAGAGGTGTACATGTTAGCACAGCATTCAAGACGAGCGCTGCTGGCTATCGTTGCACAGACATCCTTGGTGAATGCAGCTGCTGGGGGGCAGCACAGGAATTTGCCTCCTGACCAAACAGAGGAAGGAGGGGAAGCAGTGCAGTCATGCCCGCGAGCTTGAGATGGCTACAGGCAGCGGGTGGAGCACTTGAGGCCCATTTCTTAGAGCATTCAGGTGACAAATCCAGCGAGAGCAGTGCGAGGAAGAGCTTTTGCATTTCCTCAACTCTTGCCAAAGAATACATTCAGAAAGCCTCATTTGCCCTGCTTTTTATTAGGGACCACTGACACGGCACCCTCACCAAGTTCCTCTGTAATAACGCTACATTAGCATGACATCACTATAAGAACAAAAGCTATAATTTTCTCCTTTTTTGGAGGAAGACTGGCCCCGAGCTAACATCCGTGCCCATCTTCCTCTGCTTTATATGTGGGACGCCTACCACAGCATGGCGTGCCAACGGTGCGTAGGTCCACACCCAGGATCCAAACTGGAGAACCCCAGCCGCCAAAGCAGAGCACAAACTTAACAGCTCTGCCACTGGTCGGCCCCAGCTATAACTTTCTTGAGCACCTGTTATGCACAAGCGCCTCACCTCCTTCATGTGCCAGCATTTATATCACATATGAAACACATTATCCCGCGGTAAGGAAAAATGAATGTGCATGTGCTGATAGTGACTTTGTAGAGGGTCTGTAAGTGAAAACGTACAATTTAAAACACATACAAAGAGTATAGTTCTGAATGTGCAGTGATTAATCCACTAACCCTGACCCAAAAATGTAAAACGACGTAGCTAAAAAGAAATATATTGGTAGTCGTGAAAATTAAAAGATAGTAGGATTACAGTAGTAATAAATCTAGACCAAAATATTAGCAGGATAATAAAAACTCCACCTCTCCTCCACAGCGTGTACTGTCCGCCTGCAGAGTGTACATCTTTGCAGGGGTGGTTGGTGTTGCCACATTCCACCAGTAGGAGGCAGCAGCATCCACCATTTGACCTGTTCCTCCGGCCTTCCATTCTCATCACGGCACACTGGACACAAGGTATTTTATTTTGGGGAGGGTTGCCAGATTTAGGAAAAACAAAAACAGCACGTCCAATTAAATTTAAGCTTCAGCTAATCAAGGAATCGTTGTTTAGTAAAAGTATATCCCAAATAGGGCATGTATTTCATCTGGCAACCCTCATTTGAGTGGAGCAGACGAGAGTAGGGATGGGGGACGGGGAGGGGCTGCCTCTCACATGCCAGAGAGTACAGGACATTTTGCGTAAACGCAATGCGAGGAGTCACAATTACACTATTTCATAAATTTGGAAACTGAGACTCAGAGAGACTCTTAATCAGTGAGTAGCAGAACCAGAATTTGAACCCAGAACAGTTTGTACCAAAGCCCATTAAGTGTGGGTGTTGTTTAAAATTTTTGTGTTTCAAAACACTTCTCTGCATGTTATCTTATTGCTTTCTCTCTTTTGTTTTTAAGCTTTTTATCTCTATGGGCTCAACCTACAATCATGCTCATGTTCCAGCCCCACCACACCTTCTTTTTCTTTGTTTTCTCCTCAAGTCACTGTTCTGTCAATAACTTCCTTCACTGTCAAATGTTTGGAAAGATGGTTTGTACTTGCTGGCCCCGCTTCTTCACCGCATTTACCAATACTCTGCATTCTGGCTGCCACACTCACCTATCCAAATAAATTGTTTCTCAAAGGTCACCAACAATGCCCTAGCAACTGACCCACTCAGAAATCTCTTCTCAGACCACATCCTACTTGGTTGCTCTGTAATGTCTGATATGATTGGCAAGTCCAGGACAGCACAACGGGAGACCTGGTTCAAATCGTGGGTCCATCGGGTGAGCAAGTCACTGAACTTCTCTGAGCCTTGGTTTACTCATGTGCGAAATGGAGACTATAATTCCTGCCTGATTCATTTCTCAGGAGTGTAGTGACTTAAATTTACTGGGGCCTCCCAGGGAGATGGGACTCTGCATTGCCTTATACATAAGAGGTACTTTGTAAATATTTGTGGAATGAACAAATAATTGAGTGAATAAATCACTGAAAGAGTGAATGAATATTAGCTTTACAGTTCCTTCCTCAACTACCAAAATAAATCAACATCATGAACCTTTGTCAAAACACCTAAGTATAAATGTGAGTACCAACTACACATCTCCTTACAGACTGTGCGTGTGTGTATATATATACATTTTTTTTCTTTTAATCTATGAAACTCTTTCTTCAAAAGATATCTTATGTCACTAAATATATAAAACAGATGAGGCAGAGCTGTTACAGGCCAGCTGAGGTGGGAGGGCCGGTGCTCAGCGGAGGGTACAAGGTGATCACACATGAGCAGTTCTGTGGGGTAATTCGGGGCCTTTTCCTGGCTGCTTTACCGCTGAACCAAGCTCTTCTTCTCCGGATGATTCTGGGAGCTAAGCAGTATCTTCTCATTAAGTTTTCTTCCAACTTAAACATGTAAGGTTGGTTTCTGCTGTTTATGACCAAGAATCTCAGTGCTTTCATAAAACATTATTACATGCCTGTAACATGCGTGCTGCTGTACAGGGAACCAAGACAACAAGTTCCTGTTTTCAAGGAGCTACCTGTCTTATGGAGGAGACAGACAAGAAAGGCACAGTCACCATACAGAGGAGATGTGCAATGGTGGAGGCATGCACCAGTGCACGGAAGCACAGGCAGGCGACAGTAAGCACCTCAGGTCCAGTGGGTGGGTCTTGGCAAGCTTCCAAGAGAAAGCGGGGCATGAATTGCACCTCAAAGGGTGAGTGGGAGTCAGCCAGGTAGGTGGATGTGAGGGAGGGATAAACCGGGAAGGGGAGCTCTTCCTGGGCAGAGGGAACCACTTGGGGAAACGTGGCCAGTTCAGGAAACTGCAAGTAAATCAGAAGGTCAGGAGCAAACAATGAACGTGAGGTTGGAGGAATGCAGAGGTCACGAAGAGGCAGCCAACTGAATGCCAGCACCTTGAAGACCGAGCTTGGGAGTGTAGTCTTTCTCTTTAAGGCAAGAAAGACTCAGTGAAGGATGTCAAGCAGGTGAGAGACGCCATCATATCTGTGCTTTAGAAAGACTTCCCGTAGCGGTGTGGAGGACAGGTTGGCTAAAGAGCAAGACAAGAAGCAGAGAAACCAGTTGGGGGGCTGGTGCAGTGGTCCGGGCAAAGGCAGTGAGAGCAGAACAGCAGCGGAGAGGAGGAACCAGAATTAATGTGACTCCAGGAGCCACAGAATTTTGGGAGAAATGGAAATAGAGAAGCCATGCACAGCTTGAGTGGCTGGTGCTGCCCAGCCAGCATAACCCGCTGCCTGGGCGGGCACTGTTACTTTAATCATGGTTCTGGGTATTCATTAACCACGTGCCTGAAGCTCCAAATCCTACTCTGGACCAGAAAACAACAATTTTCTGATAGAGATTTTCTTTTAAAGGTAGACTTTAGCTTTCTATTTCCTAAAATATATTTAATCTCCTTACAGGTAAAATGACATTATTTTCGGTATTTGATGGAAATAATCTGATGGAAATGAGGGTGGGTATAAATGAAACAAGATTGGCCCTGGGTTGATAATGTTCGAGGGGGGTGATCATGGGGACTCCTCATGCTGTTCTCTCTACTGTTGCATATGTTTGCATAGAAAGTTTAACATGTTTTAAAAATATATTTAAGCTAACAGAAAATATATTGATGGCATTGTGCATGACATAACTAGAGATTTGGCAATATTTATTTTCGTAATCCTTGGATTTGTAATCTCTGTTCTAGGAATTTATACTAAAAAACATAGGTGAATTACAGTAAGCAGGAAATAGGGGGGAGGGAAAGATGGTCACGAAGGGCAAGAAGGAGCTAAAGTACTTATGGCAGATGCGTGCAATGGAGTATTTCGCAGCTGATAAAATTAGGAATACAAACATCATGTAGCAACGTGGGAACTGAACAGTATAATAATTCGTTCCAGGAGTAGGATCACAGCTCCATGTAAGCTCAAGAGGGATTTGTAAGCTGTAATAACTGTGCAAAAGATGCCCATTCTGGCCCCAGCTGCCTCTCTGGCTTGTTTCCTACTACCCTGGTCCTCTCCCCATCTCTCATCCTGCTCCAGCATCCCTGACCTCCGGGCTGGCTCTCAGGCACTCCATGCTCAGTGCTACCCTGGGCCTTTGCATTTTCAGTTCCCTTTGCCTGGAAAGCTATGCCCACAGATATCTATGTGGCTGGTTTCATTCACTCTCCACGGCTGACTTTATTCAGATCTCTGCTCAAATGCCAACAAATCAGACTCCTTTCCTCCAACACCATCTAAAAGAGCACCCCTTCCCGTCACCCTCCATCTCCTCAGCCTGCTTTATTTTCCTTCATGTCACTCATCACACTGAAATTATGTCTGCATTTGGTTCTTTGTGTACTAGAGGTCCTGTTTTTCATGGCTATATTTTTAACACAGCAGTGGCTGGGACATAGTAGCTACTCAATTAATGTTTCTTGACTGACTGACTGATCATAAATGCATGCATACGAACAAAAGATTGAAAAGAAGCTGAAAGAAATGGGCATTCATGTTAGAATGAAAGGAAATAAGATATTTTCTCTAAACCTTTCTGTAGTGGTATACTACTTTTGATAATTCAAAAGTAAAATTAGTGAACTATTTAAAGCATTTATGTAATATAATAAATGTTTAGAACAGAGACTCATATTAGGTTTGGTTTAACCCATATGATCTCTTTAGGGGAAAACATTATTCTAAAAAACAAAGAAATAGCAGTCAGGAGTTTACCAGTGTCTAAGGCGGCTGTCTTCTGTGTCTCGTCGCTGGGCTGGAAATCAGCTGTTGTAGGGTCATTGTTCTCTTTCCTGCTGTCAGCTTTGGAGGACCCGAGGTTTGAGCCCCTGAGGAATCTGTTGACAAATGAAGTCTCGGATTTACTTTCTCCATCTGAGGGAGTTTTCTTGCTTGTCTGACTCATGGTCAAGTTGAGGGGGTGTTTCTCAATAGGACATCTTCCTGTTGTTTTTTGCTCTCTAGGATTTCTGAGAAGAAAGTAAGACTCTGTCAGGCCCGTGTGAAATCAGAACTTCCCTATGTGAGTTTTTATTTCCCCCTTTTCTTTGTGTTTTTATTACTGGTAATGTTTAACGTAAAAATAAGAACGATGTAACCGAGGATCCGGGAACCAACAGATGGTGGCAGATAGAGATCTAAAGCAAATTTGAGTTTTTAACTTTGCCCTATTTTATTGCATGAGATACAAGTCATTAAACACCACTTTGGCAAATGCATCGGATGTGCCAATACATTTTAAATTTCAGCCATGAGAGTTACCTTCTAAGAGACGGTAGTAAAAGAGGGTTTAGCACGTTCTCTAAGCTGTCTGGCCCTTTGCAAAACTGTCACCCAGAGGAGTTTGCCTTCAGTGACCCCAGCCTCCTCTCTTTGCACACTGCTTCCTTTTCTCCAGGCATTTTCACTTTCTCTACTCCAGCCTTGCACCCCCCTGCAACCCTCTCCCCCACCATTGAAAACACATTGGCGATCAAGATTTCATTCACTCCAGAAACAGAACATACTGTGGGCAGATGCAAGAGATTCCATGATGAACAAGACACAGCTCATATCTCTGATGGAGTCTTAACCTGGTGGGAAGATGGACCTGTATGCCAGTGACGACATGGGGATAAGGGCTGTCAGCAAGGAGAGACCCAAGTAGTCAGGGAACACACGGTTGGACTAAGGCTGCCTGGAGAACAGACTTTGAGCAGTGACTGACATTGTCTGGGTTTTGAAGAACTGGGAGTTAGCTAAAAGGAGAAGAGAAGGGAAAGTGTTCCAGGCAGAAAAAACAGGCTCAAAAGCTCCCAGGCATGAAGAACTAAAAGAGCCTGGGTTTGGCTCCAGGAGTGAATTCTGGTTTGCCCGGAGCAAGGGGTGTGGGGGACAGAGGTTGGGGGCGTGGTCTGGTCTGATTCCTAAGGGTCAATCTGTTATCCCTCCTGGGATTTGCTTACCTTTTAAGGGAGAGTTAAAGATTTAAACTAAAGGGATAAAAGTGTAATGGAATTTTAGATTCTGTTAACAAAATTTAGATCCTGTCTTTGGGCCAGGGCTTAATAGGTATTCTTGAAATTACAATGTTCATGGCTTCCTCCCTATAAAATAGGTCTTTCTGTAACGCTATGTTGCAGAATGGCTGAGAAACATTTGCACAGGGGCTCCTGAAAATGACCTTGCAGAGCGGCCTCCACCCCTGCGGAGAAACTTCCATACACCTGGAGTACTATTTTAGAAGTCACAATTGGGCATCCTTTTCTTTTTCTTTCTTTTTTTAATATCCTTTTCAAATTAGAGCAGAGTCCAGCCCAGATTTACCCAAGAATAGACAGCAATGGAACCAGACAGTTGTCCCAGGCCACAGCCCCACAGCGGACCGAGCCTCAGTGGGTTAGATGGGAAAGAAAGAAAGACCATTAGTTCATGAATCCAGCCACAACCTGCAGGCCTGTCTGCCCCACCTGGATTCCACCTTCACCCCGTGGGCTCTTTTCCTTTCACTGGTTTTCTGGTCCCCATCCAAGACTTACCTCCATGGCCATTTTCAGTCAAATTCACCTTTTGAAGATTTATACAGAAACATTCTCTGGAAAGCCATCCCAGTAAATGGTTTCACTTTTTTCCCCTCTAATGCGCTGACTCCAGCTTCCAGGTCTTAAGAAAACACTGCTGGATGGAGCTCCAGGATGTGGTGATTTACCCAAGTGAACCCCACCCAGCTTGGGAGGCTGCTGAGTTTTCTGTGCAGAGGAATCCACTGCGAGCAGAAGGGGAAGGGCCAGGGAACCAGGGACGGCAGGAAACAATACAGGCCCCAAGAAACAGAACAGAAAAGAAAAGAACTGTGGCAGAACCGGGGAGGGCAGGAAGGAAAGAAACGCAAGAGGAGCAAAGAGCCGGGAGGCTCCCAGGGACTCCGAAAAGGAGCAGCCGTGTGAGTGTGAAGGGCCAAGCAGCTGCATATGTCTTAATACACAGGAGTCTAATGCTCTCGCTGGGAAAATATGTATATATATTTTTTTATGTGTTTCGGCAATTCCTCTTTATATACAAACTCTAACAAGTGCCCAGGCTTCCCGTGCCAGTTCAAGCTCTAACACGGCTCACACAAAATTTCCGTTTGCCCCGTGTCTCTGCACTCGGTTTTGCTCTGTGACAGTCAACCCTAGAAACTGACTTTGAGGAAATCTGCAGATCACAACAGAACGACCAGGCGACAGCAGCTAAACGCTGGGCTTTGTCAGTCCTTCCAGGCTCAGAGGCACTAAGAGCCCTTTGGGAAAACTAAGGGCTGGCATTTCAATTCCACTTAACAATGCTAGTTAAGCAGTTACTTCTGATAGTTACCACATTATCTGTGGGTGAGGTTATTTGCCGTGAAACCACAAGGATAATATATATTTGATATCGTATTTCCCTTGTATTTATTTATTTTTGCAAAAGTGAGGAATACCCTTCCTTTCTTTTCTGTCCTTAGGTTTGGGTTTAACATATATTTAAAATTTTTGAGGAATGCTTTCAACAGCGTTAAAGTTTTTGATCCAGCGTTTCAGAGCGAATATATTTCCAGCGTTGCTTATTGAAGGGAGATGCACTTTCCTTTCTCCACAAAACTTACTTCCTTAAAAAGGAAGGAAATTCTGACACATGCTACAACATGAATAAACCTTGAGGACATGACGCTGAGTGAAATAAGCCAGTCACAAAAGACGAATACTGCATGACTCCACCGACAGGAGGTATCTAAAGCAGTCAAACTGACAGAAACAGAAAGGAGCGTGGTGGGGAGCGTGGTGGGGGCCGGGGTGGGGGCCGGGGCGGGGGCGGGGCCGGGGACGGGGCGGGACGGGGGCGGGGGCAGAGGAGCTGAGGTTCAATGGGGACAGAGTTTCAGTTTTGCAAAATGAAAAAGTTCTGGAGATCTGTTGCACAGCAACGTGAGTATATTTAACACTCTTGTACCGTACACCTAAAAATGATGGATGGTAAATTTTATGTCATGTGAGAGTTTTTTTTACCACAATTGAAACTAAAGAATATATATATTAAAAAATGTGATCCGGAGGGGCTGGCCCGGTGGCTGAGTGGTTGGGTTCGCGCGCTCCGCTGCAGGCGGCCCACTGTTTCGTTGGTTCGAGTCCTGGGCGCGGACATGGCGCTGCTCATCGGACCAGGCTGGGGCGGCGTCCCACATGCCACAACTGGAACCCACAACGAAGAATACACAACTATGTACCGGGGGGCTTTGGGGAGAAAAAGGAAAAAAATAAAATCTTTAAAAAAAAAAAAATGTGATCCGGAGGACTAGGACTCTAAATGTAAAGAAGTTGTAGGAAGAATACCTTAATCAATTTCTGTTTCTACTTTCCTTCTTATGTATATACAAGTATGATATTATTTTTTAAAATCCTTGCCTAAATATGTCTGAATAGGTTAATAAGTATAAAGTAAAAACCTTAGGTAATTTTTAAAACCTTACCTCAGTCACTCAGTTCTAAAGTAACCGGGTGGCAGGCAGTGTCTTGAGTTATGCGTCTGATGGGCTTAATTCAGCCCTATTCAAAACTCTTGTCTTGAAAATGCATTACTGTAGATATATTTCTAGCATTTTAGTTGATACTACTATTCTCCGTTAATTTAAGCAGAAAAGGAATTTATCAAAAGGATGACAGAACTTCTATTAAAAAGCATGGTAGAGGTAAACATGTGTTTATCTCCACTCCTTTTGAACTTCATTTAAACAAGAATTAAGGGATTTTTTTAAAAAAGCACTTCATAAATCTATAAAGATCAAGAGAACTGGATAGATGCCAACAAAATTTTGGAATCTGCAGAGCATGAGGATGAGTTTGACTGACTTCACAGTTGACTACCTGCAAGGGTTGGGGGACAAATTTTTCCAATATCAGAATCCCAAAAGGCTCAGTAAGTGAACCAGTAACGGTACCAGCTGACTGTGAAGGAAGAGAGGGGTATAGTGCACGGGGGGCTGAAAACAGGATGATTAGTTAAAAATTTGTAAGAAGTTAAACCATTAAATTAGTTTTTAGATCAAATCTTGAAATCATTCTAAATTTAATTTACTCCCTCACTTCTTTCTTTCCTTCTTTCCTTTCTCTGTCTCTCCTTTTCTCTCCCCATCTCCTTCCTTCTTCTGTTGCTTCTTCTCCTCTTTCCCATTTCTTTCATTTTTCGTTGTCATAGATTTGAAGTCCTTACTTAAATAGGTCTTTGGATTCCCTGGAGAACCCAGGGCAGGCTGGAGACTGTCTCTTCCCCATCCTGGCAAAAGATAGAAAGTTTATTTGGGGACAGGTTGAAACATAAGGATCTAGACTCAGAGACACTGGTTATGTCTTGAGTACCTTATTGGAAAGGGAGGTTCAGTAAAGTCTTGAATTTATCTGAAGATGAAACATAATTGCAAAAACATCAGAGTAAAATAAGAACTGACGGTAAATAATAAACATTTTAAAATTGCAATTAACAAAGACACTTGACCATTTTTGTGACATAGAATACTTTAAACTAACCAGAATTATGACTGATACCCAGGACAGATCAGAATTTTAGTAACATTATACAATTTTTCTTTTTTTTTTAGGAAGATTAGCTCTGAGCTAACTGCTGCCAATCCTCCTCTTTTTGCTGAGGAAGACTGGCCCTAAGCTAACATCCATGCCCATTTTCTCTACCCTGCCACAGCATGGGTTTTGAACTCTGGGCCACAGAGAAGCGGAACGTGCGAACTTAACTGCTGCGCCACTGGGCCGGACCCTAACATTATACAATTTTTAAAACATTTATATCAATGACATTTACCCATATAATATCATAGATCCTGATGAAACAATGTTTATTTATCCCTTTAACCATGATGACAGTTAAAGAATTTTAGGAAAATGCAGAGAATTAAATAGTTGTAAGAAAAACCTTAGCATCTGTGATTAAGGACCTGATAAAAACAATGTAGGAAATTTATTTTGCTAAAACATAAAACCCTTATCCTTCTGGTAGACTACTCAAAGAAAAAAACCTTTTGTAATCTTTTTTTATCAAGGGTAGACTAAAAGTTTAGGAAAATTATCTTTTTATGAAAGAGGAAACCAAGTTTTAATTTTGTAACAGTTTACTTTTGACATTAAAACTTATTTACTTAAGTAAATTTATTTTAATCTCAGTCAACTTGACCATACATAAAACTCATCAGGGGTTTACTTTTATAAACTTTTTGTCACTTGTTTTTTACATTTAGAATTTGTCCCAGGTTTTGTTTTTTCCCTTTTAGTACTTTAGGACAAATTTATTTATTTATTTATTTATTCATTTTTTAACAAAACAAGTAAAAAAATTTTTTAGACCTTTTTACTTAAAACATATACTTTATTTTCCTTGTATACAAAGACATTTCATTATTAATTTTTAGTAGCTTTGATTACTTGTGTTAATTAGAATCTTTAACCCTTAGAAACCTTAATTTCTAAGTAAAAACCAAGTAAGCAATTGTAAACCCTTCTTTACATGAGCATTCTGTGGATTGACAAATTTTCAAATACCTTCTATAATTTTTAGAAACATGTTACTTTATAGTAATAAAACACAAGATGTGTTTATTAACAGACCCAAACACCTTTTAGTTTCTCTGTAATAAGCCAAAAGTAAATAAACTTAGACATGTTAAGCAATAATGTTTCAGTGTTTCATCCTATCCAAAAATGACCTAGATACTCAACAGATTTTGTTACTTAGCTTAACTTAGTAAAACTCTAAAGTTTAAAGTTACCAAAAAGATTTTGGAAGCTGTTTTTTAAGTATACAAACCATAAAACACAATTACTGTACTTAAAAACTTTTGCCCATTTTTATTTACCTAAATTATTTGTTCCCAAGAATTAGGTTTAGATTACTCACAAAAACTTCATGACATTAAATCACTTAGCCATTATCTTAAGTTGTTTTAAGTACATACATCATAACACATAATTATTGTTAAAAAATTTCTCCTCAAACATTTATCCTTTTACATTTAATTAGTTTACCTGTTCTCAACAGTTATATTTATATCGTCTATAAAAACCTCATGAGACATTAAATAAAATCAGCTATTATACTGAGTTATTAGTTTTGCTAATAAATTTTGTAACAGAGATAATATGAGCTCATTTGACCAGTAAACCCAGGCTGTTTGTCTGCATCATATCCAATGCTGATAATTCAGAGGACATGTCTGTTTTAAATCAAACCAGTAAACTTAAACAGGCTTTTATTTACCAAAGATCATTTTATATCATGTTAAATAACTTTGTCTTTTAGAAGCTTTTGTATATTAATCAAAGACTGCATTCTGAGAGATTTTGAATCCTCTCTTTTAAGGCTAACCCCTAAGGTGGACTCTTCTGAAACAGAGGCTCCCCGCAATGGCCATTACAATTCCAAATTGTCTCAAAGGTTTACTTATTTTCACTTGTTTAATTTTAGATCAGGAGTTTCGGGGGAGCTGAAGTGGTGCATCTCAACGAGAGAAGCAGCAGATTTGGCTTTGGCTGCTGGCATGTTTAATTATTTAATTGTTTTCTCTTAAAGAGGTACTAAAGTATTTCCAATTTTATTTAGAAGGCTCAAAAGATTAAAACAGGCTTCCTGTTGTTGTAGCTGGCTTTTTCCAATTCCATGTGTAAATACACCAGTTTGGGTAAACTAAAATTGCCCCATTTAAATATACCAATTTTTAAAAACCTTTATCTTAATTTTTCCAACTCTTATACTCCTAATTATAACTTATATTAGAATTCCATTAACAGGTTTTGGCATTACAATGTTGTGTAGAGGAAGCATTCCCAGTTAGACATAACATTATTCCCCCCAAAAATACAAGCAAAATTGATGTAACCTCTTCACATGATATTAGCTTAAAACACTTGAATCTTTATAGTTTTATTAACCCGACAGCCTAACTGTTGCCCCAAACAATTGCTAGTCAGGTTTCTCACTGTGATTTTTGCCTCCTGATTTTTAAAAATTTTTTCAAATAGATGAATAGAACAGGTTTGTCTGATGTCCTTTAATGTTGAGGGGCCAATAAAGAGCTCCCTTTAGCCCATTTAACCTTAGGCAGTGTTTTATTAAAACCTTTGTTTTAACTTGTGTCTGTTCTATTCATCCTATTTTCCTTTTTAATAACTAGTTAAAGATTTTCATCCCATTGGGATGAGTCCTGTGACTCTTCTCTTTCTGATTTCTCTTTGTTAACTTAATGTTTTCATTAGCATCTGTAAAACCACAAGAAGAAGCTGAGACCCCAAGTTCGATTAAGTTTTTTAAGACTAGTCATTGTATTTTCCTTTGAATTTGGTCTTTTCATAGGTACCAATAAAACAGCTGTTTATGACAAGAGCTCTCTAAAAATTTTCTAACTTAAGGATTTATTATTTGGCCATTTTTTCCTCTGGAGTTTAAAGAATATTGTGGCCATGCAGTGTTACAAAATAAAATTATCCATTTTAGACATTGGCTTATAACTATAATTAGACCATCTACTCAGAATCAACCCCAATGGGCTCTGCTTGGGGACAGACAGCATGTTTCCCATTCTGATACACAGAGACAGACAGACACACAGACCCAGACACAGAAAAACCAGACACCAGTGAACCGGTTCCCAGATTGAGGGTAGAAAGTCCTACAACTATTCCCACTCCAAATGTGCACCCAGATGGCCCCTCTGTGAACAGAAAGGACCCAAGATGGCCCCTCCATGAATGGAAGGGACCCCAGAGGAGGGGAAGGAAGTTCACAGGTGTCCCCAAGGATACTTACTCTATTTCAGAGTCTGTTGACTCCCCAGAAGGAAGAACAAACAAACAGACAAACAAACAAATCTAGAACCTGTTTTCTTGCCATAAGAAAATGTGCCTAGGGTCAGCGGTGCCAGGTCAGACGAAAAATACTGGGGACAGTCTCTAGGGCAAATCATCTAGGCAGCTGCTGGACTGCTTCGCAGGAAATCCCAGACAGCCCAGGGCCATGGAGCCATGGGGAAGAGCCTCATGGCTGGCTCGCCAGATTGTTACCACCTACAAACATAGGTTCTTTACCCGCCACACAAGAAAGGCCAAATAAAAACTGGAATGCCAGGCTTATGGCAAGGGAAGGGTTTATCTTTCCAATGATGCCAGCCAGGAGACAAGAGTAAGCCCTCAAATTTGTCTCATTTCATCTCATCTCCCCAAAAGAGGGGGGGGTGAGGGGTTTTAAAGGTTTGTGAGGAATGTGGCTGCTTGTAGTGAGGGGTCAGTGGGCAGTCAGTGCCCTTGCTGGCTGGAGCTTTCCCACCAGCCTGCATTCAGACCTTAGGACACTGTTTGCAGGGAGGAGGAGATGATAAGGAATCCGATGGGTGACCTTGGCTGTTTGTGTCCATGGTGGATAGTGGATTCTGGAGCCAGGGAGTAAGCAGGGAAAGAGTGCTTTGGTTTTAACCCCATATATGCTGGGTTTAATGTAGGGGAACTGATATCAGGGTCAGCATCAAGTATGGTTTCTATACTACAAAAACAACTAAAAATAAATAGCTACAATAAAAACTACCAACAATAGTCTATTCTCTCCAGAAAAAGAGAAGAAAAAATAAAAGAAGAAAAATTACATAAGGAAATTTCTGAGAACTAAAAGGTATAAGTTTCCACATTGAAATAGCCTCCTGAGTAGCCATCAAAAGAATAAAGACGAAAAATAAAAGACCTATATCAAAGTATTTTTCGTGAAATTTTGAAACAATGAGGACAAATAGAAGATCCTAAAAGCTTCTATGAGGAAAAACTTAGGTACACAAAAAGGATCACAACTCATAATGGCATTGGACTGTCAACACCAACTTTAAAAGCTAGAAGATTATAGAGTAGTGACTTAAAAACTCTACAGGAGGTGAGTTCCAATATAGAATTCTCTATTCTCAAGTAAACTGAATTGCGGAAGATAAGAGATAGATCTTTTCAAATAAATTCTCAAAATATTTCCCTCTTGTGTACTCTTTCTCAGGGAGCCAGTGGATGATGTGCTCCATGAAAATGACAGAGTAGCCAAGATAAAGAAAAACGTGGGATCTCGAAAGGAAGAGGGATCCCAAGATGATTATAAAGGGGAATCCCAGAATGAGTGAGGTACCAGGTCTAGGGCCAGCCAGTCCATTAGTAGTCAAAAACAAAGGACTTTAAGAGGGTTAATTCAGTGAAATAAAGGGATGGGGGAATAATTTCTGATTCATCTGGCCATATTGGAGGGAGTTTTGAAGCTTTGCCAGAATTTGTGGATGAATTAGTAATAAGTACAAGAAAGCAAATTTTAAACTGTAGCAATAATTAAAAACTATTACAAGTATTAAACAAGTTTGTCAGAGTTTTAGAATCAATATACAAAAATCAATAATGAACAATCCAAAGATGAAATTAGGAGGACAATTCCATTTATAATAGTATCAGAAGAATAAAACACTTGGGAATAAATTTAACAAAGAAGTGTAAAACTTATACTCTGGAAACTATAAAACATTGTTGAAAGCAATTAAAGAACATCTAAATAAACAGAAAGACAGCCTAGGTTCGTGGACCAGAAGACCTAATATGTTAAGATGGCAGCATTCCTCAAACTGAGCTACAGATTCAATGCAATCACCATTAGAATCCCAGCTGGCTTCTATGTAGAAATTGATAAGCTGATCCTAAAATTCATATGGAAACTCAGAAGACCAAAAATAGTCAAAACAATCTTGAAAAAGAATTACAAAGTTGTAGGACTCTTACTTCCCTAGTTCAAAACTTCCTACAAAGCAACAGTAGTCAAGACAGTGGAGGGGGCCAGCCTTGTGGTCAAGTGGTTAAGTTCGAGTGCTCTGCTGCAGTGGCCCAGGGTTTCACTGGTTCGGATCCTGGGCGCAGACATGGCACCACTCATCAGGCCATGCTGAGGCGGTGTCTCACATGCCACAACTAGAAGGACCCACAACTAAAATATACAACTATGTACTGGGGGGATTTGGAGAGAAAAAGCAGAAAGAAAAAAAAAGAAGATTGGCAACAGTTGTTAGCTCAGGTGCCAATCTTTAAAAAAAAAAAAAAGACAGTGTGGAACCGGCATGAGGATAGACATACAGATTAATGGAACAGAATTGAGAGTTGAGAAGTAAACCCATTTATCTATGGTCAACTGATTTTCCACAAAGGTGCCGAGACCATTGAATGCGGAAAGAGAGTTCTTTCAACAAATAGTGCTGGGACAATTGTATTCACATGCAAAAGAATGAGGTGGGACCCTTATCTCACACCACTATAAAAATTAACCTAATTAGATCAAAGACCTAAAATGTAAGAGCCAAAACTATAAAACTCTTGGAAGGAAACATAAAGGTAAATTTTTGTGACTTTTGATTTGCCAATTCTTAGATACGACTCCAAAAACACAAGCAACAAAGGAAAAAAATAGACAAATTGGACTTTATCAAAATTTAAAACTTTGTGCTTTGAGGGACATCATCAAGAAGGTGAAAAGACAACTCACAGAATGAGAGAAAATATTTGTAAGTCATTTATCTGATAAATGACTTGTATCTAGAACATATAAAGAATTCTTACAACTCAATAATAAAAAGACAACTCAGTTTAAAAATGGGCAAATTATCTGAACATACATTTCTCCAAAGACAATATACAAATGGCCAATAAGCACATGAAAAGACACTCAACATCATTCGTCATCAGGGAAATGCAAATCTAAACCACAATGAGACACCACTTCACACTAACCCAGTAGGATGGTTAGAATCAAAAAGTCAGATGATACAAGAGTGTGGAGAAATCAGAATCTTCATACACTGCTGGTGGGAATATTGTGGGGGACTGGAATTGGCCACCCCAAGATACGTCTCTTTGGCATGAGGATTATTTGGGGCTGGTTATTTTTAAAAACTGCAGACAGGAAAGAAACTCTGAAAAGTAGAATTTACTTACCCTTTGTTAAGAGACATTTACATTTGTAAAGGAAATCTCCATCTGTAAAGGTGTCTTGCTCTCTGTACCAGGAAGAAGGGGGATGACCTTATCTCTAGAAACTGTTAATTGATGCAGAAGGCAAGGACTTAAATCTGCATAATAATCTTACTCCTGTTTACTGTACTTGTCTGGTAATCTCCCATAACTGACTCCCCCCACCCCCAACATCCTCCTTTGTCTTTAGCTGAAGATGATATTTAAGGTGGTGGCTTCAGCCATTTTGTCAAGTTGCTCAGTTTGCCTGAGCCTCTCCCATGTATACACATTATAAAGTTTTGTTTAATTTTCTCCTGTCATTTGGTCTCATGTGAATTTAATTCGTTCTCCAGCCAGAAGAACCCAGAGCGGTTGGAGGAAATGTCTTCCTCCCCTGCAATATAAAATGGTGCAACCACTTTGGAAATGTCTGGCCTTTCCTCAAAAAGTTAAGTACAGAGTTACCACTTGACCCAACTATTCCACTCTAGACATTTGCCCAAGAAAAATGAAAACATATGTCTGCATAAAAATTTGTACATGAATGTTAATGGCAGCATTATTCTTAATAGCTAAAGGTGAAAACAACCCAAACGTCCATCAACTGATGAATGGATAAATGTGATTTCGTACAACAGAATATTATTTGGTCCTAAAAAGTAATGAAATATTGATAACATGCTAGAAAATGGATGAACCTTGAAAATATGCTAAGTGAAAGAAGCCAGACACAAAAGACCACATATATGATTGCATTTTTATTAAACATCCAGAATAGGCAAATATATGGAGACAGAGAGTAGATTAATGATTGCTTACAGCTGAGAGGGATGGAGACATGGCGGGGGGAGGGGGGGTGGGTAGCTAAAGAGTACAAAGTTTCTTTTTGGGGTGACTGAAATGTCCTAAAGTTGATTGTAGTAGAGGTTGCACAACTTGGTGAATCTACCAAAAACCAATGAATTGCACACATTAAATAGGCAGATTGTATTTCATGTGAAGTATATCTCAATAAAGCTATTACTGAAAAAATGAAGCAGTTGTTAACCACAGAAAAAAATATACACATTTTGAATACTTTCTGGTTAATCTGTGAACAATTTTTACATGGCCATAACAACATAAACAGTAGACATTATAGTAAACAAAATTCTGGAATAACCGTATTGGAGAGCTGTGGGAAGGGGAAATTTGTAGACGTGTAACAGAAATAAATCTTTGTCTGCCCTAGCAGGAAGACAATAGATAATATCTAGAATCTAAATAACAGTATAAGTATGTTATTTAGAAATGCAGAGGTAAATAATAGACAAAAGAATAAATGAGTTGAAATATGTTGCCTGAACAAAAATCTTATTTATTATATTTAGGTTTTTCTCAACTGCTTCTTTTTTGTGTGATCCTAGACATCTGTAAGCTGTAAGCCTCAATATTTTCTTCAGTAAAATAGAAGTTGCAATAATAATATATTAATGCAGAGTACTTTTGTATAATTGTATGAGATGATGCATGTCAGATACTTATCATAGTGTCTGTGACATACCAAGAACTCAATAAATGTCAGATTCTGATATCATCATGATCATAACTGTCACCACCAACAGGACTATTAGGTAGCTGGCATTTACTTCAACATTTCCAACCATTAGGGGTAATTGGATGCTCATGGGAAGATCTAGAAATAACTGCCAGAGACTAGGAATAACGGTTTCTCTTTGCTGTAGGGTCCTCCCCTTGTACTTAAGCCCTCTTTGGGGTGCCAAGGTAACAAAGGACAGAGACCAGTCTTGAGTAGAGGATCTTAGGTGCAGTCAATGCCTTCCTGGTCTCTCCATAGCCCCTAACACTGAGTCCCCTGTTGTCATCAGACAGCCATGCATCCCTTATTATGCAGTGAGTTGTCATGAAGGAGGTAATAACAAGCCTGCCCGCGGGATCTTCACTCCCCTGTGGGGACATTGGTCCTCAGTTGTTTCCTGCAGTGAACTTGTCTCCTTACACACAAGCAGACAAGGCAAACCGTAACATAACGAACTTACCCGTTTTAGTTCAAAAAGGCCCCAGATGGGTCTAGATGCTCCCAACATTCTCCTAACCTGGATATCACCTCCCCTGTGCCCAGCACCAGGAGAACATCAAGACTCACACAAAATCCTGAGAATCAAAGTTCTATCTAGACATATCCTGATCACAAAAGCAGCGTAAGATAAAGGAAGTGCAAAGAAAATTAGAGAGCTGTAAAAGCACTGTCCTGTTAGTCACAGGAAAGAACACAGGCCCGGAAAGTTTTGAAATATCGACCCTTGTCTGGTCCTTAAGCTGGATGCTCAGTGTAGCTCATCCCAACTGCATTACTTATGCTCCCTTTTAAACCTTCCGCAGTGGTCTGGCACAACTGCGTTATAGAGGAACTCAATGAGACATATAACATTTGTATAATAATCAAGTGTGTGTATATATACGTGTATATATATTACACAGGGCTGGGTTCTGACAAAGCTCCTTTTTGAGAACTTGCCCTCTTACAGCTTCTAATATTCCTAAAGCAAGGAATAGGTAGACAGAATGCATATGCTTTAACCAAATGCAAAAGAATTGGAGAAATACACACTTCTACAGTGGCTTTATTCTTGGTAGGGGAGAAGACAGTAGAAGGACAAGGAGAGTGGTACTAGGTAAGCATAGTGTTTTAAAGACCTAAGTAAGAATTGGAAGACTTTCAAAAGTGGGGACCTCTCTGGTCACGCTGATTCCTCTGACATGTGGTGTGACAAAGACCATGAATTATACACTCAAAATCTCTTTCAACCCTCTTCCCGCGGGTTTGCCTTGCTGCAGAGACTACAAAGTTGAAATGACTTTTCCCACCTACCCCGAAGCTAGCATCTGGATGTGATGTGGGTTCTGCTGATCCTTTGCATTTGTGCAAGCCCTGAATTTGCAGCTGAGGTACATGGGGAGGGAGGCAGGGCATGTGACATCCAATCTCCTGATGTGTGTGGTTTCGAGCCAGCAGCTATGGGAGCTGTTCCAGCTTCAACAGGCAGCATCCTCATCGTGACAGGGCAGAAGCCTTCTTGATGGCCCAGTTATGTGGCGTGGCTTTGGGAGTCCTTCCTGGAAACACAACTTAGAATTCATTTCTCCATGATTTCATAAGTGATTTAATACCCATAACAAATCCCTTTCTACCAATTTAACCAGAGCGGATCCTAATCTCTGCCCAAGAACCTGTGTGATACCCTGGGACAGCAGAAGGTGGTGGTAACTGATGAGGATTTTAGGCTGGTTAATTTTAAAACTGCAGATGAGAAGCAGGCTCTGAGGAGTGGAATTTGCTTGCCCTTTGTTGGGAGGCATTTGCATTTGTGGGGGGAACCTCCATCTGTGGAGATGCCTCCCTCTCTGTGCCAGGGGGAAGGGGGATGGCCTTGTCTCTGGAAACTCTTAATGGGGAAGGCAAGAACTTAAGTTGGTTACTATCTGGCAGCCTCATGTAACTGATTTAGGGTGGTGGCTTCTGGCCTCTACTTAATCCGATTTGATTCCTATCTAAAAGTTGTGGGACCACCCAATGGCCGGACCCCACCTGTGCTGATACCATTTTAACTTTTTACATGTTCTTTCCTTTGTCTTGTAAAGAGATGGCTCACATACCTATGCCTTAAATTTAGCCTTACTCTCCACCCATGTTGGCAGCAGAAGCGGCAGCAGTAGCGGGGGCAACAGCAGCTCCCCATGCCAGCATCATCTCTGACTGCCCGTGGGTCCTGTCCCCATGCTGGCAGCAGCAGCTCTGCCTGCCCATGGGTCCTGTCCCCATGCTATTCCACGCTATTCTCTAAAAAAAGAGCACTACTGCCAAATCTTGAGAGTCCAAGAAATCTTTCTTTCGACTCCTTGGCTCACCAAACCCGCATCAGTAGCCATTGGAGGAGTGGGAGACACCACTCAGTGATCTTATGACCAGGGTCCACGCGCAATGTCTCAACTTGCTTAACTCTCTCCCAACTCAACGCCACTGCACAAGAGCTGCTGAGCTAAAGAAAGGTATGATAGGAGGGTGACACGTGATCACTAATTGCTTGTTTCAAGACTGCCCAAATAAGTTTTAGAACATGAGATTGAAATCTTTAACAAAGCCCACAAGGACCATACGATGTGGTTTCTACATGTTTCGTGAGCCTGTTGGACTGTTCCCCCGCTTTCTCTTCCAGCCACATTGGCCGTTTCATCTTCAGATTACACACTTCTCTGCCTCAGGACCTTAGCCTGGAACATTCTTTAACTGGTAACTCCTACTTGTTCTTAAATCAAGCCTCCTATGAAATCTCAGACCTCAGGATGTCCATGATACATGCTCTCTTGACATGTTCTACCTCCCTTCATAATATGAGTCACAGCCAGAATTAAATGCTGATTTACAGAAATTAAAAATAGATGTTTGCCCTGCCAGACAGGAAAATCCACAAGATCGGAGACTTTGCCTTGTGTACTGGTGTATTCCCAGTGTCTAATGGAGCTTTGCACATGGTCAGTGCTGGGCAAGTAGAGGTTGAATGAACGCACTCCATCCTCCTGCTCCAATATTTTTGCATTTCTATCTGAATACCCGTTCCCAGGATTGTTGCAGCAAGGGAAGACAGCTTAGAGAGTTGGCCACTGGTTCTTTTTTTTTTTTTTTTTTTGAGGAAGACCAGCCCTAAGCTAACCTCTGTGCCCACCTTCCTCAACTTTATATGTGGGACTTGTGCCACAGCATGGCTTGCCAAGCGGTGCCATGTCCGCACCCAGGATCCGAACCGGGGAACCCGGGGCTGCCACAGCGCAATGTGCGCACTTAAGCGCTGTGCCACCGGGCTGGCCCTGGCCACTGGTTCTTAAATGCGTCTGCATGGGAGTAACATGCACCACTTCCGTGAACACTTCACTGGCCAAAGCAAGTCGCAAAGCCACCTATATTCCAGAGGATGATCCAGGGAGTGGAGGAGAGCGGCAAATACTGGTCTGCGGCAGCCCCCTACCCATGAAGCTGACCTGAACATTCAGGTTGGGATGGGGGGAAGTATTGATTAGTCTATTGCTGGTGACTTGAGTTTTACTTCCTAAATCAAGCACATTGTATTCTTTGTTCTAAGGCATAGTTTTCCCCCTTGCACTTTTATTGTCATGTTCTCTGCTGGCTAATGTGCATTCTTATCTTGGCAGACCTAAGCTCAGGGCTTTACCAGAAATGTCCCTGTGAAAATGGACTTTGGTCAATAGCAGAATTTGCTTACCCAAGCTGGCTCATCATCTATTCACTGCCGTAACAAGGACAAGCAGATTTAGTCCTTTGTTACACATGCACCATGGGTGTGCTGGTGCTGTTATTCATTTGCATTGAAATGAGCTGCTCTTGGAGCTTTTCAGAATGGGGCCTGCATCCACAGTCCGCCACACATTTATTGCATGTTTCCTCTTTTACCAAGTATTGATAGGTGCAAAGAAATACAATTCATGGCTCTTGTCCTTAAGGAAATAACCCTCCAGCTGAGGAAACAAGATGTAAATCCCCCAAATATTACCTAAATTCATGATCATGTATGTTTAAATACAGAATTAGTGGTCAGTGAGTAAAACAATCAGAGGCGAGAAAGCGCCTCATAAGCAGGTGTGTAGTCAGGGTCTCTGGGGGATGTGGAAGGTGAGCGGGGCTTAGAGGGTGACAGATCCCAGGCAGTGAAGTATGGATCTCCCTCCTAGGCCTGGAGCCTGAGAGAGGAAAGAGCGGAACAAGACCAGCAACAGTGACAGGGGGTGGGCGGGGGGGGGGGGGGGGGCGCGCGGAGAGAGCCCCCACCATCAGTGGATGTGGGGAGGATGCTGCTGAAGCAGCAGGGGAGAAATGTTGAAACAGGGCTCTTAACCCAGTGGTGGCCTGCCATTGGTCTGGTCATCTCAGTTCTGACTTTGAGTCTTCCCCAGGTCACAATTGCACCTGGGATTCCAGAAATTCTACATCTCTCAGGAAATCCAGCATTGGGATCAATACCAGAATCCCACTCCACGTCAGACGTCTTTGTGTCCCATCTGACATTCTCTTAGCCCACAGTTTGCTCTGGCCATTGCTGTGACAACCAAGCACGCAGGCCTAACCTGACAGCACTGTCTTGGCTGAACCCAGGAGCTCTTCTCTGCTACCGCCTTGAGGGATGCTGGAGGGAGACATTCTACTGTGCGTGCAAGCCTGGAAGTTCCAGGGAGTCAGCACCCCCCAGCCCAGACCTTGGCCGTGGGGGGACTTGGGGTACATGCAGCAGACACGTGCAGCAGCTCCATTGCCCATAGGAGTGACCTCCTCTTTAACACACTCCAGACTGGCTTTTCTCCCTCCTCTGTTTCACTCTTTCAGGTTCCAAAATAAGCATCCTCATACCCAAGATAGGACACATCCCCGCCAAAGAAAACTGTTTAACCTTCTTTACCTGTTTCTTCATTAAACTATTTACCCCTTTGCTTCGGGGATAATTATTGAGGGGAAAAAAAAAGGCTAATTGATTGGACCTTGCTCTTGTCTTTTTTTAAAGATTGGCACCTGAGCTAACATCTGTTGCCAATCTTCTTTCTCCTCCTCCCCCTCCTCCCCCTCCTTCTTTTTCTTCTCCCCAAAGCCCCACTGTACATAGTTGTATATTCTAGTTGTGAGTGCCGCTGGTTGTGGCATGTGGGACGCCACCTCAGCATGGCCTGATGAGTGGTGCCATGGCTGCGCCCAGGATCCCAACCAGAGAAACCCTGGGCCGCCAAAGCGGAGCATGAACTTAACCACTCGGCCACGGGGCTGGCCCCGTACCTTCCCGTTATAGTTTAACAAACCATTTTTGAGATCTTTTCCTATTAGCACATATATATCTATCTGATTACTGAAATAACATCCACTCTATGGAATATCATAATTTATATAATCAGTTCTCTATTCACTCTTATGAAAAATACTTCAATGGACATCTTTCTGTGTCTATATGTCCTCTTTTCCCAAACTGCCCTTAATCTTCATTTTGATGTAATTTCTCCTGACCAAAACGTTGGGAGAAATATCCTAGCCTACACTTTATTAGGACAGGCCAGGGTTGAGAGACTTCAGGCAGTAAAACTGAGATGGTAGGGGTTTTTTCGGGACATACAGAAGTCCATTTACACCTGGGAGAGTTTAGCTAACTGAGAAGTTGAAAGAAACAGTCCACATGAGAGGTTACTCTCACTTCTGACACAAGTCGCAAGTTCAGGGGTTCCTAAGACCACTCTTCAGTTTGATAATTTGCTAGAACTCACAGAACTCACTGAAAGCTGTTATGCTGTGGGTATGCTTTAATAGAGCTAAAGGATACTGATTAGAATCAGGCAAGGGAAGAAGGATGGGGGCAGAGCGCAAGCAAGGGTGAAATGCTGAGTCTCTATTGTCCTCTCCCCATGAAGTGGTGACACTGTCACTCTTTTGGCATTGATGTGTGACAATGTGCATTGAGTATCGCCAACCAAGGAAGTTGCTTGAGTCTTGGTGTCCAGAGTCTTTATTGGGGCCCCATCCAGCGGGTGATCTCTGGTTCCAGCCCCTCAGGAAGTCAACTGATACCACGTGACTCAAAGCCCCCACCCTGCATCCACTGTGACTCCGACTGACCCCAGGCTAACAAAAACCCTCCTCATCAGGAAGCTGAGGATAAAGGCCAGACCTCTTTCTGTAGTCAAGTTTAGATTCTTTACTACACAATACCAAAAACAGAATTGATTCCATTAAATTTTTCTAGGGAAACATCTAATTAATAAAATCCGATTTCTTTCTGAGAAAGTTATTTAGTCATAGGCACTATCATCAATTTGCTCAATATCAAAAAGCGTCCTTGACAGTAGTTTGTTCAACATGTGACAAAGAGAAGACCATGCCAGGACCCTGGTCAAATGATCCCCCCAACCTCACTCCCTGCCAGAACAAGCCTCCTGTGGCAAACAGCAAGCTGCCTTGGACCACATATATTCCCCCTGGTCTGGGAGCTCCGTTTATTTTAAAAGAAATAAAATCCTTGTGTTTCTGAATCATTTACACTTAACTCATTAAAAAAAATTCACAACGGACATTCTTTGGTCCTCTGCTTCTTTAAATCTTAGGGGGAAAATAGTAAAGAAGTTTGCACCAGGTATTTCAAACATTTAACATGATCACAAACCTAGTTTCAGGCCAGGAAATCATGAATAAGAACGTTGGCGTTAATAATGCCACATGGACCATATTCTTTCAGATCTTGAGTACTCAGATCACAGCATATCCACACAGCTTTCTGGGGCAATCCCAGACAGAAGTTGTCTCAGTCTGTTTGGGCTTGTCGGGGATCCGAATTAACCACCCCAAAATGTTTCTCTTTGGTTTATTTGTAATAACAAAAAACTATGAAAGGAACTTTGACCTACCTCCCAACTGCCTGAAAGAATTTGAAAGAGAAGGGCCTGTTCCAGGAAGGAGCTAATACCAGAAGATAACTGTAATGTAATGTAAAACATGTCTCTCAGGTCACACTGTCTTTAGTTGGCCCGTTTCCATGTAAATTGTCTTCCTCCCCCCTGAAATCCCAAACCACTACCCCCAACATTCTCCTTTGTCTTTAGCTGAAGATGATGTTTAAGATGAGAGCCTCAGCCATTTTGGTGAGTTGCTCAGTTTTCCTGAGTGTCTCCCATGTACACATGTTACAAAGCTTTGTTTGATTTTCTCCTGTTGTTCTGTCTCATGTGAATTTGATTCATAGCCCAGCCAAAGGACTCAGAGGGTAGAGGATATCTTCCTCCCCTACAGGCTGCTCTAACAGAACAGCCCAGACTGGATGGCTTACAAACACAGAAATTTATTTCTTGCTGTTCCTGAGGCTGGGAAGTCCAAGATCAAGGTACCAGCAGATTCTGTGTCTGGTGAGGACCCACTTCTTGATTTATAGACAGCTGTCTTCTCACTGTGTCCTCACATGGCAGAAAGGGCTAGGGAGCTCTTTGGGGTCTCTTTTCAAAGGATATTAACCGTCCTTATGAGGGCTCCACCCTCATGACCTAATCACCCCCAAAGATCCTACCTCCAAATACCATCACATTGGGAATTAGATTTCAGCATAGGAATTTGGGGGGACCCAAACATTCAGTCTGTAGTGGAAGGGACTCTCAGCCTTTTGAATATTCTGCTACACCTCTGTTCTGATCTAATATGATAAAAATAATATAATATTATAATTATAATAATAATCATGCATCACAATGATGGGGCTATATTCTGAGAATCTCATCGTTAAGCGATTTCGTCATTGTGCAAACATCATAGAGTGTACTCACACAAACCTAAATGTTAGAGCCTACTACACACCTAGGCTATATGATACTAATCTTATGAGACCACGTACATGTGGTCTGTCAGTGACCAAAATGTTGTTATGCAGCATATGAGTGTATAAAAATGTATCCGCCACACCTCTGTTCTGATCTAATATTACCTTGTGTGCTTATTTTTACAACTAGAGTGTAAAACTCCCTACTAGGAGGGGACCTCATACTTTGGGATATGCTGCACATGGCCCACACAGCACACTTGGATAACTGCTGGCAGAGCACATCGTGGGGGTTCAATAAACATTTGTTGATGATGAAACAATTTATATTTTTGTAGGTTCCCTTTGATCCCTACAATGCATAGTAAGTTACTTTGTTCTAAATTTGGAAAACAAGCTCCTTCTTTAGTTCCAAAGTGCTGTACTACTAGTTCCAGTAAAGCCTGCAGAAGTAACATTCTATACCTATTAATGAGGTACCTTGCTCACTACCCTGACGGAATGAAATTAAACATGATTGGATGGAAACAAAAATACTCTGAGGAACTCCTGGAGTGTGTGGAAGGAGGGATTTTGCTCTGCTTTTTAACGTATTTTATTTTTCCCCCACTGAGAAAGCATGTAATTAACCTCAGGAACTAATGCACAACCAAAACCTACTGACTTTTTTGTTCCTTAAATAGGCTTTATGTAATTTATACATTAAACGAAGTTAGGCCTTTTCTGGAGGTGCAATCACCACCAATTTCCAAATTCTGTGGCTACAAACAGTATCATTTACTCACAATACTGGGTTTCTGCTACATAATTACTTTAAATTAATCCATTGGTTTGGGCAGGACTGGAAGACCACGTTCTGCCCTTAAAGAGCCCTTGATGACTAACTGTTGTTGTCTAGGAAACAGTGAAAACTGTTGCCATTCAGGAAAAATGTGGTCAGGGGACTGCTCCCTTGATTGCTAAAGCAACTCCAGGTGTTTAATTTAGTGGGTCAATTTTCAGAAACGTCTTCCATAATAAAGATTTTTAAAATCCAGTATGAGATACATTCTTTAAGGCTTTGGGGACAAATATTAATTATATATATAAACATTCCTTGCAATCTTTGGCCTCATATCTGTTTTTTCCAGCCTAACATTTCTGAGGCTCCAGCTGCTTTGTCTGGTAAATATTTTGTGCAACTGGGAAAGTTGTTGACTCTCTTTCAATGGTACTCTTGTAAAACAGGATAGATTTTTCAGCTGTATGTTGTGACTTAAATATGATCCTACAGACGTGGGCTCAAGGTCTGTTCCAGAGAAGAGATTTTGGGTAGACAAAAACCCTTTCTCTGACGTCCTTGAAGTGAAAACAATTTTCATAACAATAGCAAGATGCTATCTGCCTTATTCACTCTCCTATTGCGGACTATTCAGTGAAGTTTTCCAGAGGGTACCTGACATGGAAAGTCACAACAGATAGAATGAAGAACCAGATAGAAGAATCCAGCCATCTACTTTGAAGCCAGACATTACAGAGACTGGCAAAAATGGAAAACAATGCCACTCTTCTCCTTAAAATTTTTTTGAAATTATATTTTTCATAAAAATATGATGCTATGCAATGGGTTGTTATTTTTAAATTAATTGATAAATATTTTTTACATTATCTGGTTTTATTTCTAATACAGTAAATATTGATATACCTACCCATTTAAACAAAAATTTTTGAGGCACTCAATATATTTTAAGAGCAAAATGGATCCTGAAATCAAAAAAGTTTGAGAATCCCTGATGTAAGGAAAACAGCAATGGCTTTGAATTGAGACATCCTGATACCAACCCCTTCATCTCAAGTTCGTGCACCCAAGGCCCAGCAAGTCAAACACTGAGACATGGGAGCTTGGAGATGGAGAAAGGTTTAGTCGAATTGATGCGGGGTCGGTCAGCTGAGGAGTCGAAAGAAAGATTTCTTGGACTCTCAAGATCTGGCAGTAGTGCTCCTTTATTTAGAGAATAGTGTGGAATAGCATGGGGACAGGACCCATGGGCAGTCAGAGCTGCTGCCGACGCTGGCATGGGGACAGGACCCATGGGCAGACAGAGCTGCTGCCAGCATGTTGCTGCTGCCGCTTCTGCTGCAAAACATGGGTGGAAAGTAAGGCTAAATTTAAGGCATAGGTATGTGAGCCATCTCTTTACAAGACAAGGAAAGAACACGTAAAAAAGTCAAAATGGTATCAGTGCAGGTGGGGTTTGGCCATTGGGTGGTCCCACAACTTTTAGATAAGAATCAAATCGGATTAAGTAAAGGCCAGAAGCCACCACCCTATATCAGTTACATGAGGTTGCCAGACAGTAACTAACTTAAGTTCTTGCCTTTGGCATTGATTAAGAGTTTCTAGTGACAAATAAAAATGGCAAGCAATAGGATATATTGGAATATACGAGGAAGCCATTTGGTATAAACCTAATTCGGCCTGACTTTGTTTTTTCCAAAAGGGCCTGAGTGTGGCTGTTGAGCACGCATTGTATATCTGCTTAGACAATTCCTATGGCAAGAACAAATGCGCTTGAGATAAAGGTGTGACTTCCCCCGACATTGGCATTTCTTTAGGGATAAGCATCTTCCCTTAGGCTAGGAACTGATTGCTGCACTCATCTTAGACCACCCAGCTCACCTGTGACCACTCAGCTGGAGACAACAGACTGCCACCCTGCTGTGTCCACTGAGACAGGAGACCTACCTGCTGTTTCCATCAATCGCTGTGCCGACAGAGCAGTCTCGCGACTGTTGTAAAAGGGACATTTCAATCCTATGTGAAACATCCTCTCTGGGGGTATATAACCACTCTGTGCACCCCACTTCTTCGGTGCCCTTTCTTCCTTCGGGAAGAAAGGCCCCGGGTTATAATCCTCAGATTTAATCTCAGAATAAACTCACCCAAATTTTCATGTATAGATTGGTTATGGATTATTTTCGTCAACACTAGAGACAAGGATATCTCCCTTCTTCCTGGCACAGAGAGGGAGGCAACCCCACAGACGGAGGTTTCCCCTCAAATGTAAATACCTCCCAACAAAGAGCGAGCAAACTCCGCTCCTCGGAGCCTGCTTCTCATCTGCAGTTTTAAAATTAACCAGCCTAAAATCCTCATCAGAATCAGCCAAAACAAGCAGGTGGGAGCCTGGGTTCGCTCAAATTTACCTCCCCAAGAACAGAAAGCAGGGAGTTTTACAGAGCTAAGGGGCTTGGCAGGAGGGGCTTCAGGGAAACAAAGGGGTCACTCCCGATAAGCCTTTGGGCAATCTGACTTCTGGGCATCAAAGGCTGCTGTCGGCTGTGGGTGACTGCAACCTCCCTGAAGGCATTCTCTTTCTCCTGCAGAATAGCTCACCAGGCCTCTGAAAACAAGCTCACAAGCCCTCAAGGCCCTGAGTCACCCCTCAGGTTAAAGAGGAAAAACAGCAAATTGATTTAATATCTATAGTACCCCTCAGGTACTCGGCTTCAATTCCTGCCACTTACTAGCCACCTCTCCACATGTCTTGCCTCAAAGAGCAAACACAAACACACATACACACACACATCCCAGTCAGGCTCTCTTTCTCATGTCCTACTTAAGGGGAAAAAAGTTTAATTCAGTAAGTAAATATTAAGTGACTCAACAAGGCAAATAAAAGAAAAAAAATTCCCCAAATGAGTAACGAGGATGGAGGAAACTAGACTATGTCACCCCAAAATACACCTCTGACGTAAAAATTATTTCGAGCTGAAGGTAATTAAGAAGCAGCACATGCAGGAAAAGCTGTCTCTCCCCTCCCCCTGTTCTGCCTAAAGGCAGGATATAAATCCTCGTTTGCTGGAGATGACCCTAGACTCTCAGCCCAGAGGCAGCTCCAGAGGAACCTGCCCAAACCTCATTCCATCAGTTCCCTCCTGCATACTTACCCTCCCCAATTCGCCACCCTTGGAAACCTGAAACCGCTTTCCTTCACCTGTCATTTCTCCACAAACTTACTGTTCTTTGTTGAAGATGCTATATAAGCAGGACTTCTAAGCCACCTTGCTTAGTTACTTTCTCTTTCTCCAAGTTTCTCCCATGCATATATGAGATATACACGTTCACAAACTTCTATTGTTTTTCTCTTACTATTTCTGTCTTTGTTACAGGGGCCCCGGCTCAGAACACAGGAAGATAGTGATGAGGATTTTTTAGGCTGCTTAATTTTAAAATGGTTTATGATGAGGATTTTAGGCTGGTTGCTTTTAAAACTACAGATGGGAAGCAGGCTCCGAGGACTGGAATTTTGCTTGCCCTTTTGATAGACATTTGCATTTGTGAAGGAAGGGGGGGATGACCTTGTAGGGACCTGAAATTGGCCACCCCAAGATATGTCTCTTTGGCATCGGGATTGTTTGGGGCTGATTGCTTTCAATAAACTGGGACAGGGAAGGAGGCTCTGGGGAATGGAACTTGCCCTTGTTGGGACACATTTACATTTGTAAGGTAAATATCTGTAAAAGGTGCCTCCCTCTCTGTACAGGAAGAAGAGGAGAGATGACCTTGTCCCTAGAAACTCTTAATGGGGAAGGCAAGAACTTAAGTTGGTTGCTGTCTGGCAATCTCATGTAACTGGTTTAGGGTGGTGGCGTCTAACCTTTCTAACCTTTACTTAATCCGATTTGATTCTTGTCTAAAAGTCATGGGATCACCCAATGACCAGACCCCACCTGCACTGATACCATTTTAACTTTTTTTCATGTTCTTTCCTTTGTCTTGTAAAGAGATGAATCATATACCTATGCCTTAAATTTAGCCCTAACCCTCAACTCGGGGCAGCAGCAGGAGCTCTGACTGCCCGTGGGTCCTGTCCCCACCACCAGCTCTGCCTGCCCATGGGTCCTGTCCCCATGCCAGCGGGGGCAGCAGCAGCAGCAGCAGGAGCTCTGACTGCCCATGGGCCCTGTCCCCACGCACCACCTCTGCCTGCCCATGGGTCCTGTCCCCATGCTATTCCACACTATTCTCTAAATAAAAGAGCACTACTGCCAGATCTTGAGAGTCCAAGAAATCTTTCTTTCGACTCCTCGGCTCACTGACCCCGAATCATTTCAAAGATTTTTCCTCCCCTACAAATATTCTTAGTTTGGATACAAGAGCAAGGAAGGAAAAGCACAAAATAAGAACCAAATGCAAATGATTTTTAGGTGATTTTGGTATTATGCTATATTTGCATGCATACTCAAACTAACTGTATTTGGACATTCAAAAACTTTTGGTTTTTCTACTAGCTTATTATGGGGGCTTTAACTCTTTTGTTTTGAATACAAATAATTTCGCTTTCCTTCCCCAATTTTATTGAGGTATGTTTTATCATAATAAACTGCACATATTTAAAGTGCATAATTTGATGAGTTTTGGAACGTATATATACCTGTGAAACTATCTCAACAAAACAATACACATGTTCATCATCCCCCCGAAAGTTTCCTCGTGCCCTTTTGGAATTCACCCCTACTCTCCCACCTCTATCCTCAGACACTAATCTGCTTTCTGTTCACTATAGATTAGTCTGCATTTTCTAGAGTTTTCTATAAATGAAATCATGCAGTAGGTACTCTTTTGCAACATTATTATGAGATTTATCCATGTTGCATTTATCATTAGTTTGCTCACTTTTGTTGCTGAGGAGGATTCTGTTGCATAGATTTACCAAAACTTGTTCATTCATTCACTTGTTGATGGACATTTCTCTCTTTCCAGATTTGGCCTGTTGCAAATAAAGCTGCTAAGTACATTTGAGTACAAGGTCTTCGCGTGAATATCTGTTTTTATTTCTCTTGGGTGAATACTTGGCAGTGCAATGTTTGAACCATACGGCAGATGTGTGTTTAACTTTATAAGCAATTGCCAAACTGCCCAACTGTTTTCCAACACAATCACACCATTTTACACTCCTGTCTGCACTGCGGGAGAGTTCCAGTTGTTCCATATCTTTGCCAACACTCGGGATGGTCAGTCTTTTCAATTTTAGCCAATTAGAGGTATTAATGATAACCTGTTACTTTTGTTCTACCTCCTGAAACCGCTGTAACACCAGTTTTCCTAATTCTCTAAATATTATTCATCATTTAAGGCCGAGCACAATATAGGTATGTCCTTCAGTGAAATCTTAAGCATGTGTAAATAAATAAATGAGTCCTCTATTTGTGCTGATATGGAAGAATCTCCAAGATATATGAAGTGAAAATGGTGATATCTAACATGCATTACTGTGCTTTCTACATGCCAGGGACTGTTCCAAGCTTTTGATTACGTTAGCTCACTTGCCCCTCACAGCAACCTTAAGAGGCAGGTACTCCTATTTTCCTCCATTTTAGAGATCAGGAAACAGCCTCAGCGACTTTGGCCCAAGGTCACACTAGTCAAAAATGATAGAGCCAAGATGGAACAGAGGCTCCAGAGCCTCAGCTTTCAATAGTTATACCATACTACCACTCTGTGTTTCAAGGCACAGAGTAGCTACCATTCATAACCCTAAAGGGGGAGGAAATAGCCATTCACACTTATTTATAAATGCACAAAACGTTTCCGAAAAAACATACTAAAAGGCAGTAACACTGATTGCTTTTGAAGAGGGAAGTTGGAGTTGAAGAACAGGCAAGAAAGGAAGATCTTTGGAATTTTAAACCTTCGGAATATATTATTTACTCAAAATATAAAATTTAAGTAATAAAAAAACAACCCACACATCCGTTTTCTTTCCAATGGGGCCTCCCGGGTACTCCATTCCAGATCCACGCTGCCCAACAAGGACGTCTGGTTGCTCCCTCATTTTTACATAACTCACCACCTTTCTCTACCAATTATAAACCCTGAATGAAATACCACCCATACCTGTAAGTCTTGGAGTTCCCTGCGGTACTTAGCACAGTACTGGGCATTAGCAAACGCTTCATAAAAACTTGTTTGTTAACTGGTGAGCCTGTTCCCAAGAGACTGACACCCTGGCCCTGAGCCACCTTTATGGAGCAAGTTGTTTTTAGGGATGAAAATGTGGGGCTGGCTCAGCCAGGGGAAGACCAGGCGCATGCTGATCAGCAAAAGAGAAGCACCAAAAAACTTCTTTTTACAAAAATTTAATATTTGAAAAAAAGTTGTAGTCCTCACAGGAAATCGTAAATCGTTTGCTGGATTCCCTGCGAGTATTTTATAGTTTGGAATTGTTTTTGCTTGTTTACATTATAAGGAGAGCTCTGTGCCGGCCCGGGGCCTCTAAGAACTTAATCCAGTTGGGAAATCAAACGGAATGGGAGATTTTTCCATGATGATGTAATCTATTTGTCTCCTTTTTTGGATAAATTGGTGATGTTGATTGTTTGTAGAAAAATCATTTGGAATCCCAAATGAAGCAGTAAGGGTGGGGGGTAGTATCACGTGATTGAAGAGCGAGCCAGCCCTCCTCTCAGGTGAAGGTGATTGTGACAAAATAAAGGCTCTTTAGGTTTCAGTGTGAACCTTGTGTCTCCAATTTTGAGAATTGAACTTTTGGGATAAATCTCTAGTATAGATTCTAAAATTGACCAAATTTTATTTTTCAGTAAGAGTGGTTGGCATTACAAAAACAGGGCTTAAATGTTCATATAAAAAAAAAATCAGTAGGTGAAAAAATTTCCCATCATTTGAAGAGACTGTCACCCAAAAGTTGCAAAGTGTCCCCATCTGGGTCTCTCTGATCAGTAGGAAAACAAGATTCATGCACACAAAATGTTAGCAACACGGTGTTCTGCTTCCCGGGCAGGTGTGCGTTCTCCTAGGGTCAGCAATCCTTAACACCCAGGAGTGGCGACCTCAGAGTAAAATTTCAGATGAGGAACCACTTGGAAATTTCTACTTTCTCCTAAAACTGTCTTACTCTCAAAGGTCCTTCCAGTTCTTAACTTTCTCTGCTACAATTGCCGATTACGAGCAAAATTCTGTGTTTAAATTTAGAAATTGTCAGAAGATAAATTTTTATTTTATTCAAATTTGCTTTTAAACTTTTTACAAAAGAGGCAAGGAACTGTGGCCACCATTTCAAAAGCCAACCTCTGTTCTGGCATTTTTATTGTTTTGGAGAACAAAAGATGTTTTTTTGTTGGAAACATGAGAGTTGATTTCGTGTTCAGATACATTGAAGAGACAACAGCAGTTTCCTTGCATAAACTGCTATTGTGTCCAACATTTTAGGATTTTCTAGTCATGTTTCAGAGTTATTGACAAACACAAAACTTTGCAATTTAGATGGATGTCAAAACGATTTGGCAGTAAGAGAGTCTTCACCTTTAAACAATATCATAACAACACAGCGGAGCAAAGCCGCTACTTGTGATGCAGCAAAGTCTTTACTTGAGAGTTTGTCTCAACCAGATTCCTTAAGCAAGTCCTTTGTCAGCAGCGTGAATCATAAATATTTGTTTATCCTTTGGCTTCTTTTATCAGCATAGAAAGGCAATGAAAAACTACTTTTGCACTAATTTGCTTTATCAATTCTTTTTTAATGAGAGCTGATGCCCTTCTTTAAAAAAGTCACACTTTTCTAATGTCAGATTTTCCCGTCTCAGAGAGAAAATGGATAGGATGCTGTTTCCACATCTATGAAGCCAGCCTGTGTGTCTCCTCTCCAGAACATTCATCTAACTCAGGCCTGCTCGCCAGATTGTTGGACATTGAAAGAGCCTGGTGGGGTGCCAGGACCCTTTAGGGATCTTGGCCCTGCTCATAGCCAGCCTCTTGGCAGGAAACGGGGCTGAGCTCTCCAGGCCCCAGTGCTGGAGGCCAGCGGCCTCTCTATTTTACGATGCCTGGCTTCTCACCAGGCAAAGGTGGAGCTCTCTGCCATTGCCGAGATTCTTCCCCCGCTCTGTCGTGTTGGCGAAGAGAGCTTTATACAGTGATCTCTTAGGTGGTATTATTTTTATAACATTGTTTATTTCAACTTTATCTTATCATTTAAAATTTCTATTTGAAGATGTTTTATTAGGTACACAGTACATTAAATAATAGAACATGTGTATAATTTAGAAATAAACATACAGAGAGGATTCATGCTTGAAAATATTTCCTAATGGGAGTTCACAATCAAAAAAACTTGGACACCACTCCTCCATGAGTGAAAGTTCTGGAAAGGATCTCTATGCCCTTTTCCCAAAAGCAGTTAAAAAGCTTATGTCCAAGACTCAAGAACCAACTTGAAACAGCTCCAAATGGCCAAAGAAGGGACAGTTTGAGCATTAATACAAACGATGGATTGAAACATACTAAGTAAACTAAAAAGTCATGAGTTCATAATGATATTTTAAAAATAAACTCATTGGTCACCTCCGGAGGATGTTAGTGAACCAACTAATTAGTCTGAAAAGAATCAAGCGTTGAATCTGCCTTGCCTGTGTGAGCTGTACCTCCACACTCAAAGAATACTAGAATTAAAATATCATCATTTGGCGAATCCCAGATGAAATAAGATCTAGGCTATGACTATCAATAGCCACTAAGATCACAGGAAGAGAGAGAGCTGAATGTGACGTGCCTCCTGGTGGAAGATCCAATACCATCTGTATGTAACGTGGTCCTGCCAAAATACCAAACCTGAATCAGACTGAACATCTGAATCTCAGAACCAGGTTTTAGGAAATACGGAGCCCTGTGGAACATGTTACCACCACCGGGGAAAACAACAGGCAGAACCCGACTCTGGGAGACTCCACAGGAAAGATAACCTGTTCTCTTAAACAAATATATTTCAAGGAAAGAGAAGGGGGAGCGGAACCTATAGCTTAAAGGGAACTCAAGTCACATAAACCAAATGTAACACGTGGACGTTTTTTGGATTTTCATTCAACAAACCAACTTTTAAAAAAAATTATAAGACCATCACAGAAACTTGAACACTGACTGGACAATAGATGATATTTAAAACTGTTAATGTTTTAGGTGTGGTCATGGTTTTGTGGTAATTTTTTTTGAGATCTTTCTCTTCTAGAGATCTGTACTGGAATATTTGCAGACGAAATGATGTCACAGCTGATATTTCCTTCAATATACTCCAGTGTGGAAGACAGCACAAGGAGTAAAGGAAACAAGAGTGGGCCCTAGTTTGTAATGGTTGTAGCTACATAATTGATGCATTCAGGTTTACTATTCTAGTCGGTCTCTTTTGGTGTATGTTTAAAATTATCCAGAATAAGAAGTTTTTTTGTTTAAGGCTTATGTCCAACCTTCATCCTCTTTTGTATTCCTAAACCACACACCAGAGAAAATGCTCCTCAGAAACAAGAATTTCAAATGCTTTAGTGGAATCTGACAAAATTAGATTAAATAGACCAATGGATCTCTGTTCCAATCTCACCTTTAAGGAAAAGCCAAGAAAAAGAGGCGATGGTTATCTTGATCATTGTTCCATACAGGATTTCCACTCTAAAAAGGGAAATCCTCTAGCATTTAGAGCTCTCAATTATATATTCCGTACAGGAACCATAAAGTGTTGTTGAAACAAACGAAACCTTGCTGTATGCCCACACGTACTAACTCAGTTCTTCTCTCCACCCCCACCTTCCTTCTGGAGGGTTGGCCAGGGCAGCAATGCTAGAGATGGGTTTCAATGATGTGTTCATTGAAACATTTTTAAAAGGAGACAACTGTATGTTTAACCCAATTCTATTTGTCATGGTTTTTAACTCTTAAAGGTCCTGGGAATATAGTAGTTGCCCTTTAAGTGTTCATTGAATGAATATTTGAGTATACCGTGTCTTATGGGATTTACACTTGTACCTCAGGGGAGAGGATAGTCTAGTCATTCACCAGAACACGGCCAGGATGGAGAACAGCATTTAAGGGGCATAACCTCATTGTGCCATTGGGAGCTGCCATCCCTTCTCAGTTCCCTCTGTTATAACTAAAGTGTTCCAATACCTGGTGGTCTCAGGGCTTTGCTGGGTGTATAAGTTTCCTGGCACTGCTATAACAAAGCAGTACAGGGTGGGCGGCTCAAACCTGTAAGATGAAATTTATCATCTCATGGTTCTGGAGGCTTGAAATCCAAGCTCAAGGTGTCTGCAGGGTTGGCTCCTCCTGAGGGCTACAAGACAGAACCAGTTTCATGCCTCAGCCCTAGCTTGTGGTGATTTGCTGACAATCTTTATCGTACCTTGGCTTACAGGAGCATCACTGATTTCTGCCTTCATCTTCACAAGGCATTCTCCCTGTGTACCTGTCTGTGCCTGTCTGTGCCCCAAATTCCCTTTTTATAAGGACACCAGTCATTGGATTAGGGCCCACCCTAATGACCTCATTTTAACTTAATTTTTTCCGTAAAGACCTTGTCTCCAAATAAGGTCACATTCTGAGGTACTGAGAGTTAGGATTCAACATATAAATTTTGGAGGAACACAATTCAACCCCTAACACTGGGTGAACATATTTCCCCAGGCCTCCCTGTCCTTGGGGACAATTGCACCAGCGTGGACTCTGAGCTTTCCAAGGAGGTCCCTGGGTGATGAGGCCCCAAGCTCTCCTTCGTTTCCTACTAGCTTCAGGGCAGCCCTCTCGGTCTTGCTCCTAAAGCTTCCTCAACACGGCTGTGGTTAACCTTGCCTGTTCTGGTTCTGGTGGCCTGGTTGTATGACTGTTACTTCCCTATCACTGGGATTTGGTTCTCAGCTCTCTCTTCTTTCACGGCCATAATCCTTAAAGCTGAAGAAGAGTTTCTCCCCTGCCAGCCAACAGCTTTTTTGGCCTAACTTCCAGTGGCCTGGCCTTATTCTGGCTGTTCTATTCTTTGAGCTCTCTTCAAAAGGGAGCCTGCTCCTGTGGGGAATTTGGGATATACTTCCCAGATCTAGAGAAATGTGGGCAAGTAATCAAGTATTTCTCCCCTATTGCCCTTGAACTCTTCTCCGGGGATCCATTTTCCTTCCCTCATTCAAGACATGGTACATTCTCTGCTTTTTGGGGTCCCTCAGCCGCCCTAAATTGAGGGAAGCCTTCATCATGTCTTTGCCTGAGATTCTCCATCTTGATGTTCTAGGAGTTTGTAACGTCCCCAATTTCACTACCCCGTTTTTCCAAGACCCTGAGGCACTCTCATGCAAATGGGAGTCCTAGTAACCTGCCGGGAAACTCAAGATTTCCCATGGCCAATGTGCAAACCAGGTGTCCATCTAGCTCTCATTCTATGAGAAACACCTTCACAGAACCATCATTCCTGTTGTTTGGAGTCTGTGCCCAGAGCAAGCGAACAAAGGAAAACCTTGTCGTTTCAGACGCGTAAAGTAGACTGACAGCTAGAGTGGCTATGTTCTTAATCAGAGTGCTTCCAAAATTAGAGCAAGAAAGATGACAGCTATGGACTCATGTTCCCTTAGCTAAAGAGAGCCAAGCATCATTACCATAGAACTTGAAGAAACTTATGCTCACCTTGTGATTTCTAAGAGCAGACAGCTATGCTCCAGGTCACCAGACAATAGTAATGATTGCAATCTGAGCCCTCAATTGCAAGAGAAAATGAGTACCAGGAAGACAGGACCACAAGCAGGAGAACCAAGAAAAGATCCAGAAATTCCAATGGCTCAGATCTGGGGGTGAAGATTGGGAGTGACAGAAAGTGAGTTCTCCAATCCACTCAACTCCCACCGAAGGCCGTGTGTGAGGGTAAGAATCTTGTGAAGCCAGACAGACTTGGGTTCAAATCCCAGTTTGTCCCTTACTAGCCATGCGAGCCTCAGCATCTTCACCCTTAAAATGAAAGTAATAATAGTAACTGCCTCACAGGTCTGTTGTGATAAATACGTGAGATAGTGTATAAGAAGTACATGACATGGGGCTGAATACAGAGTAAGCCCTCGGTGAATGTCAGCCAACACCACTGTTACTGCCAGCGTTGCGTCCACAGTGCCCTTGTGTGCTAAGGCTCTGTTCTGCTGAAGGAACAGAAGATAACTCCTTTGACCTTGGGCGCCCACATTTGTGGACAAAGAAATCCCTCTCTCTAAACCTGAATTAGCACCATGATGTCAGTGTTGTCCAATGAAAACCATGTTGGCACGTTTCTCCCAAAGGCCAGGGCAGAACTGCCAAATTTCATGGGCATTTTGTGAGATGGAAGTGCATTTCCTAATGTCACATTTCATAATCTTCACACCTTCTACAATTCAACAGAACATGGCCAGCTGGTCAATCTCTCCAGATAAAACAAAACATCCACAAAATTGGAATTGTGTCCCAAAATGTATGACTGGAAGGACTTGAATCCAAAGGAGCTTTTCTGATCGAGGGCAGTGACACAGGCAGCCTTTTCCTCAGGAGAACAAAGGTGAAACCCTAGCTGCAGCTGCCCAGGTAGAAAGGCTGTTGCCATGGTTTCTGAGGGAGGAGCAGAGGCAGAAATACCATTTTTTCACTAATAGATGAGAAAGATAAGATCTCACCCTTATTTCTCTTAGTGGGTATTTAGAAGGGTGACGGCAAGTGAATAGAAAGTAGGAAAAATTTGTGACAAGAAAAACTGATGCATTGACCCTAGGGACAACAGAGAAAGTTACTTATTTTTCTATTATACCTAAAGAATTCATAATGCATCCCAGAAAATCCCCTGACATACAGGCAGTTGCTTGTCTTTGCAGTTGGCTTCTCCTCTTCTTGCCTGACTGGTGTTGGCTCACCCTGCTGGGTCCCATTGCCCCAGAGTCCCATTGCCCTCTGGGTGCCCACACCCTAGGCAGGTGAACTGGGGAAATCACGGTCCGTGGTTAATCAGCAGGGTGACCAGCTGCAACTTGTTTCCCCTCTGAAGTTTGGTTCTTCTTCCAATCCAGAGAACCTGGGTTTCCATCCCCAGGGTATGGCACGAAGCACACATCTTTGGTCAGGTTTGTCCCTGTCACATCAAGAGTGATTTTGTTTAGGTAATACAAGTTGGAGACATTTGATTACTAGTTTTTTGTGAATCTCAGCTGCATTTTTTCTTTTTAAAGATTTTATTTTTCCTTTTTCTCCCCAAAGCCCACCGTACATAGTTGTATATTTTAGTTGTGGGTCCTTCTAGTTGTGGCATGTGGGATGCCACCTCAGCATGGCCCCATGAGCAGTGCCCTGTCCTCGCCCAGGATCCAAACCAGTGAAATCCTGGGCCGCCGAAGCAGAGCGCATGAACTCACCCACTTGGCCACGGGGCCGGCCCCTCTGCTGCATTTTTGACCGGAGACCTAAGGGGGGACACCACAAAGAAATGAAAGCAGAACAGAGTTTGTGCAAAACGGTGGCTAGTGTGTTTAAGTGTTTATGTGTGTTGTTTGGAGCAAGAGGGCGAGACACAGGAGGCTGCAGTGGTATGTGTTTAATAATAATAAACACCAGGCTGTTTTTTCCTCAATACTTTCCAGATATATTTTCAAGCATTTTGTTTCTCATCATTTTCTAAACCTTGACTCAAAACTTCAAGGTATTCAGAACCTTCCTCTAGGTGATGAGTTTTAAACCTCCATTCTGTTGTAGGAAACATAACTCTGACACAAGATGGACACAACAGGAGGCGCTAAAATTTAGCTGGATTGCCCTGGGGTCTGCCTCCAGTTCTTAGAACTACCCACAAAGACCTTGTTTCCTTTTGTCATCATTGTCATTTCCAGATACCATCCTTATGAGTACCGTTTTTATATATTTTTTTACTTTTTCTTTTATTGTGGTAACATTGATTTATAACATTATATAAATTTCAGGTGTATATCGTTATATATTTTGATTTCTGTGTAGACTACATCATGTTCACCACCCAAAGACTAATTACAATCTATCACCACACACATATCCTTAATCACCCGTTTTGCCCTCCTCCTTCCACCCTTTGTGAGTATCTTAAAATGACATTGTAAATGACACATCAGGCAAGTACCTGCTTTATTTGCCAAATATTTCCATTGCACTTTGCAGTGACCACTATTTTGGCCTCTGTTTCATCACACGTGTTCCTGCCTGACTTCAGAGTGCTAGCCTCCAAGATTCAAGAGAACACAGACGTTGCCCCAGGTGGGCAATGCTCTCGAGGAGGGCAAGAGATAAACAAGACCCCACAGCAATGAAACTAGCGCTGTCACAGAGATAAAAACACTTAGTGGTTTCAGGCCGGGCTTGGTCCTGCAGCAGCAGCCGTGGTTCTCCCTCAGCAGACCGAAACCCTCTCCTCGTAACAAATATTTTGGAACACCCCTTGACATCCTGAAGTCGAACTCATAAATAATAGAGGCTGCCTACAAACTTCCAAAACATCAATATAAGGTTCCAACTGTAACATAAAGGAGAAAAGCAAGAAAATTGATCTAAAAAAGTCATATGTATTTTAATATGCAAATACCCCAGCACAACTATACTGAAGGACAGACAACTCAACGACAAAAAAACGAACAACCCAATTAAAAAAAGGGCAGAGGATATGAACAGACATTTTTCCAAAGAAGATATACAGACAGCCAAGAGGCACATGAAAAGATGTTCAACATCACTAATCATCAGGGAAATGCAAATCAAAACTGTATCGAGATAGCAACTCACACCCATCAGAATGTCTATAATTAACCAGACAAGAAATAATAAGTGTTGGACAGGATGTGAAGAAAAGGGAACCCTCACACACTGCTGGTGGGAATGCAAACTGGTGTAGCCACTATGGAAAACAGTATGGAGATTCCTCAAAAAATTAAAAATAGAAATACCATACGATGCAGCTATCCCACTGTTGGGTATTTATCCAAAGAACATGAAAACTCTAATTTAAAAAGATACATGCACCTCTATGTTCCTTGCAGCATTATTCACAAGAGCCAGTCTTAGAAACAACCTAAGTGCCCATTGAAGGACGATTGGATAAGGAAGATGTGGTGTATATATACAATGGAATACTACTCAGCCATAAAAAAGAAAGATGAAATCTTGCCATTTGCGACAACATGGATGGACCTTGAGGGTATTATGCTAAGCAAAAGAAGTCAGATGGAGAAAGCCAAATATCATATAATTGTACTCATATGTGAAAGATAAAAAACAACAACAACAAACACACACACAGATACAGAGAATAGTTTGGTGGTTACGAGTGGGGAGGAGGAGTGAGGGGAGGGCAAAAGTGGTAAAGGGGCACATTTGTACAGTGACAGATGGCAATTAGACTTTCAGTGGTGAACATGACATAGTCTATACAGAAGTCAAAATACAATGATGTACACCTGAAACTTACAAAATGTTATAAACCAATGTTACCATAATAAAGAAAAAGGAAAAAAAAGTCAGCTGCTTGCGACTACTTATATTGAAAATAATTTATTTAATTGTTGTGTGTGTTTATATTACTGTATTTAATATCTTTATTGTATATCAATATATTTAAATGGTATTTAATATAATAATATGTTGTTATTCATATTCAAGAGAATATTTTTTACTTTTAAAATATTTGACATTTCGAAATCAGGACTAAATTAGTATATTATTTTGTGAGATTTTATATAGATAGAAAAATAGATATGGATATAGATATATAATGACTAAGAATGCAGAATGATACAATGTGTTGATTTGGTGACTCAAACAGCGTGAACCGAATTGCTGTTCATGATGTGATTTTTGGTAACAATGAACCGCTCTAAATAAAGTTTGGAACAGAAGAAAGCAGTTTTCCCTCAATTTATATCGTAGTTGAATACGTGGAAAATTCATTGTATGCCCAAAACCACACAGGAGTGTGGAAATTAGTAAAAGAAACTTTAACTAAAATGGCATGGAGAAGGCCTGTAGGGGACATCCCACAGCCTATGACACATCCTCAAACACACCAAACAGGAACAGACAGATGCTTGCATCTTGGACAGGAAGTAAAATTACTGCTGAAAGAAGATTTTTCTCCCCACCTGGCAACAGCCCAGCCAATGAGAAACCTTGCAGCTCAGCCAGTGAGAAGCTGTTGTCACCCTGAACTGGTACTTTCCCCCATGGATTTTCATTTAGAACAGCACCTCCCTTCTCTCCCTTTGTCTCTATAAAGGTAGCTCCCCACTTTTGTTATCCAGATTTGCCTATGGTTCGCCATGGCGCACATATCCCGAATTGCAACTTTTTTGGCTATTCCCAAATAAACTCATTTTGAGGGTAAGATAACAGGCGAATTTGCTTTTCAGTTGACAAGAGAAAGCTTTTTGTTTCATGTAAAGTGGAGTTCAGTTCTAACTCTGCTACTTGTAATTCATCTTCATGAATTCCCAGTGAAACACTTTAGAATTGTGTGTGAGGCAACAATTCTTTGTTGAGCGGGACTGTCCACGCCTCACAGGGTGGCCGCTCTCCCTGTAACCACACATGACTCCCAGGACGTTCTCTGAGCAAGGGAGCGACCGAAAATCCTCCACAGGTTTCCTGAAAGCTCCTGAGGAGGCACCATTGTCCCCAGTGAGAATCCCTGGTCTAAGATCCCAGCCAGCTCTGAAATTCGGTCGTTCTATTACGTACTTTACCCCTAAACTTAATCTAATTAATTACTTTTAGTGCCTAGAGTGTGCCTTGTCATGAAGGTAGGCAAAGATAAACTTGTCTTGTTACTTTACAAAGACTTTCACAAATTTATCCCTGACGTCCAGCACAGCCCCTGATACAGAGTAGATGCTCAATAAATATTTTTGAATGTATGGATGCACATAGGCAGGATCCTCACACAGTATAAAACATGCATCTTTTCCTTACATTCTAATTGGAAATGTACACATTCTAAATGGGAAATTAAGAACAACGTGTGACGACAATAAAAGATGATACAAAATAATACTTCATTAAGCGGTGCATTTATGGTAGAAGCTGTAAGTGTAATACAGCACTAGGAGAAATTACGAGGTACCCAGAGAAGTTGTCGTAGAACCAATGGGATTGGAGCTGGATCCTGGAGGTAGGATGGAACTTGAGTACGAAAGGAAGGGGGAAGGCTTTCCAGAGAATCTGAGAGGATGCCAGCCTGGAGTCAAGAATGTGCAAGGTCTGTGTGAAGAGCAGGGCAGTGCGGCGCCTGGCTCGACTAGAAGTGCAACAAGGTTCATGTTAATGAGGTGTGATTAGGTGTGCAGGGGCCAGAGTCAGAAGGACTTTGAATACCCGTTAGTTGAGACTCACTTGAAAGATTTTAAGGAAAGGCCAAAGTTACACACTATATTTTAGAAACCCAAGCAAAATGCTTTCAGTGTTGGAGGGTAGAAGGAGAGTACGGCTGAGGGCAGACGTGGTCTAAGCAGTGGTGTGTTGGGCCAGCTTGTACAAACTCCTGTGAGCTGCTTATTAAATTTTTAGGAATTTTGCAAGTTGGTTGTTAAGCACAGTCATTATTAAAACCAAGCTATATAGACTCACGATTGAATGAATTATATGAATAGAAAGGTAATACATATTCAAAACTCATCACTTCCTAATTATTTTACCACATTTGACTAGTTTTTATGCTTTTGAGATTATTTATGTCTTCTCATCATTCTGATGGGAACACTGTAGAGCAGCGTGCTGCTGTGTGTCTCTTCAAGGATGGTGGTGCCTTGAAATCAGCCGTGGTGGAAGCAGGGACGCCATGGAAATCAGAAAATGCTATGAATCAGAGCTTGATAGATTGTTTTCATTGTAGACTTAAGAGGGTGATGGAGAAAATGTTAATGATCCAGATGAAAACTTTAAAAATGTGTCATGTCTCATGTGTCAATGTGAAACAAGCCAGTCACAAAAGAACAAATACTCTATGACTCTGCTTACATGGAATACTCAGAATAGCCAAAATCATGGAAACAGAAAGCAGACCTGTTGTTGCCAGCAGTCATTGTTTAATGGGCATAGAGTTTCAGCTTTGCAAGACGGAAAGAGTCCTGGAGATTGTTGCACAACAATGTGAATGAACTTGCTACTGAACCGTACACTCAAAAAAGGTTAAAATGGTAGATTTTATGTTCTGTGTATTTTACCACAATTTTAAAAAGAAGCTATTTCAGGTCATGTGGCACTCATAAAATTGACTCATTATTTAGGTATAAAATATTGACATGTGAGATTGCTTTGAAACAGGATACTGCTCTTGCCAGGAGTCAGAGCTCTAAGGCTGGAGGAGTGAGGGAGCCGGTGGGGGGCCACTTCCAATTGCGTCCATGATGCGAAATGTGTAAAATGCAGTTGTGTCATCTTTTGAGGATTTGATCAAATGCCATCACTGCCTTCCAAAGAAACCTAGATATTTTAGGTACGAATGGGGTATATTTATAAAACTACAGAGCCTCTTTACCAAGAAGAAGACTTTAAGAAAAAAATATTATCATTAATGCTATTATGCTACTTCTGTAAACATTGTTACATTCTTTTTTAAAAATCTCTCCATTTAATTGGTCTGGGCTAGATATCTATTTATGATAGGCCCTTTGTCACAGCAAGTAATATTTAGTTTCCAGAAACCAGTCTTTAAAAGCCTGCTTTGTACAACTGTTGAAGTATATCGTTACAAGGATTTATTTTTGGCACCGGGTCCTGGAGCTTTGGCTAATAGCAGTCAACTGAGGTAATTCTAGCTTAATTTTGCAAGTCTTCTAATGGCAGTAAAAATATGTTACCCATGAATCATAATGACACTCAGCGAAAGAGCTCAACATTTCACAGAGCCATGAGAGCGTGGTAACTGCGGCTCCCATTTTCCACGATCGCCCTTTTTTGAGAATATTTTGATTATTTAGACAAATGCAAGTAATTTGGGAGGATCATATTCCATTACAATTAATACCCACCTAACAAAAATGTGCTCAATTCCAGAAGTTTCTGTGGTATGGTCAAGTCGTCTAGATTCCACTCCCTGGAAGAGTTTTTATCCTGCAATCCTGGTACCAAAGAAACTATCGCCATCAACAACCAGTTTACAAGTGCAATTGTTTTAATGAATGATCCTTTTAAGTTAATTTTCCTGTTTGCAGATGAAATGTCCTTTCTTCCTGTTTCCTAGTCCGCTTTCTTTTCTATACTTTGCCAATTATTCTTCATGCTTAATTCCTACACTGTATCAGTAGTGAAAAGGGAGGAATAGGGGAGCCATGTAGCAGGAACAAGGGTCCTTTGCAAAAAAAAAGGCACTTATAAGCCAGAAGCAAGAACGGTGTCTTCACCATATAGTTCTTATGGTGCTTGGCATTTTACGGCCATTAAAAAGCATTATTTAAGATCAAATGATGTTTTAAAAGCACATTGCTAAGCAGGAAATAATTTTTTAGTGTTACTTTTATTTTCAGGGTTCGTGGCTTTCTAAATCTTAGTAGTTATTTATTTTTGGATGAGGATATTAAGGAAAATGAGACTTTTTAAAATTGAGGGAATTAAGGAAAATGACGATTAAAGCTAGTATCTAAAGAAATAAAAACCTCTGTTGATTATCTTTCATATCTTACCATTTCCAAATTGTTGTCCACTCGTGAAATACGTATGAGCAAGAGATGAACCAAAATTCACTGATTTAATGGAATTATAACAGAGTTATAACAATAATATACTTCATAGATATAAATATATGCAAACTCATGTAAATGTTTGTTATTTCCAACTCAATTATTTGCATAGGCAAATACTTTTATTTGTACAGGCTTATACCAAATGCAGTCTTCTGTTAATTGTTAGAAGCATTATAAAACAGCATATAACAATTTCAGAATGATTTTTTTAATGCAACCATATTTTTTAAAAATGAATCACAATCTCATTAGGCTAAGGATTTCAATTTTTCACGATTTCCATAGATTTCAATTTTTCACAATTTTCTTGCACTATGACATAATCATCATCTACATTTTGGACAGAGAAAGGGAAGTACAGACTTTCTTTGGAAGTCTTTTGTTTACATGGAAAGATGTCTTTGGAATAAATTCTATTACCTTCCATTTCTATATGTACGTGCTTATCATCCAGAAGTGTGTCAGTATCAAAGGAAATGATGAGGGGCGGCCCAGTGACCTAGTGGTTAACTTTGCTTGCTCCCCTTCCACAGCCCAATGGCTGGGGATTTTCAGGTTTGGGTCCTCGATCTGGGCTTACACACCACTCATCAAGCCATGTAAGCCATGCTGAGGTTGTATACTCTATACAAAATGGAGTAAGATTGGCACAGATGTTAGCTCAGGGCCAATCTTCCTCACCAAAAAAACGCCAAATGATGATATAAAATAGTTCTAAAGCAATCTTTATTTTTCAGTGTATTCTTACTACATTTAGAGAGTCACTGATGGTAAGTCAGTAAGAACTTTACCAGTAAACAAAATTTAAAAGCTAACTTTATATTGTTTAAATTGATGGGGATGATACAAAGATGTGAAGATGTAAAGGCAGCAGCCCCTTCTTGGGGCTAAGAGGGGAGCCATGAGGCTTATTGCTACAAAGGGGAGGGGGAGAACACCCATCATCAAAGAGACTGGGGTGGGCCGGCTTGGAGTCCCACACTTCTTTTTTCACCCACCTCAACTAAGGGTTGAGACATTTATCTTTAAAACTAGACTTCGTGAAGAGAGAATGGGTAACCTAATTCTAGATCATCCCTGTTGGTTAGCATGTCAAGCGTCAGGACTGGAGGACCTGCTCACAGTTGTACAGCAGAGAAGTCCCAGCAGGTCAGGAAGAAGGTGGCCTACGCTTTGATTCCAGGGGCACCCAGAGTATTCTAGCTTCCAGGAGAGGGGTACTGTGTGGGATGAGTGCACAGGAAAGCTAAGCACAGAAGAACTCTTTCCTCATGTCTTACATGGTTTCTAGGGAGAAGACCTCCCAGCAGGGTGCCCTGGAACAATCTAGGATTGCCAAGAGACCAGGCAGAGAGAGAGCATGACTTAGCTTTCCTGAATGACCCTGCGTGGTGTGGAAGGAGGGACCTAGAAGTGCCTGCATCCCCTTGGGCGATATGAAAGCAGCAGAGCCTCTGAGAAGCCTCCTAGAGCAGCTCACCAACGCCAGGGCAAAAACAGCTCTGGCGTCAAGGCTCCACGGAGGACCACCTAAGCCAGGGAATGAATGGCCGAACTCAGGGGCTCTGTATGTCCAACGATGGGTCAGCAGGTAGGGTGTGCTCATCGGAAGCCAGCAGAGCCTGAGCTGCACCAGGAGCCAAAGGGCCTCCCACGGTCCCTCAACACTCTCCGACATCATTCCCCCACACTTCCACCACAAGGACACTGCAGGCTGTCCACCTTGAGACCATGTGCCCTCTCAAGGAAGAAAGAGAGAAGGAGAAAGAATCTAAAGGAGACCATGTAATCTTGGAAGAGACTAAATTACCTGAGAAACCCTGTCTTGTTGGATAGGTTTGAATTTACCAAATTGGACTAAACATAGTTTTCTCACCTCTTGTCCAGAGAGTAGGACTTTTGAAGGAGACTAGATCAGCTGCGGAAAATAAAGAGGCTTTTCTTCCTACTGAATGTAGGGTGCACATTCACAGCACTCCTGAATGATTAACACATAATCCCAAGGCCATTGTGGTCTCTTCCCCTCACTTGTTTCCCTCTCCTGGGGAGCTCCTTCCAGCTATTCCTGGAATAGCTGGCCCCACGAGCTCTCCATTCCCCTCTCCATCAGCAGTCACGGCTTTCAGAGAACCCACTCTTCGTTAGCACTATCCCCTTTCTCTCTAGTTCACTGGAAGTCACCCCAGTACTGGCCAGTCCGATAGGAGGCTGGTTGAGGTGCTGGAGCAGGGAGCCGCAGGCCTCCTGTTGTGTTAGGAGCTATCTCCTTAGATGCTGTACTGTGGGGCACGGGAGATGCTGGCACAACTGAATCAGGGGAGCTCTGGGGGGGGGAGGGGCTGTTTTCGGGCAGTGGCTACTTTCCAACCAGAGTAGGAGAATTTCAGTATTTTAACAATCAGCACAGCCAGACAGGTGCATGCTGACAGGATACCAGAGGCTTCCACCTCTTTTCTCCCACTTCCAATCAGAGCCGCAGACTCTCCAGGAGCCACTGTTTCTCCTACTTCCCCCAGTTCCGCCTGTGGGGGCTCCAAGCCTTCCTTCCTTCCTTAACACAGGCTCAGCCCCACCCTCATAGCAGGAGCTGGTGTAGAGGAGCAAGAGAAATAACACCTGCAAGTGGGGATCCGAAACTTGTTCCCTGGTGGATCAGGAGAAACCGTGTCATTCATGAACCCCTCTGGTACGCTGACCACATTTCCAGAGAAACAGAAATACAAATGGTGGCTCCATAGTTGAAGGAAGACTGCTGTTAGATTGTTCGATGGGTGCTGATGTGCTGGCCAGAAACCTAATTACCCTTTAAGATGTTGCTTGTATGAAAATGATGCATTTGTAAGTTCCCATTGAGCAATGTGTAAACAAGCCTTTCAGACACAAGCTCTTCTAATTTGAGGACTACCGGAGTGATGAAAAACTATAGGCATTTATTATTTATTAGCAGAAAATAAAAATATACATGTAATACAATAGGAGAGAAAGTTTAGTCAAGAGGTCAAGGCAGGGGCTGGCCCCGTGGCTAAGTGGTTAAGTTCACGAGCTCTGGCGGCCCAGGGTTTTGCCAGTTCAAATCCTGGGTGCAGACATGGCACCAGTCATCAAGCCATGCTGAGGCGGCATCCTACATGCCACAACTAGAAGGACTCACAACTAAAAACACATAACTGTGTACCAGGGGGCACTGGGGAGAAAAAGTAAAAATTAAAAAATTAAAAAAAGAAGTCAAGGCAAAGGGAAAATGTTAGAAAAAACAAGAGGAAACCATAGAAAATTTTTAGTTTTAAAATGCATGCCAAAAGGCAGGTTACAAATTTGGGCTTGAGCTTCCTCGTAGCCAATGCAAAGAAAGAAATCCACTAGTTACATGATTCCTGAGATTTTGTTTTGGTCAGATTTCTTATGGAATAGCCCAATTATTCTTAGTACTACTGGCTGAGAAAAATTTCTCCCATGGATCCTCAGAGGAGGTCTCCAGGTAATGTAGTTATCTAACATAATGGCTAACATTTAGTGGGAACTATCCAAATACTTTGTCTACATTGTCACCTTCACATCAGAAAAACTCTATGAGGCTCTTCTGAGACAAGGAAACTAAGGCTTAAAGAAGTTCGATAACTTGGCCAAGTCATACAGGTCATAAATGGTGGGCCTGGGGCTTGACTAGATCTGTTAGTGATTTAAGCCTCTGCTGTTGACCACTGCTTTGTGAACAATAATGCTAGAGTGAAATCACTGGGTACCACATGGTATTTTCTGTAATGACCTAGTAGCCAATGACAAAAACATGTGTCAGCAAAGGAGCAAGTTATCTTCAAACTAGAAGCCTAAAGCATTACTTGTAATACAACTTTAATTTTTTCATATTAAATTCTTATTTTGTACCTTCCACTAGTAAATTACTAGGAATAAAAAAATATGGATGTTCTTTTTCAAGGCTACGAATGTTCCTCTAGAAAATAAAACAGGTCCCATTCTCAAAATTCCATATTTTCTCTTTTATATAGATTACAGTTCTCACACAGACTATGAAGAGTTTCCCCACTGTCTATAAGAATTAAAGTACAGTTGTCATTCTAGAACTTTCTTCCTTAAATAGACTGCCATCTTTTGTTTAATTTTGCAGCCCTGTGGAAAATAACTTAGGTTTTTTTTTTCCTACTTGCAAAATGAAACTTTTTACTCAAAACCTGTTGGAAATGTGAATAGATTCTATTTCCATCAAAGAAAATCTTATTACTTATTAGCATAGTGTTTTCCTTGTGTGTCAAATTGAAGAGTGGCATTAAGTGAACACCCACAAAGCATCTTAAAGGCTAAGGAAGTATTAAGTGAAGGCTCAGCCCTGAGACAGGTTTATGTACACCGTAGTGCACTTTCCTGGGGCTTAACGTCTTTTCGCCTATCTGTAGAGGATATCAGAGGGCAACGTTTCTGTCATGAAATAGGACTAATCAACTTAGTTGAGTTCGTATTTAAGGCAAGGTGAATTAATTAAGACAGTCTGAACAGCTGTCAGGTGTGTTTTTCAGCCTGCAGTCAGAGAAGCTTCTGCAGTTGGAAGATAGAAAGTCTTTGGTGGGTTCTTCCATGAGCAATGTCAAAACCAAGAAGCCTGCATAGAGGATGTAAGTATGCAAATCTATACCTTGATTAGTCCAAACTGAGGCTATTTACTTTTAGTAAAATGTTTGCACATATAAAACAAAAGGACAATTTTATCTTAAAAGGAATAGAGTTCCATAAAGTTCTAACGAAAAACGGAGAAATAAGGAAATATTCTTGTATAAAGACCAGCAACAGCATCCTCCCCAAATCGCTGGGTACGTTACAAAAATAAAACACAGCACACTTTGGAAAAATAAAGGTTTATAAAGAAACACTTGGATTTATCTATAAATTTTATTGGCTCCATTACTAATAGTATGTTAGCTAATAAATTCTTATTTGGCTGAAGTTACTAAAGAATAAGGATGATATATTGCTCCTGCCAAATAAATAAATAAATTCTGCCTTGCTTTAGTTTTTTTTTTTTTTTAAGTAAAAGTAAATGGAACTTTATTTAAGATAAAGTCAGTTCAAAGTGGTATATAAATTTATTGTTAAGTGTTTTATGGTCTTCAAATAGATTAAGTACCTGCCTCTGTGTGTTACTATACATTTATTATTCATGATTATTTTAATGGCCTCCCATTACTGCAGATAACTGTATTCAAAAAATTGTCATGATGTACAGACCATGAAATGTCAGAGTAGAAAATTTTGGAGAAAAACAGTGAGAAGCAATCAATGATGATCATGAAAAAAAAATCTCATGTTAATATTTCTAAACTCTTTTTTTGAAATGAACTGACCAACATATTTAAAATTCAGTTCAATTATGTGTATGATGCTGGACTTTCACTTAAGTCTGTGAACAAATTTATGTATAATTGGTTTTGCTTCACAATGTTTTGAAGAAAGTGAACAGAAATTTATACAAACTGTAGTAGCACATAAATTATGTTGAATTCAAGTACAAACAAAATTACATAATTTCTACTTGCTTAATGATGACAAAAGTTTCTCTCTCTTCATTACAATATTTGTAAATGTACTTAGAACTTTACATTTCAAAAAGGCATGGATGGATCTAACGACAACGAGCTTCTGGAATGAAAAGACATAACAGGTGAGGGAGGCACGCATATGCCATCTGTCTTCAGCACCACTTTCCGGGGGACACGCTGTGATGTGACATGTTTAGAAAAGTACTCAAGTATATGCCTTTAGTAAAAGTCAAATATATTTTAGGTCCACTGTCAAATGCTTCGGTACTGTCTTTGTTGGTAGCACTACTTACCACTACAGTGATAACTCATTTTCATTTATACTGCGCTAGTATAACAGAGAGAGTGCTTATTGTTATTTAAAACCAAAATTAAGTCCAGCTGCCTTGTAAAGTGAGACATTAGAGGCGTAATTCAAACCAGTAGAAAAGAAATCTCTAAAGTTCTCCTTGGTAAAGATGGTAGAGAAGGGAGATACAGAGAGACTCACTAACAGGGAGTGGAAGGCCTGCTAAGGAAAGGCTCGGAGCAGAGTGGCAGAGAGGGGCTAGAGAGGCCTCTGCCAAAGTGAGTGGGAAGAATTGTTTTAGAGTACCAGCTGAGAGATGGTCAAGAAAAAGAACCAGAAGCCAGAGCCTGAATTGTCAAAATTGCCCAGAGGAATGTTTCACAATGGAAAAGACTGCTGTTCAATTTTAAGTTGTTTTTGGCATACCCCCCTCCAATCTCCCCAGACCTCAGTAAAGGAGGCTACACATGTGTGTTGCTTTGTACCAGTGGTTTTATGTAGATGTTGAGGAAAATGGACTGCATTCTGAGTCAGTGTAGAGCCAAGAGGAGGTAACAACTAAAGGAGGCGAGCAGAGGGGTAGACTGGGAGCCCCACAAGGGCATAAACTCAGAGCCAGGGTGCCCATGAGAATGAAATCTCCAGGAATGGGCGGACGCCTTGCAGAAGATGTGGGATGGGGGCTAAAGGTGACATCAGACAGTCAGATTTTAAGGAGCAATGTCATTTGTCTGATATGTGATAAATGACCATGGAGAACATTTGAGTTGAATATATTTTAAATGTAACTATTTCTTCCTCTTGAAATAGTCCTTGGTTAATTTTAGAATTCCCTTGTAATCTTTTCAAGAAACATATGTATCTATAAATAGAACCAGTCAAATATTTTATGCTAACTTATTCACCTAGTCTTACCTTAAACTTTATTTCAATTAACAAATGTAGTTTGAATGTCAATACAATTATACAATTTTTTATATAATTTTTTAAAAAATCTTTTTTAAATTCGATATAAAAATAAACTTTTCACACTTCTAACTATAGCTGTGAGAAATTACCATCCCCTCTCTTCTCACAGCTAATTTTTCTCCGACGAGTATTTGATAATGAAATGCTTTGGGGCAGCTCTCTTGGCCTTCCCTAATTTTAAAAAAGATTTCTCATTTATTATTTTAAAAAACTGAAAATACGCTGAAGGAAGTGTGAATTGCACTTTAGCATTAATATGCTTTTCAGAACTCATGTTCATATAAAACGCCTAGAATAGTGAATATGTGAAGCTACTGAGGGTTGTTTTATAGTTTAAACAGAAGGCCTCTAAAGATATCTCCCTCTAGTTTTCTTTTTTTCTGCTTTATCTCCCCAAATCCCCCCAGTACATAGTGGTGTATTTTTAGTTGCGGGTCCTTCTAGTTGTGGCATGTGGGACACCGTCTCAACATGGCCTGATGAGCAGTGCCATGTCCGCGCCCAGGATCCAAACCAGCAAAACCCTGGGCCGCCAAGGCAGAGCTCGTGAACTTAACCACTCGGCCACGGGGCCGGCCCCTCCCTCTAGTTTTAATTTAAGAATTTATATTTATTTTTCTCAGAATTATAGAAACATTTAATTTTACCCATCTACCTTTCAAATGTAAAAACTTACCAAATACAGCAGTTATTGAAAATTTATTTATCTTGATGACTAAAATCCCAGAATTCATGCATTATACATGCAACAAATTGCTCAAATTTGGGGTTGGCCAAACTCAAATTGTTCTGATTTTAATGAGTAGTCATGGTAAAGCCAACGAAAGACAAATATAATGGAATGGGCACCTGGTTACTGTGCACAAGGTGGGTGTTCCTGGCAGGAGCAGGACTCAGTAAATATCTGCTGATTTGGCAAGGGCTTTAGTTCACGGAGCTCGCGTCTTCCCACTATTTCCTAATCAGTTGAGACAGAATTAGCACTAGCTAAATCGTCCGTGTGCTGCCTGGAGGGGTTTGCTGAGGGTAAGAGTCTGAAGACAGAGATTAAGCAGTCTTCATCCTCCTAAAGCGCTGGGCATCCAGGATTAGAGTTCTAGGGCAGAGAAATCCAGCCCCAGCCCGAATGCAAACCTAAGCACCAGGGCATTCCCGTGTCAGCCTTACCAGGCACCCTCTGTGTCTAAAACAGATATCCCAGGCTACACTTTGACCCAAGAGCATTTCATCTGCCACAGCAAAGTGACCTTGCTGCATAACTTGTCTGCGTGTTTCTAAAATAGAAGAGGACGCTCTGAAAATGTGAAAGTTAGTATTTAAAGACTCATCTGTTGATCTCTGACTCAGTAACCCCCAAATGGTGAGTCTGTAGAAACACAGATTTGGAGTTTCAAGTATCTACCTGGCTGATAAAGTGAAAGATTTGGTCAACCCCAGAATATTTCCTTGAAAGTGTCTGATTGTATTTGCTTTAAAATATAATTTGGGGGGCTGGCCAGTGGTGTAATAGTTAAGTCCACACACTGTACTTTGGAGGGCCAAGGTTTGCATGTTTGAATCCCGGCCACAGACCTACACGCTGCTCATCGAGCCATGCTGTGGTGGTGTCACACACACAAAGTAGAGGAAGACTGGCACAGATGTCAGCTCAGCAACAGTATTTCTCCAGCAAAAAGAGGAGGATTGGCAACAGATGTTAGCTCAGGGCCAATCTTCCTCGCACGCACACACACTCACAAAATATATACATATAAAATCTAGTTTAAGGCAGTGAAACTATTCTGTATGATACCATAATGGTGAATTCACATCATTTTACCTTTGTCAAAACCCACAGAATGTACAACACTAAGACTGAACCCTAAGATAAACTGTGGACTTTGCACGACAGTCATGTGTCAATGTAGGTTCATCAATTATAATAAATTAGAACAAATGTACTACTCTGGTGCAGGATGTTGATAGTGGAGGAGGCTGTGCATGTGTGGAGAAGAGGTATATGGGAATTTTCCATACTGTGTACTCAATTTTGCTGTGAACCTAAAACTGCTCTAAAAAATAAAGTCTATTAAAATATATATATAATTATATTATATATATATATATATATATATATATATATAAAATTGGGGACATATGAAAGATAACAGGAGTAACATTAAAAAAGGTATCTTAGTCCATTCAGGCTGCTATAACAGAACACCATAGTCTAGGTTGCTTATAAACACAGAAATTTATTTCTCACAATTCTGGAATCTGGGAAGTCCAAGATCAAGGCACCAGCAGATTCAGTGTCTGGTGAGAACCCGCTTCCTGGTTCATAGATGGCCATCTTCTTACTGTGTTCTCACATGACAGAAGGGTTGAAGGAGCTCTCTGGGGTCTCTTTTCTAAGGGTACTAATTCCATTTGTGAGGGCTCCACCCTCATGACCTAAATTGCCTCCCAAAGACCCCACCTCCAAACACCATCATATTAGGGATCAGGTTTCAATGCAGGAATTTGAGGGGGATACATTCAGTCTATAGCACCAGGCAATGACTTTTTTTAAAAAGAAAATTTGAGCACCAATAGATATGATAGTGATAAATAAATAAGCACTGGCTCACAAGTATGAATATGAAAAAAAACTGGGGAAGCCAAGTGGATCCCAGAGCTACAACATTCAGATGGGGCAGGTATCAACGATTTGTTGTCCTCCCCAGGACCTCCATGACTTAGGGACACTTCCCCAGACTTGGGAATAGTTTAAATTTTAGGTAACAATTTGGTGGATTAATTAAAAAATAGTAAACTACCATTATCAGAAGTGTAACAAAATTTTGTAGATTACATTCAACCCCCCTGCATTGCAAAAAGAAAGCCAGACCCAAGCGCCATGGAATCCAGAACAGTATGGTGCCAAAGAGGGCTCTAATACTAAATTAGATGAGACTCGTTTCTAACACCTTATTTTTTCATCTCCGTTGGCTGATAGCCTTCAGTTCCCCATTTCTTTCACTGAATGCCTGACTAATGTTGAAAAAAATCCTGCTGTGTTGTTGCAGACAATGGACCCTACAGAGCCGCGTAGCAATGTACCTATGCCTGGCGAACCTGGTAGTCCAGAAGAAAGGCATTTGTGCCAACCATCTAGTGGGATGACATTAGAAGGTAACTACATGGCCTCAACAGCACTGGACACTGTTGCTGTCCTACCCGTATCCCTCTGGCCCCCTTCTGAGTACACCTCAACCATGGAGGCCATTTCCCATCTCAAGCACCTGTGCCTCTTTGCTTCTCAGTGATGGCTTTCTCCCGCACCATAGGCTCTTGTTCGATCTAGATCAGGCATAACCCAACATAGGAGAGAATTGTGCCCACCACCAGTGGCTGACAGAGATCAATGGGTAATGGCCAACTGTTTGTCTTACATTGAGACAATCCTGAGGTGTTTACCACAAGATTTCTCAGAGAGTGCCAGCAGGGTTGCCCACAGTGGAAACTCACCATTTATTGGTTTTTCCCTTCCTGATCTCACTTCTCACTTCCTCATGTGGGCTTCCTGAGATCACCTCCCAAATAAACTACCTCCACTCAAGTCCCTCTCTCAGGTCCGCTTTGGGGGAATCCTGAAGTCTCTACTTCTTTTGGTGACTAATCTCCATGGCATTTCCCTAAGGTGACCTGTGTGAGGAAGTAGGGTGGTCAGCCTTTAGGCAGTGCTTGCCCTGGAGAGATTCTGCACCGCTCCCTTTCCTCTTTCTGCTTCCTCCTAATTTGTCTCAGGCATCACATAAAATGCAAGATGAGCACTCTATTTTCCAGCTTCAGAGATTCTACCTCATTCGCGGGTAAGTTCAAACTTCTGCCAGAGACTCTCAATTCACGACACAAAGTTCATGAAATGAAAGGCCACGTCGTGTCCCGCATTGTTCTGTTGTGTAATGGACTAGGAGGAAGGTAGCTGCTGAATACCAGGTGAGGACCTGAGATTTCAAGCCACGGAGCAGTGTCCTCACCAGAGTCGCAAGCCAGTATCTGACATGTACCTGGTCTGTGTTCTTAATTGGCATTCTTACTGTGGCTGGCGGGCACCTGGCAGATATTTTTATTCTAATCTTGACTGGTCACTAGGCTCTGTAAGACCACCGTCAGAGAGGAAATTACACTGACCTCGCAGAAATGCAATGAAAATAAATCCACATAAAGAAAGTTTAAAAAAACATATGGAGCCAGCGCTGATGGTCTACAGGTTAAAGTTCTCTCTCAACCCCATGGCCTAGGTTCATGTCCCCGTCACAGAACACACCATCCGTCTGTCAGTTGCCATGATGTGGCGACAGCTCACATAGAGAACTAGAAGGACTTACAACTGTGATATATAACCATGCCCTGGGACTTTGGCAAGAAGGAAAAAAATATATATATTTTTTATTTTATATGTTTTTTTCATATATATATATATATATATGAATGGTGAAAGCCAATGTTAGGTGACCCACGAACTTGAATTTCCAATTTCATCAGTAGGTTTAGGTCTGAAAAGAAGCTAAAGAAGTAATTGCTTATTTAAATACCATTATATTCTTAGTTTTTGAACCATATGAATGTATTAACTATTTTCAGAATTAAATCAAATATACACCCAAGAAAGAAAGATCATTACTTTGAAAAGCAGAACATTTTCTTGTTTTCAAACATAGTTGTAGGTAGCTCAGATTTTTTTTAAAAAGTGACAATTGAGAATGAAGGAGAAGCTAAAATGACCTATTTGACTAGTACTTGTTTAATATTTAAAATTATTCAAAGGATATTAATAATTAACAAGAAAATGTAAGGCAAAATTTTATCCCTTTAACAATGGTCCCTTTTTCTGATCACCAGGTTCTGAAGATAAAGTTATGAATGCTTATGCTTGGGTACTTTTGCATATAACTTGGTCGCTTACTCTAGTTAGATACAGCCTCATGCAGTCAGCCTGTAGCCACTTTAATGAGATATATTTTTAGCCATTAAGAGGATTTCTCCTCTCTTTTCTGTTTTAATCTTATCAGCTAGATAGGAGTATTTTTCCGAAGATTGAACATATGGGAGTAAATATGCATCTGTGTCTCTGGATATATAAAAATCAAAATAAGGCATAAGAAAGGAAGTTGGCATTTCTGGAATCTTGCAAAGCCGGTTTAATTTTATTATTGCTTGCAGCGTGGTATGGTATTACCTGTGAACTCTGCAGCAGATTCCAAGAGCACATTGATAAAATACTGAGTTCAACAATTGTATCTGGTGCTTACAAAGAGGGGTGTTTTTTGTAACCAAAAGCTTGGTGTAGCTAGTTTTCACAAGTGTTGGGAAAATACAAAAGATGTTCATTATGTTCAAGAAGAATTCAAATAGTTCACAAAAAGTAGACTTATTTGTTAACGTATCTATTGGGTTCTTTTTAGAACTCCATCAGTGGCGAGAGATATTGATGATAAATCCAATGATGGCCGTGAACCCCTTATTGACAGCCTTGGGGCAGCAGAGGATCCCACTGGTTCCCTCACCATTTGAACCTCCAACTGTGGATAGGTATTTCTCTCCAATTTAATATTCTGGTCAAAGAAGTAAATGAATAATCAAGTTTTTGAACAATGTTAATCCAGTGTTGTTTTATTGTCTAGTGTTATTTCAGGGAACTGTGGTTCAGCAACCCATGTCAAGATACTCTGCTGGCTGTACCTTCAACACGCTTCCCATCACTTCCCCTTTGAGGAGTGCTTGACATATGTGTCACTCAGCAAATAGCTAACTAGCACTTACTGTGTGACAAGCCTTGTGTGGGTGTAAACACTGGTGGAGTCTGCTCAGGCTGCCATAACAAAATACCACAGACTGCGGGGTTTGAACAACAGAAATTTATTTCTCATGATTCTCAAGGCTGAAAGTCCCAGATCAAGGTGCCAGCAGGGTTGGTTTCTGGTGAGACTTTTCTCCTTGACTTGCTGATGGCCGCCTTCTCCCTGTGTCTTCACAAGGCCTTTTTCTCTGTGTGCCTGCACTCCTGGGGTCTCTTCCTCTGCTTAGAAGGAAACTAGTCTTATTGGATTAGGGCCCCACTGTTACGACCTCATTTAACCTTAATTAGCTCCTTAAAGGCCCCATCTCCAAATACTGTCACATTGGGAATTAGGACTTCAACATATGGATTTGGGGGTGGGGGGGGAACACAATTTAGTCCGTAACAATTGGGTCTCTGGATTTCCTATAATAGAACAGTTTTTTCTCTTCAATAAAAGTGAAATTATCAGTACTTACTTTGCACACTTTCTTCCCTTCTTTAGAGTATTTTGACATTCTGAGGAGAAAGTAAAATCCATTATTTATTTTGTTCATGGAGTGTGAACAATAAAGTTGGACTTCTAGAGATCACTGAAGTTTGGCAAAGAAATAGATTGTCCACCCAGGTAGTCAGACACTGAGCCAAAGTATGTCCATTCAATGAGAAAAGACTGTTGTGGCCAGAACGGTATGCTGGTCATGGAAAGTCATAGAGCAGTATTGATTTGACTAGATCTTTTTTTCCAGACATCTCTAAAGCTTTCCCTTCCTGCTTTCTCTGTTGCATTGTCAGCCGGGTCGATCCTTCCTTAGTAGGGTCCTTCCTCCTAATCTTTCTTACCGTCTTTCTACTTAAACCAATAATAGAGACTAGAGACCTGCAAGAAGGAATGCAGGGCTTTGGTACTTCATTTGGGGAAGAGATGATAGAATCCCATATGGCAATAAAAAAATTTCACTGCCTATGCAACGGAAATTTTGTATAACTTCGTCTTCATTTTATCTATCCTTGTATCTTTTTTCCCTAGGGATTTACTGCCTTCCACTGTAGCGCCCACTGACCCAAGACAGTTTTGTGTTCCTTCCCCATTTGGATCATCTGGTCTACCCAATACAAATATGCCGAACCTGCTGTCCAATCGTGTCTACTCAGGTAAGAGCAATAGATGGCTCCCCTCTGCGGAGCCCCAGTGAACTGGATGGCTGCATTAAACTTGTGCTCAAATTCACTGTTGATTTTGGAGGCAGAACCGCATGGTGGTTATCCTTGTAGTTTCTGCAGTTGCTACTTAGGTTTAAATCATGGTTCCACCACTGTGTGATCAGTTGCTTAACTCCTCCAATCATCAATTTACTGACGAATAACATGAAAATCTGCAATGTTGCTATCGGTCTCATCTTACACATGAGGAACTAATAAGGTCTTGAGGAGATGAGATCTGAGAGTTAAAGGGGCTTGGAGCTGTTTATATATTTCCTGATAGGTCGTAGTGAGGTCTTGCCTTTTATTCTGAGTAAGAGGGGAATCTTTCATGGTCTTTCAAGAAAGGAGTGACATAGTCTGACATGTTTACCAGGACCACTCTGGCTGCTGTGTTGGGGACAAACTTGATAGGATCAAAGTTCTGGGTATAAACTGATGAAAGTTAATGTGCTATTAGAACAGTCAAAAGATTTTGATGGGCTGGCCCTGGGTGGTGACAGTAGAAATCCTAAGAATTGGTTGGAATCTGTAATTATTTTGAAGGTAGAAACAACAGAATTTTCTCACGGTTTAGATATGGGATGTGAAAGGAGAGGTGTTATGGATGACCTCAAAAATCAGGAAGGTAGAGTTACTATTTACTGAATTGAGGAAGACTGTGAGAGGAAGAGAGACCTTGGGGTGGGAGAGATATCACAGGCTCAGTTTTGCTCAGATTGCATTTGATATGCCTAGTAGACAATCAATGGGAGATGTCAAAAAAGCAGCTGAGGTTCAGGGCGGACTTCTGAGGACAGCCTGGAGATATAATTTTGGAAGTCATCAGCATATACGAGACTACATGAGGTCATCTATAATGTGAGAATAGCTAAAAGTTAAAAGGATGATCCCTGGCACATAACAACAGGGTCCAGAAGAAGAAGAGGAACAAGCAAGGGAGAAATAGAAGGAGCAACAGAACAGTGAGGTAGGAGGAAACCCAGGAGACTATGGAGGCCTGGGAGCCAACGGAAGAAAGTGTCTTAAGGAGAGAGTGAGCAACTGTGTCAAGTATGCCGTTCGTAGATAAAGTAAGACGAAGACCCAGAATATATGATTAGATTTAGCTATGTGGAGGTCACTGCTGATCTTAATAAGAGCAATTTCAGTACAGTGGTGTCAGTGAAAACATGACTGGTGGGGGCTCAAGAGAGAATAGGAGGTGAGAATTTCCTGACAATATTGAAGATCAAGGTGATGCATCTTTTCTCCCCACAACTATATTCATGAGTTTCTGTTTGTCCCTGCTCCTCAATTCCAACAACTCTTAATAGATAGGAACAATGTGAGTGAAAATTCTGACACAAAAACAAATATGGTTGGTGCCAGGACCAGTGAAGACACTGGCCCACCTGGATTTGAGCATGTTCCCTACCTCAGTGCATGGATTCACTGCAATGAGACTGGGCATCTAAGCAAAGACCAAGTCTGAAACTAGACACAGCCACTGGAGTGGTCCAAGGACCACAGAAGACAGGTCCAACAGCTATCCTGGATGGAAGCCCCATCTGGCAGCAAGAATCCAGTAAATCTATAGCCTAAGGTTATAGGCGACAGATAAATAGACCAGTGAAATAGTTGCATTGCTGACTCTGAGTCCTCCTTAGTGATGAAGAATCCAGAAACTGCCAATATTTCGATACAAATAAGCAGGTTGACCCCTTGTCCCAGGGACATAGGTGAGGTCTCCCACCGCAAGGCTGACCTGTAGGAGGGTAAGCAAGGGCAAGGTAGGGCCTCAGTCCCATGAAAACTGAGCTACCATGTAAGTTAGCAAAATAGAAACTAGGACAGAGATCTATTTCAAAAATTGGGATATTAGGTAAAGAGTGGATTATTACAACTGGACTAGCACTAAGTTGCATATTATCTTTGGGAAAGAGAAAAAAATTTGAAATAGGTTTGATGAGTCTAGGTTTCAGAGAGTCCTAAAATCCAGGTAATTAGAATTGCATCCTCTACACTGGACTTCTTATGCAGACTTTCTCCACATCTTTGGGTGTTACGCCATGGGTTGGCAGTTTCATGCATGCCAGCTGTCTAAAGGAGAATATGTGGAAGCCATTGAACTATAAAAATATAGAGTATTAGAGTTAGAAGGATTTTTAGAGGTCACCTCATCTAACCTTTGAATTTTACAAATGACAAAGAATCTCATTAAAAAAGATAGATGTAATACGGTTTATGGCAAGATAGGTTATTATTATTAGGAGTTTAATGAGCTCTACTAACTTGGTACAAAGCAAATACAAGAAACAATTCTAGACTTCATGATACTTACCCTGTTGCTGGGGAGAACAGATTTACATATGAAAAACTATCATTGAGGGTCTGTCCGTGGCCCAGTGGTTAAGTTTGTGCTCTCCGCTTGGACGGCCCGGGGTTTTTCGGGTTCGGATCCTGGGCGCGGACATGGCACTGCTCATCAGGCCATGCTGAGGTGGCGTCCCACACAGCACAACCAGAAGGACCTATAACTAGAATATACAACCATGTACTAGGGGAGCTTTGGAGAGAAGAAGCAACAAAAAAAAGAAGATTGGCAACAGATGTTAGCGCAGGTGCCAATCTTTAAAAACAAGCAAAACTATCTTTGAACAAAACTACGTATACTAAGTACAATTCGTGTGTCTGTTATTCTTAGAGTGTGGTCTGCAGACCTGTGTGGGTCATGAGGGGTTTGTACAATTAAATGCATAAACAGAGAGTAAGGGCTTAGAAACTGTAATAGCAATTTAACAAGGCAATTTTATGTCTGTTAATCTAATAATTTTTAAAAATCATGCTTATATTTGTCCTTGTTCTCATTTCAGTTTTTGAAAAAATCATTTTATTGTATTTTTTAAAAGTATCAATCCAGGATGGGTTGGAAATTTAAAAAGAAGAAAATGGTCCTGAAACGTAGATAGTTTGAGGAGCACCAGTAGACACTAAGGGCATTAGGAGTCCAAAAAAAAAAAGATCGATGTAAGCATGAAGTTACCAGGCAAGGATAGAGCCTTGAATTCTGGCAATGCTGCTGCCATTATTTCAAGACTTTTTGGAAGGTTGACATAAACAAAGAATGTAATGCAGCCCGACTCCATTGAAATAGTTTTGGAAAAAGTCTTTACCTCAGATACACCAAAAAGTCCACGTAGAGAACTTTATATTTTATCCACTTAAGTCATTGCATTTATTTCCAGACATTTCAGTGCATCAAGAAGCACTGAGTTACTTTTTGTAAAACATCAATTAATTCCTCTCATACCAAAAAAAATTAAAAAGCTGTGGAGTTTTATTTCAAAAGCAACAGATGGAAAGATCATAGTTCGTTTCATCTTTTTTCCTTCTTAAGTATGGCAGGAAAACATCACCAATCATGAGACCCATACTTAAAGAAAAAAATTATTCTTGTCATCATGTCATTAGCAAAGTGGCTCTAAAATGCTCAACGGCAATGATCTGATACTGTTTCCAACCTTGCGCTCAGCTGGTGGTCTTTTGCAGATACTGTCTTAAATCATTATATTTTATTTCATTATTTTCAAATGGATGTTGTTAATTTGTTTGTGGGGTGGGATGGTGGTTTTCTGTTTTAAGGTTGGGGCATTTTACCACCTGAATCCATAAAGGCAATCGCTAGAAGGAATGAGATGATTCAAAGGCAGCATATTGCCAGGTAACGTAGCAATGTTGTTTTATCTATTTTCTATGCATTCATTTGTTTGTTTATTCATTTGTTATATATACATATAAAATATATATATTCCTTTATATATACATGCATTCATTATATTTGCATAATGTTCTATTTGTATATATTGTTATGTTTGAGTGTGTATATATATATATATACACACACACTGATTTTATACACACACACACACTGATTACTTACAAAAAGTATTTCAGGAATATTACAAAGAGAAACATATACAAACATGTGCACAGTTTGGTTAAGGATGAAGCAAGGTTAGAAATTCCACAGTGAAGCTAAGTCCACAGATCTTAATACCGTGTCAATGTCTCATAGTTAAAATGCCTAGCTGTGATTCCTCTGAAATTCACATTGGCATTTCTGTCTTAAATGACTTCAGTTCTGCCCAAAGATAGGAGCCAAGCTTGCCAACCCCCTTCAGACTACACCCTCAGAGCCCAGACAGTGCCGTGTCAGCCCAGCAGTGGCCTTCGGCTGTAGTGAAGCTCAGCAATAATGACTAGGGTATGGCTGGGGGTGGAGAGAAGGCATCAGTCAATCTTCTCACCGCTGAACCTTAACGGGTCCAGATGATGACCAATAAGCAAATTAACGTAAGCAAAAACACCAACAAGTCCTCCCCCTCCCCCCACCCCTGCCACTAGCGTTAATTTGTAATAGTTGAGACTTGCATTGGACTTATTGTGTTTCTCGAGTTCCACTAAAACTGCAGGGTTTTATAAACCTCTTCCCAGAACTTTAGTTTCTTTGAGGATTAATCTCTGGCCAGAAACAACCCTGTCTTGCACTATCCCCACACTGGCTAAATGTGCCATGTCTATTAGAGGTAATGCTCTAAAGACTGGCCTTGGACGTCCATTGTGAGACTCAACCAAACCCTCCCCCCTCAGATCTTACTCCAAACTCTCTTTCCCGGTGGCTTTGTGGGGGATTTGTGTTTCCACCTAACAGACTTCAGGTAAGTAGTGCGAGGACTCACAGGAAAAGCATAGGTGCTCATTTAGGGAAGGCAGAGGGCCATTAAAATTATATTTCTAATGGTTTTCTTGGGTTGTATAAAATATATTGTTTTGTTTTTAGGATGGAAATGGAAATGCATGCCATTTACCAGCAAAGGAGAATAGAAAAAGTTAATCCCAAGGGACTAGGGGGCATGGGGATACCATTCCTCTGTGGGTCCAGTATCCCAGCTGGCCCAGCCACCTACCATGGCAGAAGCATGCTCCCTGCCAGTGACCTGCATTTTCACAGAAGCACCCTGAGAAACCTTCAGGGAAACCCCATGCTAGTGACAACTGGTCCACGCTTTCTAGAGAGCTGGGGGCAGAAACGTCGTCATCTCAGGAGAGGTACAGGGAATCAGAAAGTTCTAGACAGTGACACTGAGAGTTCCAAAGGTCAAGCAGAAGAAAAAACCCTAGGCCAGACTCATGCGATTCCCTATGAAGAGGATGAGTACGCAAAAGACCCAGAAACTGAAGTTCTCAACAGTCAGAAGTCCAGCAAAACCAATGAAAAGCCAAGTACAGCTCTTGCCAACACCTGTGGAGAGCTGGAGTTCACCCAGAGAAAACCCTGGGGAGCTCATGGCACTTCCCTGGAAGCAAAGACCTGGGACAGTGACAAAGAGAAGCCTTCAGATCAAGTTTCTGCAGCCTGTGGTGAAAAGAATGAGGCTCGTCCTCCAGCTCCTCCGCCGTCTCTGCCAGGTAGCTGCCCAAAGGCCAATGGCCAATGGGAGATCCTCATGAACCACAGTTCATCAAGTCCATTACGTTATGACATAGTGAACTGTATCCATTGTGTTTCTTTTTATACTTCTTTTTCTTACTCCTATTTAGAATTACCTCTTCTTGAAGTCACTTTAATACGTTAGTTCCAATCACCCATGTCAGTGAAACTTGTCTCTATTTATAGATTGCTATACAGAGAATTTTCAGCAAAGCCTAGGAAGGTAAGTATGAGGAAGGATGGGAAAACCTACCAGAATTTTTAATTAGAATTTTAATTTAATGTACTGTTAATCTCTTCAACCCAAAATAGAGGGGCTTCTTGCTTAAAAGTATAAATTTTATTTCCTCTGTATTTAAATGCAGAAAAAAATAGACGATTAAACGGAAGCATTAACTTTCAGTGCCCATTACTGTTATGATACCTTCTAATCTAAAAGTATTGATGCACTACCCGCCCCCCCAAAAAAACCACACTGAATAGTTTTCTTGAACTTCTTTAGATAAAAATATTTTAAAACACAGGGATTTGGGAGTGTATATAATCTAATCATCATACCAACCGCTTCCCTTACGAAGTGTTAATTTGCCATTTTGATGAAAATGTAACTAAATTCTTGCATCACCTAGAGAGCGTGATAAACTACATAACGTCATGGAACATGGTAGTGTTAATCTGGAGAATGAAATCCACAGGGCGTTTCTGTTGGAATCTGAGAGAAGCTGGAGCAGTTCTGGGACTTGTTTATCTACATTAATGCCGTCAGTAAAGATCCTTCAGAGGAAGAAAAGAAAGGAGACAGCTAAGCTTTTCAGAAAACATCTCTCAGTAGCTCAATATCTTTTAAGGAGTTTACATATAGATCTATATAAAAAGACTACTCCATGGTAACAGAACATCAGGAAATTAACGTAACTATACAGAAAACTGTGCCTTAGTCTCCCCCATTTCCTTGGAAATTTTATACCACCAAATAATTTCCTTTCCATTTTAAAGGAACACACTCACTGCTTACAACTGGGGAGAACCTGGCTTTGGATGAAGATATTCAGAAATGGACCGTGAATGACGTGCACAACTTCATTAGTGGCCTTCCAGGTTGCTCGGACTATGCTCAGGTGACTTAAAATTTAAGTATTTTCATAAAAGTAAGACACTTTGAAGTATATTTCCTTCATAATAAGTTCTTTCAAACTTGCATTTTGCCTTTACAGAGGATTCCTAATAACCTCCCCCTTTTTACATAATTGACTACCCTAGGAAAGGAGCCTCTGATTGGTGGAGCTTGGGTCGTGTGCCCCACCCCAGCTGCAGGGGAGACTGGGAAAGCAGTGTTGGGTTTAGTTTCTCTTCCGTTAAGACTCCCAGAGGTGGAAGCTCTTCCCAAATTAGGAGATTCAGAGGTCAAACATCCGAAAACAATGAGAAGTGTCTACTACATTTCCTACTTGTCTGTATGATAAATATTTTTGGGGCACATACTTCTGTACTAGAAGTTTTAGGCTACTCATAATAGGTAACAGAAATATATACTTTATTCTAAAGGACACGAAGGTAATAGATCTGAAAAGTAGAAATTAACTATTTTTAAATTCTATATGCTGGGGCAGTGTACAAAAAAGCATACACACCTATAATTCAATCTGGTAGATAAATACTATTTTTTAAATTATAATGAACTGTCAGGACAGTTGGGAAGAAGACTAGTTTTACTTGTATGGGAAAACTGGTAACAAAAGTCATGGTTTGGCAACTTTTTGAAATTTATGTCAACGTTACATTTTCATGTGTATAGTTTACTTTCTCAAGTGAGTTAATAACACAGTTCCAAGCAAGACCGTGCCTGTTAACTCTGGTGTCATTATCTTAGGCTTATAAATTAAAGGAAAAGAAAGCAAGGAGAGGGCATTACGATTTAACAACATCACAATTAACTGATGTTTTCAAATCTTGATTTTGTAATAATATTTTCCTTTGGTGTAATGCTGTCAATTCTTTTTTTCTTTCTTTTTTTGTTCTGTTTATGGGACTTATGAAAAAATTCTATAGAGGGTAGTAATTAAGAGGATGGCTTATGAAACCAGAAAGTACAAGTTCAAATTCGAGCTTTTCTACTTTCTGGACATGTGACCTAGAACACGTTGCCTCCCTTCTCTGTGCCTCAGTTTTATCGTCTGTAAAATGGGGATAACAGTATAATACATTCTCAGAGGATTGCTGTAAGCTATAAAGAGTGCCTGGCACCTTGCAAGTACGCAATAAATGCTAATTTCATGATTATATCAGAGGCTCTTAGAGAGAGCAGGACCTCAATTTACTTTTGAAGCAAGTTGTATTCCTCAAGTCACCCTCTTTGTCTTTTTGCATACCTGATAAAAATTTTTGTCCTATTCTCTCCTATTCAATAAGTATAACTATATTATTAGTCATTAACCGTGGGTCAATCGCTTTTAAAATTTATCCATGCCGTTTTCAAATACCCATCAACTACCAGTACAATGAAGTTACCAAATTCTGATAACAGCCAGAAACAAGCAACCCTGTGTATAATGAACGTGTAAGTGCTGACTTCTGATGGATAGAATCTGTTTCCACTGTCATTATTCCTAATCAGTCAGTGATCCAGAGTCATAACAGTGCAGTTTATAATAACCACTCTTGTAGTAAATAATATTACATGCATTTCATACTTTATCATCCCAAACATCCTCTTGTGGGTACACAGAAGTCACATAAACACGAATACCCCAAACTTTGCTGACTCATTATCTCTCACCAACAGGATGTCAGTGCTCCCGTCCCCGCCACAAGAAGGGGTACAATTATTTCTAGGTGTTTCTCAAATATGTTTACGATCAAGTCCTGCTCTTGTTTCCTTGTTAAAGTCTGTTCCCTCCCAGTGACTGCTGGTGAGATCAACTTCCAGAATGCCACTGCTTTGCTGGGCACGACCCCGCCGTGCTCGGTGACGGTGTTCTGTGGAGAAATGGTGGAACCCCCGGACGCGCCTGGGTACAGGGTACCTGTACCTGAAGCAGCACAGCTTGTGCACAACTCTCACAAGGACACTTGTGTAAAATGTTCCAGTCGGTTTTTACTCACAGCCCCCGCAACTAGTCAGGGTTACACTCACTGTCTCCCCCCACCCACTCCAGTCCTCTTCTTCCTCACCTCTGTCTTAAGTGCCTACTCAGCAACCTCCCTCCACCTGCCTCCTATAAGTAGAAAAAGAAATTAGGAAAAAAGAAACACAACTAAAACCCAAAGGCCCCATGCAAATGAACTCTTTTAAATAGATGTAGAGAGAAGGTTGGTGGCTCAACTGTTTAGGGACATCCAAGAGACCCTGCAACACATTTTGCTTGTTCTAAGTAAATATCTAGTTCAAAGAACACGGCAGATAAAATATTCTCACTTTAAAAATAACTGAAATTACTAAAAATATGTGCACATTTATCTGGTGCTCTTGACCTAAACTGCTCTTGTGAGAACGAATGGGGAGGGACATCTTCTGAGTGACAGTGGCATGTTCTGCATCTTTGCCTCAGGCCCAGGGTCATCCACCGTGGCTGGGTGTTAGGCCCTCACACATTTCAGGCCCTGGCTGCCAACCTACCTCCGCCTGAAAATGTAGCCCTGTGATGTCTCCTTCTTTGGATGCTCATTCATGGTCCCTTCACTGCTCAGTGGAATCTCTACAAAGGAGAGAGAAATGAAGCAAAATTTCTACCCCTAATATACTTAACTATTTTCATCAGTACTACTCTTTCTGAATGGCAATGCAATTAAGCAGACAAAATCCTGGATCAGAATCATAAACTATATGTTATTTTACAAGTTCTCCAACTGGCAAGCTGTGCTTCTTGGGCAACTCCACTTTTGCTACATTAGTTCTCTCATTTATGAAAGATCATAATAATAATGCCTACTCTTTGTTGGGCACAGACTATATGCCAGACACTGTACTAGGCACATTGTTTAGACTATGTTCTAAATTTAATTTATACCATAATTCTACAAAGAAGATATTAACCCTATTTTGCAGCTGAGTAAAACTCAGCAGCAAGGTAGTTAAGAGAATGAATACTTGAAAAATGTGTATGTGACCACAAATCTAGCTCTTTCCATTGTAATTACTCTACACTGAGGATATTGGGCCATATGCTTTCAGTATCTGGGCCCCTAGGAGTTCTCAAAGGTGGTAAAAGGGATCCTTAAGTTATTCTTGATATTTCAAAAAACCTAAGCTAAATCATACAGTTCCCCAAGGCTATAAGCCTAACCCAAAGTCAACTTTTTTTGCTTTAGCCCAAAGTAAGTTAATTGATATTAGCCGCTCTATGATTTACTTGATATTAGCCACTCTATGATTTACTTAATTAAAATAGGAAAAGAAATACTTAACAAATGTAGTTTGTGAACAACTAGGATCTATTAGAACACGAAGTTCCTGGTACAGAAACTTCCCAAGAAGATTCTATCTTTCAGCCAGTTCTGAGGAATACCTTCCAAGGCACGGAACACAGAGTGGAAACAAGACAAATATGGTTCTTCTTCTCATGAAGTTTATAGTCCAGAAGAAGGACACCAGGAAAGGATTCCAAATCAGTGTGACCGTGCTGAAAGGGCAAGTTCGGAAATGGCGGGAACACAGAGGAGGGCCTCATGGCTTCCTGAAGGAAGAGCCATCAAAAGTGAGATCAGACAGAGAGGAGTTTACCAGCTGAGGGGATGTTAGGTGAGACGGAGGCAAAGGAGCAATTTCTAAGCAAGGACCAGGAGCCAGAGAGAATTTAGCACAGTTGGGATTATGAGAGTAGTTCCCAGTGGCCAGAGGGCCAGGGCCAAGGTGGGAGAGATGAGGATGGCAAGACAGGAGACTGGAGTGGGAGAAGGGGCCTTGAAGATCCAGTGAAGGATTATGACTTTATCCTGGAGGCAGTGAAGGCTTTAAGCAGGAGTGGCATGATTAGCTTTATAATTCAGATAGGTCGCTTAGGTTGCTTCTGTGAAGATAAGTTAAAGGGGACAAGACTAATGGGGAAGCCTCCTCAGATGAGCAATAATGGAGTTTGATCCAGGGTAGGGGCAGTGGGATGGGCAGATAAGAACACTATCTAAGCGACAGAATTGGCATGATTCAGCTTCTAAGTTAAAGGTGTACATTAAGGAGGCTTCAGTATCTAGAGACACCTACTGAAGCCAAGAGAGAGACTGAGATGAATAGGGAAGATCAAAGAGAACCTGGGTCAGAAGCCTAAGGAATCCTAACACATAAGGATGAACAAAGAAACAGTAGTCACAAAGGTGACTGCCAAAGAGAGGGCAGAGGGTACCTAGGAGGGAGAAGCCTCATGTGGGTAAGGGGAGAGCATTTTTCATGAAGGAGCAGTCAACAATGTCAAATGCAATCAGGAGCATAAGACATATGAGGACCAAAAAATATCCATGTGTTTGGTAACAATGGAGACCAGGGACCCAGAGGAGAGCAGGTTTAATGGACTGGGAAGGGTGGAAGTCAGACTCCTTGAGACAGGACTGACTGCAAAGTAAGAACGTGGAAACAGGGAGCATGAGAAACAGGGCTGGGAAGGGCATGAGAGACATGGGGCAGTATCTAGAGACGGAGTGAGGAAGCATGTGTGTATTTTCATTATTATTGCTTATTTAATGATGGTGGAAGCTTGCTTAAATGCCAATGGGAAAGAGCCAGCCAAGGAGGAGAGACCGACAACGAGAAAAGCGATCACCTATCGAGTGGAGCCCCAAGGTGGGAGAAGGGAGGACCCACAGCCTACGTGGAGAGATTGCTTTTAAACAATGAGGGGCCTCCCTTCCACCATATCAGGACAGAGGGAGAAAATGTCGATTTTTAGGTTTGTTGGGCAGAATTAGAGGAAGTTCTTATCTACTGGTTTCTTTTTTTTTAAATTAGGAAGTTATATGATCTGCTGAAAATGAGAGAGGATTCCAGGGGGGTCTGAAGTCTGAGGAGTGGGAATAAAGCTTGAAACAGAAAGAAGAGAAAGCTCATCAGTAACTATAAGATAGCCAGGCAGGTTGAAGTTGGAGATCATGAACTGACGGCACTATCAATCTGCCCAGTCTTTTCTGCCCATCTCTACCAGCCTGGAACCTTTGTCCACCAGCAGGTTTCCTAGTTTCTGGAAGAAAGGAAGGCATGCTCACATCCACTGCACAGTCAGAGCAAACAGGCCCTGCTGGAAAGTTCCAGCATGACAGCTCTCACCTGCATTTCCTCTCCTCCCTTTACCGTTCGTGTAAGGCAGTGGACGGAGGGCACAGCACCTAGAAATGTGAGAGATGAAATTTGTTTGCAATGGTTTTTACCCACATCCCTTTACTCAGACTATTGGCCCACTCGCCGATTTGTCCAGCAATGTTTATTGCATGTCTTCTGCTATGTGCCAGCCACTGTGTTTGCATACACTGGCAAAGAAGGCATGGCCCTGACCTCAAATAATAACTATTCCAGGTTGAAACTTGGTTCTATAAACAGAGAATTACCACTCCAAAGGTTGTTAAAGAACACAAACAATGTGCTGCTGGAGCACAGAAGAGAGAATAACTGAAAATAAGAAATTTTATCAATTTGTACGTCATCCTCAAGCAGTCTTAATGTTTCCTCCAAAACTAAAATATCTATGTAGAAAACTAGAATTTTTTTAAAAAGGTATTTAGACAAAGTTAACACCTTTTGTATTTAATAAGGTATTTAAAGATCATGCAATTGATGGAGAAACTTTGCCATTACTCACAGAGGAGCATCTTCGAAGCACCATGGGATTAAAGCTCGGGCCAGCACTGAAGATCCAGTCGCAGGTAGGAGATTTTTCATAACTAAATATACATTAATGGTCTTAAACTTAAGAGAAATGTGTTACTTTTATCTTGTCGTAATATGAATAATACCTATTTAACCTCTTTATTAAGCGTTTCTCCTCTGTGGGTGGGGACATGATAGAAGTGGAGGAACCTGAAAACATTCGATGGGGCAGTGGTACTCATTCCTAGGTGTAGTTGGGAAGACACAAGTGTGCTGGTAAATGTTTAACAACCAGCTCTCTTTAAAAACAAAAATGAACCCTGATTTGTAGCATTTGTCCATTTCTGTAGTGTAAATACTCCCAGCGTGGCTGACAAACTCCTAATGTAACGTCACTGAAGACAGAAGTGGGAAGACATGCCCAGCAGCACCCCGTTTGAGAGTATTTTCACCGTATGGCTAGAACAGGTGTAAATAACCTCAACAGCAGAGATAATAATAATAGTAAAGCAATTAGGTAGAAACAATAAGTGATAAGTTTGGTTATTTATTACTTTAGTTTTCAATATAGCGTATTTAACTGTAAGTTCATATAATTTAATTTTTAGTATTGGCATGTTTAACAACTGGCTTGCAGATTTCCTAAAAATTTAACAACTGGTGCTCAAGGGCAGGAATGAGCCAGCTCCAGCACACCACTTCTCATCACCTCCACTGCTTCATTCTGGACTAAGGCACCATCATCTCTTATTAGATTACTGCATCAGCCTTCTAACTCTTCTCCTTGCTCTGCCCTTGCCTAGCCAGAGCCTATTCACAAAGCAGTAAAGAAGGATCCTTTGAATACATAAGACAGATCATGTCACTCTTCTGCTCAAAAGTCTGCAAGAGCCGCCTGTTGCCTTCAGAGTAAAAGTCAAAGTCCTATATTATTTGCACTCCTTCTCACCCACCACCACCCTTACCTTCTTCACCTCATCTTCCACTTCTCTCCCCTTCGATTCCTGCTTTTGCCCACTTGCCCCTGGATGCTACTTGAACATCAAGGCTTGCTCCACCTTAGGCCATTCCTTCTGCTTGGGATGCTCTTGCCCCTGACAGCATCCTGCTTTGCTCCCTCATCTCTTTCATCTTTGCTCTACTCTACCTTCTCAATGAGGCTCACAGGGTTCACTTTATTTAAAATAGCATGCAGCCCAGCCCCCCATACATCCTATTGCTATCCCTGTTTCTGCTCTTCTCTTTTTCCCCATAGCACCTACCACCTTCAATCATACCATGTAGTTTACTTATTCCTTATATTCATGTCTATTGTTGATTTCCCCTTGCCCCTACTAGAATGTAAGCTCCCTGAGAGCAGAGATCTTTATCTGTTTTGTTGACTGATGTATCCTTAGAAATGCCCATAGACCCATAATAGGCAGTAATTATCTGTTGAAAGAATGAGTTTCCTGAAAGTGAAACTAAAAAGCATCAACTAATTCTTCCCAGAATTTATACAGGACTCTATCCATTTATAATACATGTTTATGCCAGCAGTTGAGATTTCAAAATGTCCTTCAAAAACCATTTTTATTTGCCCAAAATGTTTAGGGGTAAAGAAGTTATTTCTAGTGCAAATACTTTAATGTTTCCATTGGTATTCTTTTTTCCAGCTTCTTGTTCTGGAATAATTTTAGATACAGAAAAGTTGCAAAGGTAGTACAGAGAATTCATTCAGCTTTTCCTAATGTTAACAGCTTACATAACGTGGTACATTTGTCAAAACTAAGAAATTAGCATTGGTACAATATGGCATTCACTTTTAAATAACTTATTTTTTTTAGTGAGGATACTATATATCTTGGCATACTTACAATGACACTGCATGGATTTTTCTCAAATCAAATTTTCTTTGGCTTTGATTTATCACGTTGGCTTTTTTTCTTTCTTTTTTTTTTTTTATCCTTATAATGCGGCCAACTCCAAGTCATTCTTAATTCCTCCTCACTTGCTGCTAGTGTTACCCTCTATACCATTTTCACGAGGCTGTCGTCATTTCCTGTGCTCCCATCTGATATGTGTAAGTGCCTCCAGGAAACCCAATTGGGTTGATACATCCCAGGCTCCATTTACCAGCGTAACAGGACAGGACTCCCACTGAAGCTTGGGGGACAGTCCAGCTGATGCCAGATGTTTAACCAAACAGAACAGTTCTAGAGTCCTTGGGGTTGGGAATTTCTGGGGATGCAGTTGAAGCAGTAGAATTGGAAGGTTCTGAGTAACATCTGACAGACCCAGAGGTGAGCAGGCAGGAGTTCATCAGTAGGTAAGATAAGAAAGTCTCAATCTCCAAAATGGGAATCAAGGGCAAAATTCCACGTTAGTGAGCCCTGCCAAGAAGAAGGAAACCCACCCTCCAGAGCAGAAACTTAGAAGTTGGGCCAGAACTTGGCACACAAGGAAAGGGGCAGGAGAAGAAGAAGTTATTGGAATTTGAGAACTCAGATAGTCCCAGAATGAAGGAAGCTGAGTTTGAGCTGTGACGATGTGAACAACACAGAAATCTTCCAGGTCCCATTTAGGGTCAGGTTTGTAGAGAAGGCCAGTGGTTAGTACAGAGACACCAAGTCCCAGAGCAGCCTCGTTTATGTCTCAGCACTAAGCCAACTGAAAGCCAGCTGTGTGCTGAGGCTGCCTAAAGAATCCCAGCCTCCACCAGGAGAAGGACCGGCTGGGTGTTGGTGGAGGTGGAGTGGGTCTCTGTGGGACCTATTGTGGGACCTCCTGTGGGACCGTTGGAAAAAGGAGAGGTGGAGTGAACTCAGAGGGAAATAATTGTGTGTACAGATGAAACACGGCAGAACCAGGAATGGCATTTGGAAAGTTACTACCACTTCGATATCTAGTTTTTCAGCAGTAAACACTGTATGATTCTGAGAGAAAGAAAAAGCCCACCACATCCTAGAATCAAGTCCCCCGCAACTATACAGATGCCTTGTGCCTGAAATTACCTCAGCATCCCTGCCACCTGTGGCTAAGCAGAGTACCTTAGGTTATTGAAAGTATTCATAGACTTAATTACTCTCATTATTTTGTCTTCAAAGGTATCTCAGCATGTGGAAAGTATGTTCTACAAGAAAAGTCTTTCACTTCCTGCCCATACAAGACAAGCATTTGATCAACCAGCAGATACATTCCCTATTTTGGATTCTAATTCCTGGGGTGATACGTTGGACATGCCTTGTTCCAAAGATATAATAATTCCTAAGGGAACTGAGCGAGATAGTATGAGAAATTAAAACCCTCGAAAAGTGTGAACAGTCTTAATCAGTTTTCCAAAGCGTCTAGGATACTCTGAAGGGTGTGTGAGGTTTTCCCGGGACCAGACGAAGGCTGAGAGGAAGAGAAAGCCAGCCCTCCCAGAGCTGTCTTGGAGGAGGCCTTGCCCAAGAGGCTTCCTGAAGTGACCTCAGCACAAAGTGGCTGGAGGCGTATCCTTGGAAACAAATGCTAAACGAAGGAGAGAATTTGCAAACATCAAAAAAGCTACAGTCGGATGTTTCCATGAGGAAATCTATGAAGCCAAAAGAGACGATACTGAAAAAAAGAGCTCCTTACCTCTTTTCACTCATTTCCCATCCCTCAAACCAGAAAGAGACAAAGGTAACCCAGTGGAGTGAGAAGAAGGATGAAGAGAAAGTGGAAAAGTACAAAGCAGAGAAATAAAGAAGCTGACCACAGGCTCCACCTCATCTAGTTACAGGCTTCCAGGCTGGAGGAGGCCCACGCGAGGGAAGGGCAGAAGCTTTAACCTTAAAATTCAGTGTCTGACTCTTACTTGGCGTTTTCTTTCTGATGTGAAACTATGTTATGACTAAAAATAACTGGAGGACTCATTATCTGAGAGGGAGGTGAAAAGTCATAGTACCCACCTCATGTTTCACCCAAGCGCTGGGGCAGCCTTATCTCTGCAAAGCAGGTTTGAATTGGCAAGATGGAAGGGAGAGGATTAAAGTGGCTTTCTGCTCGTACTCTGTGGAGTATGACTTTTTTCAACTTCACATTAACAGGAAGCCTCTGAAAAGATACGCAAGAAACTGAGGAGAGTTTGCTGAAGGAGAGGACTGGGTGACAGGCGTGCAAGGGAGACTCACTACATGCCCTCTTGTACATTTTGAATTTCTAGCTATGAGAATGTATTTTCCGTTTTAAAAATTGATATCTAAAATAAAGAAACTGTAGTAAGCAGACTCTAAGATGGCCCCCAATGATCCCTGCTTCCTGGTGTCCATGGCCTTGTGTAATCCCCTCTCCTTTTGGGAGAGCTGAATGTATTGTCTCTTTTCTAATGAACAGAATATGACAGATGTGATGGGATGTCACTTCTGGAGTTTCTATCTGGGGTGCCGTCTCTCACTGTCTTTGGAATCCTTGCTCTCGGAGAAGCCAGCTTCGATGTCTCCAGGCAGCCCTGTGGAGAGCTCTGCGTGACTGAACTTGGAAAGGAATTTTCTGAGGCCTGCCAACAGCCACATGAGGGAACTTGAAGGTGGCTCCTCCCTGAGTCAAGCCTTGAGATGACCATACAGCTCCTGTCTACAACTTAATGGCAGCCCTGAGCCTGAGGGCCCCCAGCAAAGCCGCTCCTGAATTCCTGACCCACAGAAACTGGGAGATAAGAAATATGTGTTGTCTTTAGTCACCAGGTTTTGGAATAATTTGTTTCACAGCAATAGATAACTAAAAAAATAAATTGCATCCATAAACATATATAGCATGCTACCCACATTCACTTTTTGATTTGGAAGGTGAGTTTTGAAGTCATGTCCCCATAAACCATGCTAATTTAGTGGAGCTTTGCTTTCTTTCACTTTTAATGTGAAAACAGCAGAGGGTTTTTTCTGACATAAAATTATATTATACGGTCAAATATGCTTGTGACTTGCTAGTTTACTCTCTTTGGAGAGAGAGAGAAAGAGAAATAATTCCTCCAAATTTCAATTTTTATTTATTTATTTATTTTTGGTGAGGAAGATTGGCCCTGAGCTAACATCTGTTGCCAATCTTCCTTTTCTTTTTCTCCCCAAAGCCCCAGTACATAGTTGTATATCTTAGTTGTAGGTCACTCTAGTTCTTCTATGTGGGATGCCACCACAGCATGGCTTTGATGAGCAGTGAGTGGGTCCGCACCCGGGATCTGAACCAGCAAACCCCGGGCCACTGAAGCAAAGTGCATGAACCTAACCACTTGGCCACTGGGCTGGCCCCCAAATTTCAAAATTTTAAGAAGTTTTGTCACAAGACCTTTCCCCTGCTATAATTTCCAGCAGGCAGAAGTTTCACAAGATGCCAGGTGTGAGGTAACAGATGTTATGGTAGGAGGTAAAAAGAAAAGCTAGCTAATATTTTTAGTGGCAAAGGGATCACGTGGTTCAACCCATATGCTGACTTTTGAGTTTCTTATCCCTGTGAAAAGAGTCAATGGAGTTGGGGACTGATTCACCTGAACAGATGCATCTCAACATTGCTCTAAAGAAAATGTTCTGATCTGCCATGCTGGCATGTGCTATCGCCAAGAAAAGCACTGGGCTTAATTTTAGATCCAGGCATAAAAAAAGAACCAGGGGACACGTGGAAAGGAGGTTCTCCCCAGCTCTCGGCATGCTTCACCGGAAGAAAAGGAGACTGAAATTGCTTGTGCATACTAAAATCGCTTTCTTTCCAGATTAATGGCTCCAGGATACCTTCTAACAAAAGACTCATTTGAGTAACAGAAATTATTTGGGAGGCTGAAAATTTTACTTATGTTATCATGTAGAAATAGTTTTTAACTTTTCTGCAAATGCTAATTTAGTCTTGAGCATACCCTAGATCCTTTCTGAGAATAAAACAACAATAGCAACCAAAAAGTCCTCTCTTATGTTTGAAAACCAATCACAATAAGATTTGTTTGCTAAATAGGGTCTTCCGACTTACGAAATATTCTATTTATACAGACTGAATGAACATCCATATAATGGAGCACTATACAACTCTTTCATCTAGAGAAGTAGTACAGCTATTAAACAGTAATAATAGAATTCGAATATCACTATTTTGCACCCCTGAAAAATAAAGGACCTAGACAATGATCATAAATGGCTGCTAACATCAAAAGAAGAAAAACAACCAGACATTATATACCTCCTGATGGAAGTTCATGACACCCCATATGAAGTAGTCTTACCAAAAAAAAAAAAATTACCCAGTATCTAATTAAATCTCTAGATCCCAAAACCAATTTACAGGAAATTCAGAGGACAGAGAAACATGTTAAACATCACCACAGTTATGGAAATAGCAAAATCTGGATTGTGGGAAACTATATGGTAGAAATGACCTGAGTTTCTTCAACAAACAAATTACAAGGAAAAACAAGAGAGAAGGAAAAGGAAAACCAATAGATTAAAAGATATTAAAGATTCAAATCACGCAGATGTCAAAGTTTTGGAAACAAGTAGTAACGATGGTTGTGTAACACTGTAAATGTAATTAATGCCAGTGAATTGTACACTTAAAAATAGCAAATTTATGTTATATATATTTTACCACAATAAAATTTTTTTTTAAAGATTCAAATCACTCAATACAATTCCTTGGATCCCTACTGAATACACTGTAAAAAAAAATAGATGAAACAATTGGAGAAATTTGAACACAATTGGGAATTTCAATGTTATTAAAGAGTTATTGCCCTTTTTAGGAATGGTAACAGTCTTGTGAAGCTGACTTCAATAGACTGCATCAAATGGCCTCCCCTCCCTCTGGGTTCCACTTGAGTTTGGCCAGTGGGAACCACCAACAGGAGAGCAAGGAATGGGAGGAAAGAGAGGCCAGAGTATTTATTCCTTGGGTTCCTTCCAGGCCAGGCTGCTTCCCTCATGAAGGCCACAGCTCCTGTCAGGCAGCCGTCTCCAGCAGCTACAGCTGCAGCTCTTCCTAAATTCTGGATTCTGGGAAACCAGCCCCTACCCTTGTTGTTTCAGGCCTAGGGATGAGAAGATTCTCGGCTATTGATGGCTCTTCTTGGTTTCCCTTAACCCCAGGCACACCAGTGTAAATGGTCCTTCATAAATCCTCCCCAATAACCTTGTTCAAGCGTGCCTTTTGTGTCCTGCCAGGATCCTGACTCACACACAATTAGAAAACCCAACTCAGATGTATATCATCAATGGAATTTATTGAATCATGGAACTGAAACTACAGATAGCTGGCTTCAGGCTACGGCAGTGGCTCAAATGATGGCATCTAGGGCTATTGGAACTGGAAGGGACTTTATTAATCCAATTGCTACCTTGATTATATTATAATTAAATCTGTGTGTAGGAGGGATGAGAGGAAGTTTTCTTGCTCCATTTTGCTAGTAAGAACACCAAAGAATGAGGAAAGTGATTTACTGGCCCAGTTGTTTCTGAATCCTATCTTAGTACTCTGTTAACATTTGAGATAAATAAATGAGGCCAAAAGCAAAAACTAACTCCACAGACATACATGGAACCTAAAGGGAAAATAAATAATTGGTCCACCATTTACATCTTTGCACATCATTAACTTTGTTTATCTTTTATTCCTTACAGTATCTAACACAGTCCTTACAGGGTGGGTGTTCAGTAAATTGATGGATGATGGAAAGTCCAAACTAGCTCTTCTTTCATGTGATGCTGGAGATGGTATAGCAACTGCTGTATCTCTCTGTTCCCAAATGCCTGTTGGCTTCTCCTGCCGAATTCGTATAATAAAAAGACTGAGGAAGGCCAAGGGCACCACCAGTAAGTGATTTATGGTAACCCAGGACAGGAAAATATACACTAGTGTTGATTTTTTTTTTTTTTTTTGGAAATTTAAAGACTTTCACTATGTACACAATGTTTCTAATAACACTATAATGTCAAAGTTAAAGAACAAGATAAACTATGCTTGAAAGTTTCCCATTGTTTCAAGTACTTTGAATTGTTTCTCCTGTGAACAATGGACAATTGCCCCATTAAACGGAAATACTTTTAGAAGATGTAACATAGCTGACCTCCCCCCCTAGAAAACACCTTTCACACTTTCTAAGTTAGAAAAAGATTTTTAAAATATTTTTGACTCTCTCACTTCTCTCTTCCTTAGGTAACCGATGAGTGTGTCTCTGTTGTTCCATGCTGTGCCCATGACAGCAGCTTTTCCCTCATTTAGCCTGGGCAGGTGTAACAAGCAAGAGAGTATTTGAGCATGAGAATTAGTGCAAAGCACTTGTGGCCTAGAGGAGGCAGGCGGGGTAAAATCGGGCCACATGAACGCAGGGACAATCCCTCCTCCTCTGTGCCCTCACCTAGCCAGAGCTCCCTGGGAGCCACAGCTTTGGGGAAGACTGGAGACCAGCAAGGACACTTTGACCTCAGGCTCAAGTACAGCTGAGCACAGCTCACTTGGATCTCTGAAGAACCCACACAGCACGTCTTTGTCAATTTTTTAAATTAAAAATAACTTTTTTTAAACAAATCATCCCATTTGCAGCAACATGGATGGACCTTGAGGGTATTGTGATAAGCAAAATAAGCCAGACAGAGAAAGACAAACACTGCATGATTTCACTCATGTGAGAGACAAAAACATGGATGGGGGTCGGCCCGGTGGCACAGCGGTTAAGTGCGCACATTGCTCTCTGGCAGCCTGGGGTTCACTGGTTAGGATCCCGGGTGCGGACATGGCATTGCTTGGCAAGCCATGCTGTGGTAGGCATCCCACATATAAAGTAGAGGAAGATGGGCATGGATGTTAGCTCAGGACCAGTCTTCCTCAGCAAAAAAGAGAAGAATTGGCAGCAGATGTTAGCTCAGGGCATATCTTCCTCAAAAAAACAAAAAAACACATGGATAAAGAGAACAGATTAGTAGCTTCCAGAGGGGAAGGGAGTGGGGGTGGGGATGAAAAGGGTAAAGGGGCACATATATATGGTGACGGATAAAAATTAGACTATTGGTGGTAAGCACAATGCAGTCTATACAGAATACTGATAAATAATAATGAACACCTGAAATTTCACAATGTTATAAACCATTATGACCTCAATAAAACAATTTTAAAAGTTAACTTTTTTCTTATTCCAAAAGCAATGCATGTTTGTTACACAGAATGTAGAAATTTAAGATTAACCAAACAAAAAAAGAGGTAGGAGGAAGTGGCCCTTAATTCCCCCGCTTAGAAATGACGATGGTTGACATGTTGGTGGCTATTCAAAGCCTGCTTACTCCTTCTCTCCCTCTCTCTGTGGGATCTCATTGTAAATATTCTTTTGAGTACCTTTACACATCATTAATTTTATTTATCTTTCATTCCTCATAAAACCTAACACAGTCCTGGCACGAGTAAGTACTCAGTAAAAGGATGAATAATTGAATGTCCAAATCAGCTCCTTTTTCTCATAAGCTGCTGGAGATAATATAGCAACGGCTGCCCTCTGTCCCCTGTGCCTGCCGAAGGAATGCCATGTACTGGGACTTACCCGAAACCATCAGGAAAGCACAGTATGTCCTAACTGCACCAGAAAACCCCTCCTTAAAAAGAGTGCTTCACATCAAAGACCTAAAGATTAGGCCTGAAACAATAAGTCTTCTAGAAGAAAATATCGGCAGCACACTCTTTGACATCAGCTTCAAAAGAATCTTTTCGGACACCATAACCCCTCAGAGGAGGAAAACAATAGAAAGAATAAACAAATGGGACTTCATCAGGCTAAAGAGCTTCTTCAAGGCAAGAGAAAACAGGATTGAAACAAAAAAACAGCCCACTAATTGGGAAAAAATATTCACAAGTTATATATCCGACAAAGGGTTAATCTCCATAATATACAAAGAACTCACACGACTCAACAATAAAAAATCAAATAACCCAATTACAAAATGGGCAGGGGACATGAACAGACATTTCTCCAAAGAAGATATACGGATGGCCAATAGACACATGAAAAGATGTTCATCATCACTAATCATCAGGGAAATGCAAATCAAAACTACACTAAGATATCACCTTACACCTGTTAGAATGGCAAAAATATCCAAAACCAAGAGTGACAAATGTTGGAGAGGCTGTGGAGAAAAGGGAACCCTCATACACTGTTGGTGGGAATCCAAACTGGTGCAGCCACTATGGAAAACAGTATGGAGATTCCTCAAAAAGTTAAGAATAGAAATACCTGATGACCCAGCCATCCCACTACTGGGTATCTATCCTAAGAACCTGAAATCAGCAATTCCAGAAGTTCCATGCACCCCTATCTTCATTGCAGCATTATTCACAATAGCCAAGTCATGGAACCAACCTAAGTGCCCAGCAACTGATGAGTGGATAAAGAAGTTGTGGTATATATATACAATGGAATACTACTCAGCCATAAAAAAGGACAAAGTCGTCCCATTCACAACAACATGGATAGACCTTGAGAGTATTATGTTGAGTGAAATAAGCCAGACAGAGAAAGACGAACTCTGTATGACTCCACTCATAGGTGGTAGTTAACATGTGGACAAAGAGAACTGATCGGTGGTTGCCAGGGGAAAGGGGGGTGGGGGGAGGGCACTAGGGGTGAAGTGGTGTACCTACAACATGACTAATAATAATGTACAACTGTAATTTCACAAGGATGTTAACTTTTATAACCTTAATTTAAAAAAAAAAAAAAAAAAAGAATGCTTCACAAGTGAAGGAGCCCTTAACCTGGAGCTAGAAGATCCAAGTTTGAATTCCAACTGGGTCATTTTATTCTCCATTTTACGTCTTTAAGTCTTCCTCTTCTAATCTGTGAAATGAAGGCATTGACCTATGACCTATAGGATCCCCAGCAGTTTATATTCTATGATATATATCTCTGTCTATCTGTCTATCCATACACATATATAAATACTTATTTTATTTTTTTAGTGAAGAAAGGAGCCACGATCTATGCTTTCAGGGGCTCATATGACAAAATCTGGTTTGGTTTGCTTATTTTCTAAAAACTGAAGGTCTTATGGGAAATCCAGCCAACATGTGTTTCATGCCTATGAACAGTTTCTGCAGCTAAGCTGGGAAAATTGAAATCATGCAAACCAACAAAGAAAAACAGAAAATAATAAAAATATCTCTCTACGTGTGGCTTTTCTTAGTTCTCAGATTCTCCGAGGACTGTTGCAGTCCTGTCTGAGGCTCCCTTTCTTGTTTCACGGCTTTACACTTTGTTGTGCCATTTCTGAAATACATCCCCCATTTCCAGGGTTACAAGTGGAGAACAACTCTTCGCTGATCCGTGAATGATGAATTCTCTTCGGTAAGGGAACTTAGCAACTGAACCAAAAGAAATCCTAATATCAAAACAGGTTGAGACAGGAAAATGATCAGTAACTCAGCTGTCTCGGCGGAAAGGGGGTATGAACTATCACCGCCTACTCCTTCCTTCTCGTCAAGCTCAGAGCCATTTTTAAACCCCATACCAATTCCTTGAGAGCATTTGAGAAATGAGATGTTTCCATGATGCTCTGGGTTATGCTGAGGTCTCCTCCCTGCACGTGCCTCTTCACCCTGCCTAGGCAGAGGGTAGGTTAAGCATGATTGAGGGGGACCAGAAGGAGCCACGCTTGGAAAACCCAGCTCCTGGAAGTTTGTCCACTCAAGTGCACTGAAGCTTTGCAGCTCACCACCTCCAGGGTGTCTGCTTTTTCCAAGTGATCAAACAGAACAGGTTTGTTCTTTGCCAATATGGGTGAAATACACTCAATTCTTGCTCATTTCCTCTAGCTTTGGACATTTTGCCCCTACGCTTGTAGCACCACCGTGCCAGGCCTGGTTGGAAGTGTTGTCTCTGATTCCTGGGGTCTAGGCCAGACCTTGCTGACCCAGTCATCACTGCTGTGGCCACCAAATGGGATGTGCGCTTAACCCCTGGGCCCTCCTGTTCCTGCAGTGGCGGGGAGCCAGCGCTGCCGCCACCTGGGCTAGTGAAGCAGCCCTCTGTCTTCAGCCGCACTTGCTGCTACTCTTCCTACTTTTGTTCTTTAAACTTAAATTTTATAGTTTCCAAAAATTAGTGCATGTGGTCACACGGCTCAAGAATGTATACAATGAAAAACCTCTGCTCCAACCCTGTCCTCTAGCCACTGATTGCCCTCCTGTAACAAATGAAAATGTACGTATATTTTTTTACCCCCTTTTTATGCAATTGTTAACACACTACACTTGGATTTGTTTTTTTAAATGTAACAAAATATTACACTGTTGCCAGCAATGAGTGAGTGCCTGTTGCCCCACACTCACCAACACAGTTTTATCAAAACTTTTGATCCTTGCTGGTCTGATGGGTGAAAAATATCAGTACAGCTTTAATTTGTAATACTTCCCCTGTAGGAAGTAGCAAGAATGCCTGCTGGAGTTACCTGTTCAGCCTTGAACTCTGGAAGAGGAGAGAACTGCCCAAGCGTTTCCTTTATCAAGCCAGCACCCCCACGGGCATCCAGCATCACCTCAGCCCCTGGTCCTTTCCCTCATGAGGCAGGGAGTCCCCGAACCAAAGTGCATGCAGTTCCCTTGTCCTGGGACTTGGCTGGGAATCTCTCTAACTCTGAGTGACTACGTGTGACTGCACGCTCCAACCAACTTCTCCTGATACTCTTCTTCCTAGAGAGCTCTCTGCCTGTGGACACAGTAGAAGCTGGAGCCTACCCCATTCCTAAACCCAAAGGGCCAAGGGGAGAGAACTGTTTCCAGAAGCCCAACTGAGAGATGTGAATGGAGAGGGCCACCTAGCAAGAGCTGTGATCTTCAACCAAGGGCACCGCCAGACCACTGCCTTGCAGCATGGAAGTGAACCAGTAGACCAGACAACCTGAGCTCTCCTCCCACCCCCCAATCTCCTGCCGGCACTCTCCATTGGCTGAATCTAACCAGAAGTCAGAGCAGGAGGAAGAACACTGATGTAGCCTCGGGATCACAAAGTGATGGAGATGCATGGAGAGGGGATCTAGAAAGGCAAATGGAAGACAGACACCCAGCATGCTCACAAAATAGCAAATCCCATGTTCCTCTGGAACTTATTTTCTCAGATTCTTTACTTCGCCTCTTGAATTTTCCAAGTTCCTGGAAGATAAAGGCTAACAGCTCTAAGGTTTTCAGTCATGCCTGTCCATGCTTCCCCTCATGTAAGATTTTTCTGGTAGATGGGCACTTAGCTGCATAGTAGTCATAATCGCCTCTGGGTTATTCAAAAAATTTTTAAACTTCATCATCTGGGTTTTGGATTAGCACAAAATCATATGGAAGAAACAGATCTGAATAAGGAGGAGGCAGTTATTATCACTCATTTGCAACAGGAAGATGATGTTTCATGAAGATCTGCTTGTTTCACAGGTTGAAAATAACTAATGTGTGTGCTCTGGACATGAAATAGGCAAGGGCAAATTACCGTTTTAACTCTAGAATCGTGGTGTCTCACCATCTTAAGACAACAGTTACAAATGAAGCCCCATTGATATTAATATCTAAATCTCAATAGTACTTCACTCCCACTTGTTCAACTATACGTAAACGCCCAATTTTTAACAGTGTCCCTATTTCTGGAAATTTTCTAGGATCCTCAGAAATCTTACACATGCCCATGAGTCAGTGGTGGCCATCATTTGCCATTCTCGTAAACTCAACTAGCATTTCACAGCCTCGGAGGCTGATGGTTCCATACTCCTATCACACAGGACTGAAACTGCTCCTGTGCCCAGGCAAAGATAAGAAAATCATGAGTGCCCTGCATGGGAAGGATGATTCTGCTAATGCTCCCGTCTGAAATGACAAACAACTACTCTTTCAGTTAAAAAGACAAGTGATTTTTATACTATATTAAACATAAAAATATTTAATATTTTAAAAAAATATTAGCAGGCTAAAATTTACATATTCTCCTTTTTCAAAACAAAATATCTATGCTTGTTTTTCAATGATACATACTCAGTTGTCTTATTTGTGCTATTTCTTGAGCAGAACTCTAAAGAATCAACTCATTTTGAAATATTAAATCAATTTTCAAATAAAATTAGGATTATCATATTTAGTCTTATAGTAAATATATTTATATTAAATTTATTTATTGTTCTTTGTGATAACAGCTTTAAGTCACTGACATTATTAATGACATATTTTTAAATGAATGCTTTTATGAAAAGGTCAGGCCATGATTTGCTATACTTCCCTGTACTTGTTTTCTTTCCCATTTAGTCACGTACGTTTGTTTAACATAAAATGGGCCCAGCCCTGGTGGCCTAGTGGTTAAGTTCAGCGTGCTCTGCTTTGGCAGCCCAGGGTTCAGTCCTGGACCCAGACCTAAACCACTTGTCTGTCAGTGGCTATGCTGTGGTGGCTCACATACAAAAAGCAGAAGATTGGCAACAGATGTTAGCTCAGGGCGAATCTTCCTCAGCACAAAACAAAAGAAAAGAAAACAAAAACATATAAAATGGACCCAGAGAAAGCGTTATTTGAAACAAAGGAAACTGAACGTACCAGTTTCTAGTTTGCGTTAAGTCTGATCCAAAGTAATACATTTCTATATACTATTCCTTTCCACTTACTGGGATGGCGGCCCTCAGGAAACTGAATTTTTCAAGTCCCTCCCTATTCATCAGTTCTCCGGAGAGAGGATCCAGATTGAAGAACCCTTTGTTTAGCAGAGCATGGTAACAAGTTTTTAAATTTACATCCCCTAAGGATTCCAACAAAAAGTGAAGACCTCAATTTCTCTACTCTGTAACGCAAGAGAATCTGAGTTTCAGGGGGAGCTCTAGAAAGAAGTGACAGAGCCCAGGGGCAAAGAGAAGTTTTGCTTTGGCAAAAGAAAGGAAGATGGGCAATGCTCCTCATTTGGGAAAGAAATAACAGTCAAATGACAGGAGTGAGATTGCAAATTCAAAGGGAAATCAGAGCAAGAAGTGGCTAGGAGAAACTCCCCACTGCCACCATCAAAGAGATAAATGGGATGCTGGGAAGAGGGTTGGAGCTATTTTTATATAACTATCAAATGGAAGGAGGACTGAGAAATTTGGCACTTGGCTTATATCTGTGTGAACATTAGCCATCATTAATGCTGCTATACACAACTGGGGAGAAACGGGGTGGAGGTAAACAAGGAGTGGAAGACAGTCTGCAGTGTAGACAGGCTAGAGTTGGGGAGAACCATTAGGAGGCTCTTGCACAATAGTTCAGGTGGGTAAGGATAAAGACCTGATCAAAACAATGGCAGTAGGCATGACAAGGAAGGGAAGAATTGCAAACATCTCGGTCTAGAATCAATTGGATGGGTGACTGTTCGGCAGAGGCACGGTTGGGATACCTCCAAGATTTCTAGCATGAGTAACTGAATGAAAAATGATGGACTTATCAGAGTTTTAAAATACAGTAAAAGGGGCAGGTTTTGTGGGGGAAATGGTGATTTCTAGTTGGACTGTCAGTGGAGATATCCAGAAGCCAGCTGGAAATAAACTTTCATGCAGTGTTTTGGAATGAAGCTGTAAGCATGAATGAGAATTCCCGGAACGCATAATGTAAAGAGAAGGGAAGAAGCTGAGCATGGAAGCATGGTGGCCAGGAACATTCCAGAGCTGGGTAAAGAGAGAATAGCTAAAGAGAAAAACAGAAGGAAGAACCTGATATCATAAATGCCAAAGAAGGACTATAAATCAAGAAGTGAATGGTCAATATTGCCAAATGCTGAATAAGATGCTAGCTGAAAAGAAGCTATTGGACTTGACCAGAATCATTAATGAACAGTGGAGGTAGAAACCAAATTGTTGTGGTCTAAGGAGTGAATGTCAGTGAGAACACGGATACAGTAAAAATTGAAGCTCTTCTGAAGAAGGTGGTAGGACAGGAGCTTGAGAGGGACTCATTGTCCACAAAGGATTTTTGTTCCCCATCATAGTCCTAGCCTAACATTTTGCACCTAGTAGGCACTCAGTATCTATTAAATGAATACTATTTTCATTTGTAGACCAGCTCTCTTATGAAAAGAATCCAATGTTCTCCAAATAAAACAGTACAAAACAGATCCATGATTTTGGACAGGGAGCAGGACTGAGCAAATAAAGACATTTCATATTCTATATTATGTTTTAGGTTAATTGCTAAGAATTACCACTTTTTTCTCCGGACACCCCCTAATTATAGACTAGAGGGGAAACGAGCTAAATGGCTTGCTGATCCTGTCCCCTGAGTGCAGAATTGCGTAGTTCAAAAAAGAACTTTCACTATCTTACTTTATAAAAGATTAGGCATCAAGACATCACGATTTGCCTTAATTACATATTTAATTGCTATTAGGTTACATATGTTATATTGAATATGAAGAATTTTTTAATGATATAATAATGCTTACAACATAAGCGTTATTAAGTAAAAAAAGGCTACCATATTGCATATGCAGTGTGATCTCAATTTGGGGAAGGGGAAAATATATAAATATAAATACAAATATCTATAGATACATATACACAAGTACACACAAATTACGAATAAGTACTAGAAAATAAACTAAAATGGTAACAGATCTCTGGGTGGTAGAATTAGGGAATTTTATTTTCGTCTCACTTTTTTGTATTTTCCACAATTAAAAATGCTTTTGAATCTCCATAAAGTCATGGGACTTCCGATCTAAACACTCACTAGCAATTTAAGCCCCTTCTCTTTCTTCTAGGTGGCTCTAAAATGACTTAGTTATAACAGGAATTCATCAGACTTGAAGCAGCCTGCGCTCTTCTCCACTCCCAACTCCTTGGACCTTTTCTCCTATCCATCTTACCAGCTGCTTGTACTTCCCTGGGTTCTCTCTGACTCTTGGATTCTAAACGTGGGTTTTGAGAAGCAAGGTGGAAAATGGAATGGAGAAGCCAAAGTCTGTTTTAGAGGAGCCGTACTACCCGGTACACTGTATGGAAAAAAACCGGCCCAGGCCTCGGCTCTGCCGCGTACCAATTGTGGAGCCTTAGATAAATCAATTCGTACCTCTGCCCCTCAGTTGTCTTGGCTTTCCCATCTTTTAAAGGGGGTTAAAAGAATTCACGTGACGAATGAGGCAGGGCTCATTGGGAAGACGGGAATTGCGAGAGTTGGAGACGCCCCAAATTCCGCAGAGCTCAGTAAGTCCCTCTTGGAAAGGCCCCACCCAAAGGTCTATCCCGAGGGGGTGGGGCCTGGGAATCTGTATTTCAGTAGCTTCCCAGGTGATTCAGACGTTCAGTCAGGTTTGAGACCCAAGGACTCTTTCCAGCCCTCTTGTTCTCTAATCCACTTCTCAACTTCCTTCTGGCCCCAGCGATTACCAGTTCCCGCAACAAACGGAGCCGAGGGAAGAGGGGAGCCAAGACGCCACCAAGGCCAGCCGGGCCCACCCGGTTCCCGGCCTCCCGCAGCCTCCCGGCTCCCGGGCGCCAGCCGCCAGGTTACATAACGGGCCCGGCGGCGCGCTCTCGCGAGATTTCCACCGCCCCCTCCTCACTCCACGTCAGAGGGAAGCGGGCGGAGCGGCCAACATGGCGGAACGCAGGCGACATAAGAAGCGGATCCAGGTAGTAAAGCCGAGCCCTGGGGTAGGGGGCTTCAGGGCACTCGGAAGAGGAGGAAGCAGGGAAAGGCCCCTGGAAGGGCGAGCGAAACCGAGGGCGAGGCGGGGCGGGGTTCGGCCGCGAGGCCCCGGCCGCGGGCTGCGTCGTTGCGAGGGGCCTGAGGGGGGGCGGTGCTGGCCGAGGCGGAGACCGAGGCGGAGGTGCTGGGGCAGCGGCGGAAGGCCGGAGGCGCCGGGCTCGGAAGCCGCCGCGGAGGCGCGGCCGCCAGCCCGGGATTCCCGTGGCAGCTCCGGCCGGGGCCTCGGCTGGGGGGTGAGCCTCCTCCCGGGCGCAGACGGCGACCTCCCCGGGCTCCTCTCTCCCTTCTCCACCCCATCCCGTCGCCCTAACGATCCCGAAATTAAGGCCATGATAATTAGGGTAGAAGGAGGCGGAGGGCTGACCTAAGGCAGCCCGTTCTTTGTGCGCAGATAGCAGGACCGCAGGAGGGGGAGTAATCTGGCTTTGGTCAGCTGGCCCGGGGGCCCAGGCGGAGATCTGTCTGGCCAGATGTTCAGCTGCGTGCACTCTCCTTTCTCTTCGGTGTTATTAACTTCATAGTCCACTTGGAGCTTCTGCACCGTGTAAACACTGCCCTGTTGGTACTGCGACGAGGCCGGTCGCGCCCAGAAACCTTTCGTATGCTAGTGTGTCATCCTCATAACCTACATAACATCCCTCCCTCATCCCACATGCATGTCATCTGTGCATTTCTGCCCTACAATTTTCCCTGTTGTTCTTGCTCTGTGCCAGCAGGATTAAATACGTGGAACATCTTAGACTCGAGATGTTTATTAGTCCGTACTCATCAGCTCGTGTGCCTAGAAACCTTCCTATGTCATAAATTGATCACATGTTGTAAATTGTTAATATACTAATCACAAATTGTTACACTCCTCCTTGTCTTTCTGTTTCTTACTATTTCTTTGCTTAGAATGACTTATCTAATGTATGCCTCCATTAAAAAAATTATCACTTAAATTGGCTTACACCACAGGTGATTTTTGCTGTGCAAGTTAAAATTCCCCTGGAAACTTTGAAGTACTAGAAAAAAAGATGCCAGTGATCAGTAAATTTGGAATTTACTGGGAACTGGGGAGAAATAAGAAAGTAGTTGCGAACAGAGTTCAGAAGGGGATCAGAAAGAGACAAATTCCCCCAAATTCAGACAGGTCATAAAACCAGGGCTTAAGGTTATTATGGAAGAAGTTTCTAATAGTACTGTTCCTAGTCTTTCAAAATTTTAATGTTACAAGCACGAATATATAGTACTTTTAATAGAATTTGTATTGACATTACTGGTCAAATTATACTTACTGTACTCTCTATATTTGGGCGTACAGTACATTTTATGCCCCTTAGTATACAGTTTTTACAATTTCAGCTGTTCTTTAATGTTGTTGTAAAGGTGATCCTAATTCATTTTTTGAATTGCTGCTCTTACTTCGTTTGTGACCTTGTATTAAACAGAAAGGTAGATTAAGAAACTATATAGTGGTGGTAGTGGCTGGGAGCTAAAATTTGAGCCAGACTCTGCCTGTTTGTACCCATTTTACTAATTATTTGCTGTGTAACTTTGGGCAAGTTACTTAACTTTTTACCTCAATTTCCAAATCTGTAAGAAGGGATATTTACCTCAAAAAAAAAAAAAAAAAGAAAAAGAAAAAGAAAGAAAGAAACCACATAGGGTTGTAAGGTTGTTTTGAAAAATAGGTGAGTCAATGACTTGTTAAAAAAGGTTGCAAAAGTTATTAAGAGTGCTTGGCATGTGACTCCTTTCTTTTCCCCCTCGCCCAAGGGTGAAGGATTTTGGATGGTTTGTTTGGGTTTTTGTTAAGCACTCTAAAATGCTGAAGATTAACAGCTATCTATTCAGTAAATAAACTGTTAGGTTGTGAGTTCCATAAAGTATAGCTGTTTACTTATTGTTTATTTGAGGATCAGATAAATATGTGAGGATCTATTGTTAAAAATCAACCTGGCATACTGCTAAATGAAATCAGGTCAATTATACCTCAATGAAAAGAAAATAAATAACATTTTTCCCATCCTTGAAGTTATTTATGTGGTTGTGCTAAAATGTTGTGGAGATCTTGGGAGTGCTACTTGGGCTACTATTATGCAGTCTTAACAAATTTATAAAACTATACAGTATCTTATAAAATTCCTTGTTCCCCCCCAAATCAGACACTATAATATTGACATCACTTTAGACAAAAAGATCAAATGTAATGACAAAGTTCAGAGTTTAAGTTACAGAAAAGATTCTGTTGTAAGACTTTTGGGCAAAAAAGTCTGTAAAATCAGCGGAGTTTCCTGTTGTTTATTACTTGATGTTTCATGTTTAGAAAAGATTTTTATGTTTAATAGATTCAAGTGACCTCAAATTGTAATTTGTGGGAAATGGTTGATACAAACAAGTTAAAGGGTTTAAAAAAGTAGCTGATTCATTTGCTTTTTCTAGTGTAGCATAACTTCAGATTCTGGTATCCCATCAAAGTTGGAAGCAAGAGGATTATTTCATCACATTTCCTTCTTGGACTCACTTTACCCGTCACTGAAACGCAGGAGTGAGCTATGTGTTCATTGACGTTATGTTGGGAAATTTTAATGATTGAGATTCTCAAATGAGAGTGATCTCAGTCCAAATTAATGAAACACTTGAAAATAAATAACTTTTAAGTTATTTAAGAAATGCAATTATGCAAGTTTTTAAGAACATATAGTAAGTGCTTATAGGTTAACGAAGTGCTTACTAGAAAGGTTGATTTAGAATCCTGGTATCATGAAAGTTTTGAATTGAAAAGGATTTTCAAATAGTAGGGTTTGTTTGGAATCCTTTTCCACAAATGCTGTTCTTATGTAAAAGCAGGGTGGTGGGCTGAAAGCTCTTCCCGGCAGTACCCCACTGCCATCATCCCCATGTCCATGGTCCTTTAAGCTACTTCTAGGACCTAGATCTAAAAGTATTACCACGTGTAAAACTTACTGATCTAAACCATCACCCTCATTTTACAGAGAAGCTGAGGTTCAGTGAGGTTATGTGACTTGACCCAGGGTCACTCATCAAGATAGTAACACCAGATTTAGTTCAAATCTTCTAATTCCCAGTTGAATGTTGTTTCCACTTCACCATTGATAAAATAAAAACAAATTGTTTGAAATACTTTAATCCTGAAATCTTTATATTAAATCGTATAACAAAAAGACTTAACGTGACTTGTCCCTACTAAAGAGAGAATCATGCCATTTAGTATTCTGCTTATGTATAAAGTCTCCAGTTGAGTTTTGGAACATTTAATTGGCTTACTAATTCTTAGAGCTTTTATAACCTGCATCTCAGTTAATTTTGTTGCACCCAGCTATCTCCCTGGCAGTAAAACCCTGACATATCATGGGCCTACATGCTTAATTTCAGAAGAGTGAAAAAAAGAGAAAGTTTGTGACTATACAAGTCTGACTCTCTGGGATATTTTGAGGAAAAGAGAAGGAACCCAGGAAGCCACTCCTAAGTCTGAAAACTCCCCCCAGAGGCTTACTGGAGGGCTTAGAATAGGAGTGGAGCAGGATGGTATTACAGACCGGCACCGTCAGAGTCAAGATACAGGGACTCTTGTACAGCTTTATTAGTCACGTGCTGTGACTTTAAGCTAATAATTTATCTCAGGTCCCCTCCAGCTTTCAGATTTTATTCAGCTAACCTATTTACATTTTCACAAATATTTTATACTGCTTCTATGAAGATACAAATTCACAATTTGTAGAGCTTTTTCTTTTTTGCTCAGTTCACTCAGCAAATCAGCTAAAGTTATTTCTATTGAATATAGCAATTTTTGAAAATTCTTCTAAATCAGAAATTCTGTAAGATTGTCCACGGCTTACTCTTTTTTTTTTTTTAAGAATAGCTGCTTTTTTTTTTTTTTTTTAGTATGCTTTTTGGTGAGGAAGATTGGCTCTGAGCTAACATCTGTTGCCAGTCTTCCTCCTTTTTTCTTTTTTTCCCTCCCCAAAGCCACAGTACATAGTTGCATATCTTAGTTGTAGGTCATTCTAGGTCTTCTATGTGGGATGCCACCAAAGCATGGCTTGATGAGCGGTGTGTAGATCCACACCCAGGATCCGAACAGGCAAACCCCAGGCCGCTGAAGTGGAGCGTGTGAACTTAACCACTTAGGGTGCCAGCCCCCAGACTCTTGATCTAATATTTTTTTGCAGAAGAGCATCTTAAGTACTGGCTAAAATAGTACATAGTTATAAGTGGTAACATGTTTCATTATAGTATTTGAGTGTTGATGTATTCTAAAGTAAAAATAGTATTTGTTAAATAATTTAAAAAGAGTGTCCTAACCAAACTTTCAATTTATGTAATTCTGGATTGTCAGTTTTGGCAGCTACCATCTTGGTATTTGGGTGCAAAGATGGCTGTCCAGCCTTAAAACTTATTGCCTCTTCGATTCCTCATTTGAAGACGTTTGAGTTCATTCATTGAGCTATAGAGTTCTCTGAGGGTTGAGGAGCTGATTTCTCTTTATTAGTGTGTGATGCTGTTCCCAAAAGGCCTTCTCATTTTGTTAGAAGTTTTCTAGAAAAGTTATGAAAATATTCTGAAGATTTGTTCACATCAAAAGGGAACAAAGAGGGGAGGTCCTAAAGTCTAATGTATAAACAGGAAGAGAGAGACTTTGATGCTCTGTGGAGGCTGCAGCAGGGGAGCAGAGAGAGTGGAGACTGTGGGGCGGGATCTTCTGTACAGCCAGCTTCCTGTGGGTGTTGGTGCCTCCATAGCAATCTTTCTTTCTGGCTTCACAGCCCCAGCAGATGGCACAAAGTCTATACTTTTCATTAAAGACAGTCTACAATATGGATAACTTATATGTGGTATAATGAAAATTTCATAATATTTCACAAAGGAAAATAGAAACTTTTTACGCATTTGAACTTCAAGAAGTAGCAAGGAAGGTATCAATTCTGTTAGACCAATATCTTGAAAGAATTCACTACTTTTCTAGTCACAAGTTCCAGAGAAGTTACTGATAGTTTAAGAAAGTATCACTGGATACGTAATTGTGTGTCTAGTTGGAGAAATTAGCCAAGTCCGTGTTTTCTGGGCCTATTCTGTTCCTTGTTGCTTAGTACTGCCTTTATCAAGGAGGGAAAAGGAATGGAAATAGATTCCTTGAGTCTGTTTTGCATTTGTGCAGAAGAGTTTGGTGAACTTGAAGCTTCTGTTAAAATGAGGTCTTAAAATGTTGTGGATTCCTGTAGTATCAGATCCTCTATTTCTTGTGTATCCTGATATCATATTTTACATGTGATGCCTCCATCAACAATCAGGAGATTAGTACATTTGTGCATGTGTTTAGTAAATGGTTTAATTGAGTGTTAGTATGAGTGTAGATTGTCATGCCTAAAGTTGATATGATTGTTTTTTCCCCAGAATCACCTTCCTTCCAAATTTCTGTTATTGAAAACTATCCTTTCAGTTGATCAAATTAGAAATCTGACATCTTTTACTCAGCCATTTCATTCATCCTTTGTCATTGAGTCCTATCTCTTCTACATTTGCAGTGTTTCAAATAGGCACAGTTCCTTCCCATCCCTAGTCCAGTAGCACATCACATCTTACTTGAATACTAAACTAATTTCCCTGCCTTGTGCATTTTTTTCCCAATTGATTCCATGCACAGGCTCCAAAATAACGTGTCTAAGTCATTTTTTCTAATCATGGTCTTCTTCTATTCAAAAACTACTGATAATCTTTCTGGTACTTACAGGGTGAAGTTGAAATTTTTCAGACTGCTTTGAAGACGTTTTAGCCCTATTCTGCTTCTACGTGCTTAACCTCACAATGCTTCCCAGCTTGTCTCTGCTGGAGCCAAATTGTGTGCTCGTTCTCAGCCACAGTGTTTATGCTGTTCGTTCAGCTTACCCCATACTTGTCAATTTTTCAAAATCCAGCTGCCTCTTCCAGGAGGTCTTGTATAGCTGTTCTCATCCACACTGATAACCCCACTCCTTTGTGTACTCCTAAAATATTTTTTCTACCGCTCATTTTGGAAAATAACAGTTGTTGTTTTGGATAATTATAACGAAGTCTAGGTATCAGGCCTTACAAATTTTTGGTATTAACTGTAGCGCTGAAAGATATTATAGGGTAGACACTCAGTAAGTATTTGAATGTTTTATGTTTATTCACTCTTCGCTGCCAAAATCATTTTTAATCAAACATAATCCAGTAATACATTATCAGTTAATTAGATAACTCTTTAAATTGACAACAGATGTATCAAATGAGGGAAAAAATTGAGCATATATGAATGTGATTATAAAATAGAATTGGTTTCTATAACCAATTATGGTATCTCATTATTTTCAACTATTGATAGTATTACTTTTTTAGCTATACCACAAATACATAGGATATTAGTTACTAGTAGATGAGGCTCCTAGAAATGTAGCTAAATACTATCCTTTAACATATTTATAGTAACATATATGTTAATATATTTTAGTGTGATTTCAAAAATTGAAATGTAGAATTTTCACCTTTTAGTGTATCAAAGTATATTTTGTGGCTGGGCCTCAAATTAAATCATTATGAACCTTGTAGATGTTAGTGAACTTGGAGTGTTAGATTTTGAATGTGAAATTTTTTAAGATTCTATTTTTCTATGATACATATTTTTATATATAAAACGAAAGGTTTTCTATTCATATAAATATTTGGTTTTTACTGTAGTCTTCAGTTGGATTGAATGATTTAGGCTTTTAATTTTTATTGCCACAAATAATAACCCACAAATGGGGTAGTAGCAGAGTGTAGGAATCATACACAGTTAACTGGGCTACTGGAAGTAGAGAAGTTGGGAAATGCAAAGGAGGAAATATGAGAAGAAGCTGCCAGGTGACTCAACAACCAAAGCACAGGCTTCCACTTCATTCAACAAATTACTCCTTTTCAGGATAAAATTAAAGCTGAAACCCTGGTTTGTTAATTGTTCCTTATTGTCATCAAAGGTAACTAAATTCAGATTTGTATGAAATTTTGGAGAAAACCGACATAAAGACAGATGATTTAGGTAGATTATTTTTTCTAGTTTGTGCTATTAGAATGTCTTGCCTGGAGCATAACTGTCTTTAGCATTAATTGTTCTCAGCATCCTAGATTCTTGGCAGATAATTCTTTACTGTTATTTGGCACTTTGTTTAAGAAACAGCCTTTCCTGAAATCATTCACATTTAGATTACGTATAGCTGGAAATACATGGCGTGAGTGGTCTATGTATTGTGCTTAAACATGTAATTAAAGACAGTACTTTTGTTTCAATAGCTTATAGCAATAAGACAACTTCTAAAAGCATATATATAAGATGTGTACAAGTGTGGATTGTCTTCATTTTCTTCAGTATGTGGGTGGGGAGAATGAGTACACAGGAGGAATTGTCAAAAGTAGTAGTTCAGAAGGTAAGGAAATAAGAGGAAGATGGGGAATGATGAACAATGAAGAGAAAGATTTAAAAAACTGGAGAAAGGAATGGAAGAAAGAAAACAGGGAAGGCTTAAAGCAGCCTTTCCAAAACCCTCTGTCTGTGCACTTCCGTTAAGCAGTTCTTCAAATGATTGTAATTTATCTGTGTGTTGCATTTTTATTTTTGCTTTACCTCTACTAAGGAAGAAAAGAAGAAAGACAAGGTGAGAAAGGAGTCCTAGACAGTATTTGGGATCTGCAACCACAAGGGGAAAGGGAAGGGAATACAAATCTTCAGCATCTCAGATAGTAGTTCTTACGGCTGCTTCCCTGGGACAGATAGCTGACTATCTTTGGTTAATCTGAGAACTCCTGTTGTGGTCTGTTGCCCACTGTTCAGTGTACATAGCTTTGGCTGCTGTTTAACATTCGTTTATGGCACCTGTTTCTACTTAGTTGGATGTTTGGGCACTCCCTATTGGCAACCTCTTAATCTTTTAAATTATTGCTTTGTGGCATATAAAAGGAGACCAGGCAAGAAGGAAGGTGAACTAGTACAAAGTAGTTACCATGCTGGAAAAACAGCTCAAAATAATGCCTTTTCGCTAGGGCTAAGAGAGACAGGTGTGGGCCCTATCCACTTGTATTTGAAAAACATGTAATTAAAAAAAATCTCCGTTCTTTCTTCTGTATACATGACCCAGTCTGCTCTAGAGAAAGCTTGAAAGAAAGGCCTATATTCCACTTGAAAAGATTTGCAGAACAGATCTGTAAATTCAGTGCACAAATTTCTCAAGTAGATGATTACGTTCAATTACTATTCTTACTTTGCAGGAAGTTGGCGAACCATCTAAAGAAGAGAAGGCTGTAGCTAAATATCTTCGATTCAACTGTCCAACGAAGTCCACCAATATGATGGGTCACCGGGTTGATTATTTTATTGGTAGGATTATATCAGTTTAATTATATTAGTGTACATATCTTATGAAGATACCTAAACTTGAGATGTGTAGACGTTTTAAAAAAAGTCTTTCCAGTGTGATTGGTGAAGCTGGGTGATGGGCGTATGGCAGTTGGTTATCCTATTCGTTTCTTTTGTGATTGAAAATGTCAATAATAAAAAGCTCAAAATGCTTTGTGAAAATATTTATTGGAAATTTTTTAAATAGGATTTCTTTTCAGTATGAATACTACCTTTTGTTCAGGTAGTACATGTACTTAAAGATAATCTTTTTGTAAAACTCTAGAGTAGAATTCAGTGTGAAACAAGTCTGTTGGAACCAACTTAGGAGCTTTGGTTCTTCACATAATCCAAACAACCTCATCATAAGGTAATGTCATCTGTAACTTAGCCCCATGGCTTAAAAATAGTGGTTGAGTTTACCTGTCTCATCAATTGAGATTGCATTGCCATTATAGAGAAGAAATTCCTTATCTTCTCTTCTTTAGTGCTGTGATTAATGATTTTGATATTCATTACAAGTTTAGAAAAATAGACATGCTGTTCTCTTCAAACCTAATATATTTAGCTTCTTCTCCTGACACCAGTAGATTGTTCACAGAGCTTATTCCTCAGTAGGTTACAGTAAAACTTGATGACAGAATTTCTGTTATTGTGGGAGAGGAAGATTTTTGTTTTGTTTATTATATATTTAATTGTGCTTATATTGGTAAGAGTGATATTTACATTTATTTTGAATTTTTTTGTTTAGAACATTTTCCCATTAATTTACCTTGCTTTAGTTAATATTTTTGAATGCCATTTATTTCCCTGCGTTACTTTAAAATTTTGAGGAACTGTTTATCACGATCATATCAGACTAAATTTTCTTTTGAACTTAGTTTTAGTTTCTGATGCCAGAATGTTGAACTTTGCTTTATAAAATATAATTCAGATAGACATAAATTCTCATGTATACTAAATTTAAAATAATAAATTTCTTCTTTAGCTTCAAAAGCAGTGGATTGCCTTTTGGATTCAAAGTGGGCAAAGGCCAAGAAAGGAGAGGAAGCTTTATTTACAACACGGGAGTCTGTGGTTGACTACTGTAACAGGTAGTGTTTGTTTCTTAGTGAAGGATAACATAAATAGTAATTTAAGAATATTCTCCTTAGTCCTGAAGCTCCTTACCCGTGTTCATAATTAAATGTAGTGATATTACAACACAGCTCAAACATAGCTTTTACACACAACCTGGATTTCTTCAGTACCTTGGAATGCTTTTATTTGGTGTTAGACTGTCATATTTTTATGATTTTTATTCTGTTACATTTGTACATTTGCCAGGCCGACTGAACTGAAAGATCAGCAATGAAAATCATATACCAATGCCTACAGTGAACAAAAAGTTTCTTTCTTTTCTGGAGCAGACAGTTAGGGAGTCTCTTCCAAAACTTTGGCGGGGATTCCTAATGGACCTCTTGTCCTTGGCGTGGGGTTTTTTTTTAGAGCCTACATGCTGAGCCATTGGCCATGTACCCTTTCCTATTTTGTTTAGTGATTGGTAATGGATTCCTTGTAAAATCAAGGCAGCTGCAACCTCTGCCTTTTCTTGATTCCAAGATGAAGTATAGACAGTTCAGTAACATAGCCATGTTTTTCATAGTAGGCACTTCTCCTTTGGGAAAAACTTTTGATGATGAGTGATGTATGAAAAGCACTTTGCTCTTGGAAAGAAGTATGCTGGTTTTTCTTTCCACTTTTTTCCCTTGGCTTACTTACTACTTAAATAATTAAGCATATTTATTAAGATGTTAATAAACCAGATTTTGTTTTTGTGACACTAAAGTTTATAATCAGTGGGGATTTGACATTTTAAATTATTTTATGTTTGGTTGAGTGGTACAGATAACATTTACTAATGTATTCTTTAATGCCGTTAAAAGTATCAGCCACATGAGACCCCTCTAAAAACCACTCTTTCACAACCTGATTTCTGAAACTGTGAAGTTAAAAATTATCAAATATTTCTTAAAATTCTTAATTGCCGAAAACTGGAGACACTGATGGCCCTTTCAGAAACAATGAAAAGTTCATTGGTGGGGCAGGGATGAGCTAACAGTGGTACAGTAGGTCTTTTCCTTTACAGCCATTTGTGTATTTAGAACTCGAAGGTGCAAATTTCCCTGCCTGCCTGAAAGTAGATTTTTTTTTTTTTAATATATATGGTTTAAAAATTGAGAGATGTGATAAATGCAAAAACAGGGAGGTTAGGTAACTTACCCAAGGTCACACAGCTAGTAAGTAGCAGAGCCAGAATTCTACATCCCACAGTCGGGCTCCGTAGTCCATGCTTGTAACTGCTGCATTATACTCTCTCCTCAAACAAAATGATGATGCATTTAATGAAGCAAAAATTAAGATGAAGGATTCACCTGTCAATACTATTTGAATATTAAATCTCTGAGCCCAAACCTCTGAGGAGAGCAGCCAGAATTAGTCCACATTTCTTGGCCTCTTAGGAGTCTTGATACCTTGTTATATGAAAAGCCCGAGATACCTAAGTACAGTGTGTCCTAGAGATGCACTCACTTGTCATTGAATATGTTATTCCATTCATGCCAGGTTGTTTGTGTCCTTTCTGCACTAAAGCAGAGAAGCATAACTACCTGAATTCTTCAGAGCCACTTGTATTAGAACCATAGAGGCCTCGTGGTGGCCAGCCCTTAGGAGTTCCTGCCTGACTACAGACAAAACCACAAAGGCACACTGGTCTAGTCTTATTGTCTGAAGCTGCGAAGTGGGCTTGAGGGAGTCTGAGGAAAAACAAAAGAAAACAGGAAAGTGTAGGGTGATACACAGAACAATCTTTTCTAATAATGCTCGATGCTTCTTTATGGCCTATTTCAAGTATGAACTCTTCAACCTTTAATCTAGCAGCATCCTAACTCTCCATATAACTTTGCATTTCCAATCCCCTAGTCCAGTAATGTCCTTCTCATTCATTTAGCACACTCATTCTCTCTCTGGTCTTTGATCATAACCTGCCACTTTTCCCAAATCGTTCTCCCTCTACCCTGCCTTCCTCTCAAAATAAATATCCCTTCAGTTTCATCTCTACCGTGTAGTCTTGTGTAGTCTTCCTCGGGTCCTCCAGCCCACATTAATCTTTGTATCTAAGTTTCTACAGAATTTATAAAGTTAGTATCATACAGTTTAGCCTTTAACTATTTTAGAATTGTTGCATATATGTTACTTTTTTTCTTGCCAGCTAAATCTGAAGGCAATTGTAGGACTGTTTTATACTTTATTGTCACTCCACAGCAATTAGCACAATGTGGGCATTTAATAAAATGTCACCATTGCCGCATAGGTGAAAGTCCTAAACACACCTGACATTGAATGTTTGTTAAACCTGAAAAAAAATTAAGAGATGAGGAAAAATATAAGCAATTTAATAACTTTTTACAGCTGCTTTTAATCCATTTGTTTATTCAACAAATATATATCAAATATCTATTATATGCCAGGCCACAGGAATACAGAGATGACTATTGTCTTGGTCTTTACCTCCAAAGTGCATATTCTGGTCTGTTAGAGATCCTGGCAAGGGGCACAGAACATAGTGAGACAGGGAAGTATGAGTAGTTCTGTGAAAATGTCAGCTTTGTCTGAGTGATTTGTACCGTCTGATGTGTTTAAAGCTAAATAAATGGAGGCACTGATTTCATGACGATAGTAAATGCCATCTTGCTTTTCGAAGCATGGAGTGAGGTGAATCAGACATTCTGTAAAGACCCATCAAGGAACTAAGTCAGTGATTCTACTTATTACTGAATAGACTGATGCTATAATATCATGATTAGGAAACCAAATGTGTTTGCATGTGCGTATTCCATAACTATTAATGAAATCCAGGGTTTTACTGTAGCAATAATAATGACTAACACTGAGTACTTATATGCCGGGCACCAAGCTGAACAGTCTACATACTTCTCATTTAGTCCTAGAAACCCCTATGAGATAGATACCCCATTTGATAAATAAACTAAAATTAAGTAACTTACCCAAAATCACACAGCTAGTTAAGTGGTAGAGGTGGTACTTGAACTCATCTACCTGAACATGAACTTTTCAACACTAATTTGATTGGTTGATAGTCTACTTTTCTTTCGTGGGGGTGGGACAGCTGTGCAGGAAGGGTGCAGAAGTGAACATTCCTGCTGGTTCTCTGCCCTTTGGTGTCTACTCATCAAGGGAAAGATTTTTTTCTCCTGAAATTCTGTGTTTTTGTTTTTTTTTTATTATTTATTTCTTTACTAAGAACAATTTTTTCCCACTAAAGTAAATTTGAGAAAACTTTGAAAATGATACAGGAGAAAATCAGTTACACTACTTTACCATTTGAGAATGTATACTCAGGTATCTACATTGTACACATGTACTCTGAATGTATTGAGATCTGTAATTTGAACTGTGATATAAAATACTGGTTTTCAGTTAACATACAATATGTAGGAAGGATGTATTCTTGTTTTCATATTAATGAATGTTCCAGGTAATAAATGTTTCTGATAGAAAATCTGGAAATAACATAAGTGCAAAAAAGAAAAATTGAGACTATGTTCATTATAAATTTTTGTAAGACATGAGGAAGTAGAGAAAAATTAAAAATCCTCCTTCATGTTTAAATACCCACCACTACTACTCTTAAATTTCACTTTCCACTCATAAGTAGTTAATTATATTCTGAACTGGTAGAAGCCTGAATGAGGAGACCTAGACTTAGCTTCGTGGAGATGTTCGTGGAGTGGACCTGATTGGGCATAAGAAAGAAACCCAGCCAGGCAGGGAAAAACGTAGGTGCTACAGAGGGCACAACGCAATGACCAGAAATAAGTGGTCTTTGGGCAGAAAGGAGGCATCTAGTTAACAAGTGGTATGATGTGCTGGAGCAGGCTCCAGTGGAAATAGAAAGGTGGGTAGTCACCATTAACAGGCACAGATGGTGGCAGAGAGGCCTAGCTTCTAACTTATGTTTTGGTAGTTGTACCTCATCAAGGCAGGAATGAAGGAACAAATCAGGAACTCTGCAACTGGAATGTAAGATTTGAAAAGATGGCTTTTAAATGGCAAAGGTAAAGGCAACTGAGTTTCTTGAGTAGGATTATAAGGTTAGAAAGGTTAGAAGGAACTGCCACCAAGGTTGACTTAGAGTCAGAGCTGAGCGTCTAAACTCATCAGGTAAAGAAATGAATAACATAGGGCTCTCTCTTAAGTAGTTTACAGTCTAGTGAAGGGGGCAAACAGACATAACATAAATAGTCTATTAAGTTAGAAGGTAAATGCTATGGCTAGGATAACAGGAAACAGGAGGGAGGATGGGGGATGGGTTTATCATTTTAAACAGGGTAGCCTGAGTTGGGAAGGTAGCATTTGAGGGAAGGCTTGAAGGAATCGAAGGAGTGAGCCAAAAGGACGTGCTTGTTTGGGGGAAGAGCATTCCAGACAAAAGGAACAGCCAATGTAAAAGGCCTGAGGTAGGAATGTTAAAACAAAAAACAAAGAAACTGCTGAATAGAGGGAAGAACAATGTATTGAGAGAAATTAGTGAAACAAGGAATACACAGTGTTGTTTCACCAAGTATACTTTACAGTTTTTTATTTGATACAGTGAGAGTTGTTTTCAGAGTCCAGAAATCTCACCTTGGTATATTTAGTTATTCATTACTTAATTCAAGATTTTTTAGTATAGTGGCCCGCTAAATTGTGAAGTACATGGAGAGAAAAAAATAACCTTGAGAAAGACAACACAATTTGGATCAGTCAAATTATGAAGACATTTTTAATCTAACATTTCTTAAACTGTTATATTTAATTTCTTCTTTCTTATGTCTGCTTTTGAATTTGAGATTTAACATTAAATAAAGCAGAGCTTGATTTATTGTTAAATGAATCTAGAGAAAAGCTTCGTAAGGGTAATTCCAAACCTATAATCTCTTATATCTAAATTGTGTAGTTAAAAAATGAAAATTAGGTTGACAACTTTTATATAATCAAATTGTACAATTTTTTTGATTAGAGGTGGGGTTGACTATTTTTTTATGGGCTTACTACTTATACTTTCTCTTGTGGCTTGCCAACGCTGTCTTCCTTTGCTCATTTTATTTGGGTTTGGATATTTTTGCTTTTTAGTCTGTGTCTGGGTAATTGATAGGGAATGTAATGCCATACCTTTTTTCCCAAAGGCTTTTAAAGAAGCAGTTTTTTCACCGGGCACTGAAAGTAATGAAAATGAAGTATGATAAAGACATAAAAAAAGAAAAAGAGAAAGGAAAAGCTGAAAGTGGAAAAGAAGAAGATAAAAAGAGCAAGAAAGAAAATCCAAAGGATGAAAAGACGAAAAAGGAAAAAGAAAAAAAAAAAGATGGTGAAAAGGAAGAATCCAAAAAGGTGATTTCAACTAAAATTAAGTAAAAAGCAAAAATCATTATGTTCACATGATCACTACTGGCATATGAACACTTTTGAAATATTATGCAACAACCACTGAAGATAACCATATTAGGGTTTTTATAAATACCATAGTTGAGAATACCATAGCTGAGAATTTTGATTTCTGTGTCTCAAATAGTGAAATTATTTTGACTATTTGAATGTCTTCCTGCTTTTTGCTTGTTTGTAAATGTTTTTTTCTTCTATTCACCTTGTATTTTGACAGGAGGAAACTCCAGGAACTCCCAAAAAGAAGGAAACTAAGAAAAAATTCAAGCTTGAGCCACATGATGATCAAGTTTTTCTGGATGGAAATGAGGTGAGAGTATCTTGCTTATAAGTAGTAATCCGGTTTTCTATAGGAGTTTTCAGAATTATCTTTGATGGCTTCACTAAGAAAAGAAGTAATTTAGATAAATCTAACTATATAGATATAAAATCTACTTTTTAAAAATCAATAATTTCTCTGAATTTAGATTTATAAAAAATTTATTAAAAACCAGTCAGACTTAGGTTCAACTGTCTGAGTGACAGGAAAGCTGAAATCACAGTGGCTTAAAACAGAATAGATACTTGTTTCTCTTCATCAGTGAATCTGAGTGGAAGCAGTACAGATACGGCAGCCCCATGATGGATCTGAGCTCTTCCTCCTGTGTGAGGCAGTTAGTACAGGTTACCTCAGGGTCCAAAATGACTGCCAGCCTTACATCTGCATCCAAAGGAGGAAAGGATAATGATGGATATGCCTCCTATTTGAGGACACCTTGGAAGTTGGCAATTTCATTTTTGCTTGGATTCTGTTGGCCAGAACCTAGTCATGTGTAAAGTCTTAGAAATGTGCTTTTTAAACTGGGTTGTCATCTGCCCAGCTAAAATGCAGGGTTTCCATTACTGTCAAAAAAGAAAGAGCAGACTGGTTGATGAGGGACACCGACTGGTTTCTGCCTCTTATGGTCAGACATACTATTTTAGGGGCCTGAAATTTTCAACATTACATGACACATTACTTAAGGAAATCATTTTTATTTCTTTTATAATGAGAAATTTGTGTGGTGTTAGCTTTCCATGAAGACTGTTTAATTTAGTCATTTAACCAATATCAAAACAGTAGTTGTGTACTGGCTATTTAATTGTGAATTTCAAGACATATCTCTTCTTGCTATACCTAATACAAAAGTAGTATATATAAAGTAGTGGTTCCTAGAGCTATGAGTTTGTAATTTTGGGAAAGCTTTTCAGAAAACATGTGCTTTAGGCTCATTCTAGACAAACTTGCGTGAGACATTCTAGGGTGGAATCCAGGGAGAGAGAGAGAGAGAGAGAGAGGGAGGTGTGTGTGTGTGTGTGTGTTAACGTCCCAGGGTGATTCTGTTGTGAACCCCTGGTTAAGAACCACTGCAATAGAGGACCACAGGTCTTTCCTAACGTGAAAGCTCAAGTACCTTCAATGAAACGTCAGGCATCAGCTAGCTATATGCCAGGACATTTTTATAGGTGCTGGGAATAGCATGTCAAATAAGGTAAAATCCTCTTCTTGGAAGCTCTTGTAGTCTAGCAAAGATACAAGCTTTTAAACATGTTACTGTATTATAGTGTGGTAAGTGTTATGGTGGGAGAACACCACTTAGGAATAATTAGTTTAATCAGGAGAGGATAAGGAGAGTCTGAAGACCCGGAACACTTCAGCCTTAAAGGATGACTGGCAGATTACCAGGTGCACCTGGGGGACTTATAGGTCTTTTAGGTGAAGAAAGCAGCCTGAGCAAAAGTGTGGGTACTTGCATTCCTAAAAAGACTAGATTTTATTCTATAGAAAGCAGCGTGCTTTCAAAGGTGGGAAATGTCTTTAAAAACTTGTCTTTTTAGAATGCCTAACTGGCAGAAGTGATGTCTGTGGATCTGATTTCCAGGGGAAATGTGCAGAGTTAAAAAAGAGGAATGAAATCCCCAGGGTTAGAAACAGAATGAAATCAAAAAGATAGTAACAGAGAGTTCTGGTCAAAACAGAACCAGAAAATGGAGGAGTACTGTTATTTATAGAAACTAAGAGATAAAACTAGGAGTTTTACGGACGATGATTGAGCAGGGTTCTGCTTGTTCTGAATGAAGTAAATATCTGTTGTATACAGTAAATTAAGCTTTAACGCAGTGATTCCCAGCTTCTGGGTGGCATCCTGCATGGGGGAGTAGGCCATGAAGTTACTGCAGGGGCTCATAAAATCTTTGTTGACTAATCCTGATCTTTAATAGTGCTTCTTTGCATCTCATCAGTAGGAGAGGACAGAATGCAGTTGAGAGCTGCTGAAGCTGTAACGGTCTGGCTGGAATCTCTCTTAACTGTGCTCTTACCCCAGACTGGTTCTACTCATGCCAGTGTACATGATCATGTTAGGGACAAAAAGGTTGTACAATCGCTGGTTTTTAGGTTGAATAAGTAATGATTTGCACATATGAACAAATTGTTAAGTGCTTGTAAGTACATAAAATTTACTTAAGTGCATTACAGAATTTATAGTTTTTAAAATTATTTTCTAACTGAATGGATACCAAAAGAAACACTGCTAGTAAAGAAAAGTCTTTGAAATTTGTTTACCTTAGAAAGTGGTTCTTATATGTTAAGAAGTTGGAAGTGCCTGTTGCAGAGGATCTAAAATCTAAAATTAAGCTTAACTTTCTAATGTGACCTTAGAACTTTAAGCACTGGGGTTTCTTGATTCTTCTAGGTATTTGTGTGGATCTATGACCCAGTTCACTTCAAAACATTTGTCATGGGATTAATTCTTGGTAAGTACAATGTCTAAAATTTAGAAAGGAAAATAAAAATGCAAAAGCCATAAAGAAAAATATTTAACATAAAGTAATTACTTAAATAAGGTATACTTTAGATAAGGTCAGAACATGTATGATAAACTGAGGGAAATATTTGCAACACATTAAAGCAGAGATCTTTAAGAGATTAACAGCCTGGTAGAAAAATGGTAAAAGCAGCTCACAGATAAAGAAATACAGCCATCAATAATTGTGAATGATACTTAATCACACTCATAATAAATACTAATTAAAAGAACAGTGATTGAAAGGATTACAAAGTATGAGAGTGCTTAATCTTAGTGAAGGCCCAACACTTAGGAAAAATACACACTCTCCAGCAACTGATGGTATTTTCATTGTTTCAGTTTTTATGGAGAGCAGTTTGGCAATACCTTTCAAATTTTAAATATGTACACACGGACCCACCTCTTCTACTTCTAGGAATTTATCCCATGGCTGTTCTTTTGTGTTTTTTGAGATTTTATTTTTCCTTTTTCTCCCCAAAGCTCCCCAGTACATAGTTGCATATTTTTAGTTGTGGGTCCTTCTAGTTGTGGCATGTGGGACGCCGCCCCAGCATGGCCTGATGATCGGTGCCATGTCCACGCCCAGAATCCGAGCCGGTGAAACCCTGGACTGCCGAAGCAAGTGCACGAACTTAACCACTCGGCCACGGGGCCGCTCCCCCAATGGCTGTTCTTAATACAGGTGTACAAAGTGTCTATTCAAAACTGTGCGTTGACATGTCATCTAGTCTAATCCAGATCCCTCAGACTATAGTTAGGAGGATAATTAGCAAATATCTTTCAAATTTTAAATGCCTATAGTTTTTGACCGAACAATTACAGTTGGGGATTTATCTTATGCTGTAGTGCACAGTTGCACAAGTGTATACTACATTGGTATGTGTTGCACTATTGCCTATAATAGGAAAAAACTGGAAATAATTCAAGTCCCTCAATAGAATGGTAAGTAAATTACAGTACTACACACTAGAATACCATGCAGCTTTTAAAGAATTAGGTAGGACGTACTGATGGAAAGATAGCTAGAATAGATTAAATGAAAAAAAGTTGTAAAAGAGTAAGAATAGTATAAGCTTATTTCTGTAAGAAAAAGAATTCTGGGTGGCTAGTTTGAATTATATATAGGCAGTCTCTGGGAGTACAAATAAGAAACATAATAGTAATTACCCTCTGGCAAGTGAACCAAGAATTAGGTGAAGACTTCACCTGTTGGTTTGTTTTTTGTTTTTTTTGACCGTGAGTATCTGTTATTCCTCTAAGTTCAGGGTAGTGGGTGTGAGGGAGGAAGAGAGAATGATTTAACAAGTAGAAAAAAATAGATAGCAGTTAAATAAACAAGCTTGATTAATATGATATCATAGGATCTCATTCAAAATAACTCTTAAGAATTGAAACTCAATTAAATCCAACCGATATAGCTAATAGCTATTGATCGCTTACTATCTACTAATCACTTTGCTAAATATGTTACATGCATTATTTCATTTCATCCTCACAACAGTCTAAAAACCATAAGGACAGTCACATATTAAATATGTGTTTAATAACTTGCCCAGGGTTACATAGCTTATAAATGATAGAGCAAGACTTTGAATCCTGATCTCCCTTGCTCTAAAAGCCTAATAACCAGGCTTCTAATTTCTTCTCATTACTCCATGTGGTCCCACTATGCTTAGAAAAAAACTGGAGGTGCTTGTATACAGTTTCCCTAAATACCAAAGAACCATCTCCATCGGAATCACCAGGTGAGCTTTTTGAATCTGCAGATGTCAGAGCTCCACTCCACAGTGGGATCTTTGGAATCATTTTTTGGTTAGCTTTGTTGTTTGGTTGTTGTTTCTGTAAGCTCCCCTATTCAGTAGACAAGTACCTTATATTCAAAAAGTAAGGTAGGCATTGCTTGAAAACAGCAGCAGTTGATCATTTAAGGAGCTAACAATTTCACATTTTTAGACAGCACTTTTTTCTAATCATGTGTGATTCATAATAGAAAAATCCTAACCTGATTTAAGAACAGTAGTAAAATGTTAGGTTGAACTACGTGAAGTGGCTGGTAATTGACCACCTTTTACCTATAAAAATGACAATTTTAGGGGCTGGCCCTGTGGCCGAGTGGTTAAGTTCGTGTGCTCCGCTGCAGGCAGCCCAGTGTTTCGTTGGTTTGAATCCTGGGCACAGACATGGCACTGCTCATCAAACCACGCTGAGGCAGCGTCCCACATGCCACAACTAGAAGGACCCACAACGAAGAATATACAACTATGTACTGGGGGGCTTTGGGGAGAAAAAGGAAGAAATAAAATCTTTAAAAAAAAAATGACAATTTTATATGAGATGTTTCAGCTTTCCCTCTAGGAACATGTTCACTGATATTGCAACCAGGCCGTTTAACTTTTAATCTAAAAGTTACCCATGTCACCGTGTCGTTTCTTGTTCTAGTGATTGCAGTGATAGCAGCCACGCTCTTCCCTCTCTGGCCAGCGGAAATGAGAGTGGGGGTTTACTACCTGAGTGTGGGCGCAGGCTGCTTTGTAGCCAGCATTCTTCTCCTTGCTGTTGGTAAGTAGTGGTGTTAGTGAAACTGACCTCACGAAGGTAGATATGAGCAGTTCAGACTATAATCTGGAGCTTCAAGTAAAGCTTAATAGCAAAATTAGGCAAATGAAGAAGTACGTGGACCTAATTTTGGGTCATATCCCAAAACTGACTCAGGCTTGAAGTAGTATATGTGCTTGATTAGATTTAGCCTATTTTGAAGAAAAAGGATTTAATGTGTCTTAACTCTGCACGTACATACGCTTTAAAGTTTAGCTACTACAAGGACTTTAGTATTTTTATAGAGGTTAATCATTTATTAAACGTAATACTTTCAGGGAAATATTTTTATATTTTGAATTAAGGCAAATGAAACTTGTATTAAATATTTAAATTCTATGTATATATTCACTGAATGATTCTAGACACTTGATTTGCCATTTTGAGGAAAATCAGTTTGCACCCATGTACCAGAATAAATTCTAAATGCATCAGCAAATTTTAAAATGTTTTAAAAAAGGAAACAAGAAAGTGTAAGTAATGTTTTTTACATTTCTGGATGATTGGGGTCTTTCATAGCTAAAAATAAGAGTATAAAAATGATTAATAAATATATGAAAAATGCTCATCACTACTAATCAAACAATAAAATTAAGATAATGAGGTATTTTTGGCTATTAGGAAGATTTTTTTTTAAATGGGAATACTCAATGCCAGGTAGGGTTTAACTGGAAGAAAATGCACCTAAATATAAATGGTGGTGATAGTAATAAATAATTTTAATGTTCTTTATATTTGTCTGTATTTTATATAGTGAGCATATTACTTACCATTAAAAAAAGCAAATATTATTTTACTTAAAATCTTAATCTTTGAAGATTTTCCCATATAGGGTGGGCAGGTCTAATTTAATGTTTCACTTTGGGAAAGAAATAGAAATTTTTTTCAGCTTATCTAAAGCTATCTAGTGATTTTTAAACTTATCTTTATTCCTTGATCCATCTATAGAGTTTATGTTGGTATATGTTACTAAGTTCTGATTATTTTCCCCAAGTGACAAATCAGCTTTTCTACCAAGACATATAGGAGTACTTCTGTATAAAAAGAAAAACCAACACACGTTATTGACCTAATATCTGTGGTTAGAGTATATAATTTGGCCAAGATTATCTGAACCAGGGGAATGTTACTCTGAGGTTCCATGATACAGAATAGATTCTTACATTTAAAAAACATTACTCTTGTAGCCCTAAGCAATTTCCCTCTGGACATCAAGGTGCCCTGAGTTGGTGCCACCATCCATAGACCTTAGGAACTCATCTACTATTTTCATTCACTTCGCCATATTCATGGGCCTCCTTTTTTCTCTGTCATGTCTGACTGTGTGAAGCCTTCTCCACCCCCTTTCATTTTTCCCTTCCTCTAGCTTAGTCACCTGGGAAAGTCCCCTTATCTTTTATTTAAACCAATATTCACAATAATTTACGGTTATTATATTGTTTTGCTCCTTAAAATACTGTTTGTTCAGTAGTGTTTTCTGTAATTTTTCATTTTAAATATACTTTCAAATAGTTTTGACCTGTAGCCCATTTAAAATTGGTATTTCTTTTGTATTATCCTATGAAGTATTTTATATTGGTCAAAATTAAATTTGGTGCTACTTTGAATATGTATTGTTAATGTTGCCATTTAAAATAAGACCTTGGCAATGAGGCACTTTAGTATAGGAATAGTATGACAGGACATGTCATGGTGGTTTTCCCATCATTCTTCCCCTTTTGCCTCTATAAAATATGTTAGAATTCTGCCATGCTCAATTTGTATATGTTGAGAATTTAGATTTTATTTGTGCCATTTCTGTATTGTTTTTCCTTGGATTTGAGGCAAGATTTCATATTGTGAACTGTCTTAACAGCCCTGTGAGTCTGTCTTAACATCATAATTCTATTTGGAGAAAAACATATGCAGCCTCCTTAAAAGATGTTCATTATTTCTTTTTATCAGTGGAATTTATTCTTAAATCATAATTTCAAACATATTTGCCTTTTCTGTTTGTACCACAAAAGATAGCAGTGTGCACAGAGTCTTTCAGAATATTTATATTCTTTTGTGAAAATAGAAATCACTACTTCATGAAAGTTAAGTCAGGTATACCATTTCCTTTATTTATCCAAAAAGAATAATGGAGGAAGCATAGATGAGCTTTCTTCACGTGATACAGTTGTCTGTAGGGAACACAAAACCAAAACCCTGTCAGAATTGATTAGGCCATAACATTCACATAATCGTCACGACCTTTTTTTAAAAAAAAAGATCACTCAGCTCTATATAATTGGCAAATTAAGAGAAAACTCTATGAAATCTTGGGGTTTGTGTTTGTGACAACTCATTACTATAAACTTTAAAATTCTCCAATTCTTCCATTATCTAACCGCAGTTTTGTCATATATTGCTCCAAGAGAGTTACCTCAAACCCTATTTGTTTAAGCAATCCAGCTTTCATTAGCATTGTATTGTTTCCTAATATTGGGAGAGAGCTGGTCCTTAAATAAACAAATTACATAATTACTTAATTAACAAAATTGTAACGTTGAGAAAAATGTTCTCTGATTCCTCAGAAGTGTTTTTACTTAGAAGCCTTATCCTCCAGCCAGGGTATCCACATGCCTTGGGCCCAGATACATTGAGGGACCCACAGAAATGTTTTCATTTTCATTTCTTTTAAAATCAGAAGTAATAATACATACACATGTATATAATAATGAACCTATGCAGCATTATATTTATATTTATAGAAATATGGTTGTAAAAAGTATAATTTTAATATTTTTTATAGAGTAATTGCCTTAGAGAAAAGTGCCTAGGGTCTAGGAAAGTCATGGGGCAGCCCTGTGTTTTCTTTTTTAAAGGTTTCCTAAGATATTCTTCATCCCTTACTCGCATTTATTTCCTTTCATTTACTGTGGTCTCATGCATACTTAAACATCCAACTCACATCTGTTTTTATTGACCTATAACATAGCAAAGTGCCTATGTATATCCATGAAACAGCATCCAGATGAAAAAAAACAGAAGTAATTTTTCGAGTGGCATTGTACCATTTTGCCCTCAAGGTCAGAGCAGAATGCCCTGCACCTAGAATACTGTGACAGCTGCTAAACTAGTTAGGATTTAATTATTCATATTTAAGGTGCATGTAAAGTGCAAATAATAAAATTCTGAGTCTTCTCCTAGTTTTTTATTAACAGATATTCCCTGCTGTCTAAATTGGTGTTTGAATGATTCAATTAGAGAAATTTTTCTCCCACAGCTCGTTGCATTCTGTTTCTCATCATTTGGCTCATAACTGGAGGAAGGCACCACTTTTGGTTCTTGCCAAATCTGACTGCTGACGTGGGCTTCATTGACTCCTTCAGACCTCTGTACACACATGAATATAAAGGACCAAAAGCAGACTTAAAGAAAGATGAGAAATCTGAAACCAAAAAGCAGCAGAAGTCCGACAGTGAGGAAAAGTCAGACAGTGAGAAGAAGGAAGATGAGGAGGGAAAAGCAGGACCAGGAAGTCAGGGCACAGAAGGCTCGGGTGGAGAACGGCACTCAGACACAGACAGCGACAGGAGGGAAGACGACCGGTCCCAGCACAGTAGCGGAAATGGGAATGATTTTGAAATGATCACAAAAGAGGAACTGGAACAGCAGACAGATGGGGATTGTGAAGAGGAGGAAGAAGACGATAATGATGGAGAAACAACTCAATCTTCACATGAAAAATCATAATCTGACTAATTTGGGGACTAAGTGCAAGAGGTTGGATTTTCTATGTTGGCTGATCATCATAATGTACACTTGACATTTGTGGCATTCTTTCAGTTCATTTGCTGAAATGTATTTGATATCCAAGCAATTATATTCAGTCCTTCGTTTCATAGAATACTACTGTTGGTACATCTAAAGCCATTTATAAGTTTTATCTACTTGATAATTTTACAGTAAGTAGGTCTCATTCATTTTGATAGTTATCAAAGATGTACTTTCCACAATGAAATTTAGATTAATGGCATTTTTGATAGTTGTATGGCTTTTTACTGTTAGACTAATCAAAATAAGTAAAAGGGATAAAAAAGAAACACCAACATTTCAGATTATGCATAGTTACGTAGCCATTTTACAGTTTCTTTAAGATGAAACACTTAAACCCGTTGTTCTGGATAGTTAAGCTTTTGTTGATTATAAAATTATACCAGGAAATTTCTAAGATTCTGAGTTAGCAGGGTTCAAAAGCATTTTGTGGAAACAAGCCAACTAGTAATGATGCAGCAACATTTTTAGTTTAGCTACACATTTTCCTTTCCAACTTAGGAAATCCAAACTGATTTGTACGTCTCATTCATAGACACATGGTCATCTCAGCAGAGAAGGCAAACAGCGTTGGCTGGAAGGTGATGGCTCTTCTCCCTTCTTCCCATCTCCTTGTCGTAAAGTAAAATGTATTCTGTACATAATTTACAAATAAACATTTTATTTTAATTGTTACTTATTATTTAGACATTTTCTCAACACATAAATTTGTAAAATTAAGACCATTTAAGGGTATGTTTTTAGAGAAATGGAAGTTCCAATAACCCAGAGAACATCTGTGATCTTTTACAGCAGCTTCAGTTTTGTGCCAACATTCCATGTATTTGAATATGAGTTAAAACGATCCTTATTAAATAAGAGCAGACCTAAAGTAACTGTTTGTACGCCTTAATGTTCATTTTGACTTATCGTAAATCTCTACATTCAGAAATGGGGTACTGTATTATCAGACCAGGAGGCACAGCTATGAAAGATAATTTACTGTTCTAAAATACCAATTTAAAATAAAGAACATAAAAGAAAACATAAGAGAACCATTGGACTCTAATTGCTTTGAACTAGTTTTGCAGTTTGATTTTATATCTTGCATACTTTAGTTACAAATCTTTTGGAAAAATCTTGTGTTTACTTATGAATATATCATTCCTTGGAGTTATACTCTTATAAGCTGATAATATTAAATTATTTTCCTTCGGTCACAGTGAGAGCATTCTGCTTCGTAGTTGAAATACGTGGTGCGTGTAGGTCTTTGTCTTTTTTTAGGCTGTTTCCCATCTAAGTGTTTGACTAAAGGTGTTAAATTTTTCTAATTGTGAAGAAATACAATTTCTGTATACTGACACATTTTATTAAACATGGCTTGATTGCTTCTTTACAGTTTTCCTTGTAAGTGGACAGAAATGTGGCTATTTGATGTTAATGCAGCTCTATCAAGGCTGCCGTCAGTCATTTAAAAAGTTTTCTCCTGGCAGATGTTTATTGATTTAAGTGCCTGGGTGTTTCCTCTTGCATTTTCAGAGCTCTCCTGCTTTATTTCCACGGTAAGGGCATGCGTAATTATAGCTTCTGAGCTTCTTAATCACCAGTAGCATTAATACCTGTTTTGGGTTTTGATAATGGTACCAAAAGTGTTTTTCAGAAATAAAAATGACTTAACTTTTACTCCTATGATAATACCCAGGCACTCAATATTTAATCCTGAAGCTCTCTATAATACGTGTACTATGTCTAGTCCTAAAGACCTTTGGAGCATGGCAAGAAAGTCGGCTTTTTATTGATGTTTGTGAATTCTTACAGAATGTTAGTACAAATTTTTATAAATATTTGGTGGTCCCTGGGGGAAAATGTTATTCTTACTATGGTTAGAAAGTGAGTTAGAAATTTCAGCTCGGTGTCTTCTACTATTCAAGGTTGTGTACTTTAAACAAATAGAAAAGTCAAAAGCTGCCACTATTCTGGCCCTCAGAAGAATCAATGGCTGTCTTTTTGGCTAACGTTAAATTAAATACTCTTACGCCAGAGCTTGGAGAATTGTTTCCATTAGTCAATGGAATGGTGACTTTTTTTAAAAGAAACTTCAGGTTTGCTATGCTACCGTAAGTAGAAGCATGAAGCTTTTGGATAATGTAGGATTTATTGTGGAATGGGTATAAAGTGGCCTAACTAAGTAGGATTGAATTAACCAGCTGAGTCCACATAATAAGAATAATGCATATGTGATTGTTCTTAAAGTGAATGTATTAAATTGTTTTTCCTTTTCCCTCCCATTAATTTCTTTAATTTTCAAACTATATGGCCTTCTAGACAACTTTAAAATAATTTGAATTTAGTACATACTATTCAGAAAGTAATAAATTTCAATATGTCACATTGAAATTATGCAGTGGTGATGGTTTTAATGTTTTCTTCTCTTTCTAGTTTTACATTATGAGTACCAATTAGCTGCTGATTACAGAAAAATCATCTTGTATCTTTTATAAATTGACTTTGCTTGTTTGAATCTTTATTAGGAACTGGAAAACAGCAAGTACAGTTGATTGTCGTTATTCATGGTGGTAGGGCTCTATAAAGTCACCACCAACACGCAATTAATGAGTACTGAATCATTGCTCCGAGGGGAAATACAGGGCTGATCTCTGAGCCTCTGGTCCATTTTCGACAACCAGTCAAGCCATAGACTTGTTTCAGGTGTCTTTCTGTTTTGCTGATTTACTGACGTTGACCTCTTGGTCGGCAGCCCTGTGGCCTCGTCCCTGGCTGCTGCTCATCCAACACATGTTTCTTCTCCCGGAGGCACGTCACTGCCTTCTTCTACTTCAGGAACACCAGACAGCACTTCAGCACTACATTTGGGGGACATTTTAAGCAGTGAAATCCCCAAGAAAAATGCAAAAACACTAAATTGAGCAAAGGACACTTGTTTACAAGAGCTGAGCAGGAAAGCAGCTTGTCACCTTATTCAGCGTCAACTGGGAGCAAATATGTTGGGCAAGTCAAATTTTCTCTCTATGCATGACCATGAAGGCAAATTCGCAAATACGGAATCCACGAATAGTGAAGATCGGCTGTACTTAACTATATCCTAAAGCTGTGACGTGTATCTATCTGGTCTACAGAACAGAACTTACTGCTCAGTCATGCTCCATTATTTCCGTAGCCTTTTAAATGTCCGCTCTGTCTGAAAGTAAATAGTTCCTAACTGTGTGCTGTAGTTTGTTATTACTCTTTGTTGCAGCAATATTTCAGTTCTTTGTTAAATTGTTGAGTAATGCTGAGCACTTAACTACGTGCCAGAACTTTACTAGGCATAGCCATGAAGAAAAAAATACAGTTGTGCCCTCTTGGACCGTCAGATAGTGTGATGAGTGCTAAGGTAGGGATTTGCCGGATGTGCTGGCTCTCTACCCCTTCAGCTCCGCTCTGCTCTCTGCCCATGAGACTGATGAGTGGACCACAGCAGTGGGGCCTTTGCCTCCTGACTTCTGGGTGGGTTTGGCCAAGGAGTGTCTGGGCAAGAGATGTGAGGACGGTCATGGCATCTTCCCTTGGTTCTCTCCCAGTGGGGCTCCCTCAGCGGTCAAAGGTCACCACTTCCAAACTTCCGTTTCCCACTTTCAAGTTGCCACTCCCTGTTGGCTTCCTTTCTGGCCCAGAGGTGACGTCAGCTCTGCCGCTCCTGGCCTGGAGCTGCTGGAGCTGCTGCGCTTCCTCTCTGGCCCCCTACACCCACACCTTCCTACAGCTCTCCTCAAAGGATCGTACTTTAAGAACCATCTGTTTTCTATTGGAACCAAGACCAATAAACCAAAGAGAGATTCCTAGAGAACAACAATTCCCATGAGGAGTTTACCTCTTTGACACATCCTTGTCGCCAGACATTATTAGAAAGGATCTTACGACCTTGTCGAGCATGTTCTACAAGTTTTGATAACCAAAGTCCTGCTCTAGTGGATATCTGTGCAGATAGCTATACAAAGAAATGAATTTGTCTTCTTTGGCAACCTCTTAAACCAATGTCGGCAGCATTTGTTTGTGAGGTTTTTAGTAGGTCCAAATGCATTTACTCCACTTTTCCAACCTAGCCCAGAGACCCTTTGAAACTTAAAGAAGTCACATGGCTTTTCTATCCAGATAGAATTTTCAGTCTGTGAGAGGACATCTTTTCCTAGGTTTGTCCTCTGAGGATTGTCCCAAAGGCCTGTGATCTCTGTTCTCAGCATGGCGTTAGAAAGGAGGTAGGGCAGGCTGTTTGTCTGGAGTCAGAGCATCATGCTTTGGTCTTGGTTCATTTTAAGCGAACACCTGGATCACTTCAACCTTTTTGTGCCCTGGCGCCTTTGTCATGATAATGTTTTTAAGTGCAGAAAACAAGAAGCATGGGATTACAAAGGAAACCAATTATATTGAAGTGTGAGTTATCAAAATTTGTAAATGTGCGCCAGAGTAATGTATGTGTTCATTTAGTGACCAGACCCAGCGGGGAGTTGAGTGACTGCTGTGACACTGAAGTAGCATAAACCATATATTGACATGTCTGCAACAGCTGTAATGTGATATGAAAATACCTGATTTCTCCTATTGGCAAAGTCACAGTTACTGCCTAACACAATTCTGGATTGCTGTCTGCATTTATAATCAAAGGAATACTCAATTTCAGCTACAGTCTGTGGAAAATAAAGCAATTTTTTTCTACCTAAGTTCATATATCCTCTGAATTCTATCCTTAAATCCCTTGCAGATCTTAACTCTAGGTTAAGAACCTCTGACCTAGCTAATCAGATCCACTAATATTTCAGATAGGACTATAACATCATATTCAAAGGCCAATGATATTCAATTTAGCATAATTTAGTATTCCATATTGTTCACATCTCACGTTGACTCCACTAACATATTTAATAAGTTATATGTGTTGTGTAAGGTTTGATTTATAATAGATCATACCAGGGCCAGCCCTGTGGCTGAGTGGTTAAGTTTGCACACTCCACTTCGGTGGCCCAGGGTTTCACAGGTTCGGATCCTGGGCACGGACATGGCACCGCTCATCAGGCTACATTGGGGCGGCATCCCACATGCCACAACTAGAAGGACTCACAACTAAAATATACAACTATGTATTGGGGAGATTTGGGGAGAAAAACCAAAATAAAAATAATAAAATAGATCATATCTTACTCCTAAACAAAAATTCAGGATTTTTTAAGGAATTTCTTTTTTTTTTAAATTTCATATTTTTTTTATTGAGTTATTGATAGGTTACAATCTTGTGAAATTTCAATTGTACATTAATGTTTGTCAGTCATGTTGTAGGTGCACCACTTCACCCTTTGTGCCCACCCCCCACCCCACCTTTCCCCTGGTATCCACTAAACTGTTCTTGGTCCATAGTTTTAAATTCCTCATATGAGTGGAGTCATACACAGATTATCTTTCTCTCGCTGGCTTATTTCACTTAACATAATTCTCTCAAGGTCCATCCATGTTATTGCAAATGGAATGATTTTGTTCTGTTTTGCAGCTGAGTAGTATTCCATTGTATATATGTACCACATCTTCTTTATCCATTCGTCTGTTGATGGGCACTTAGGTTGCTTCCACGTCTTGGCTATTGTAAACAGTGCTGCAATAAACATTGGGGTGCACAGGAGTTTTGGGATTGCTGACTTCAGGCTCTTTGGATAAACACCCAGTAGTGGGATGGCTGGATCGTATGGTAGTTCTATTTTTAGTTTTTTGAGGAATCTCCATACTGTTTTCCATAGTGGCTGCACCAGTTTGCATTCCCACCAGCAGTGTATAAGGGTTCCTTTTTCTCCGCAACCTCTCCAACATTTGTTGCTATTAGTTTTAGATATTTTTGTCATTCTAATGGGTGTAAGGTGATATCTTAGTGTAGTTTTGATTTGCATTTCCCTGATGATCAGCGATGATGAGCATCTTTTCATGTGCCTATTGGCCATCAGTATATCTTCTTTGGAGAAATGTCTGTTCATGTCTCCAGCCCATTTTTTGATTGGGTTGTTTGATGTTTTGTGGTTGAGTTGCGAGAGTTCTTTATATATTAAGGATACTAAGCCTTTGTCAGATATATGACTTGGAAATATTTTTTCCCATTTAGTGGGTTGTTTTTTTGTTTCAATCCTGTCTTCATTTGTCTTGAAGAAGCTCTTTAATCTGATGAAGTCCCATTTGTTTATTCTTTCTATTGTTTCCCTTCTCTGAGAAGGCATGGTGTCCGAAAAGATCCTTTTAATACTGATGTCAAAGAGTGTACTGCCTACGTTTTCTTCCAGAAGCCTTATGGTTTCAGGTCTCACCTTTAGGTCTTTAATCCATTTTGAGTTTATTTTGGTGAATGGTGAAAAAGAATGGTCAATTTTCATTCTTTTACTTGTGGCTTTCCAGTTTTCCCAGCACCATTTGTTGAAAAGACTTTCTTTTCTCCATTGTATGCCCTCAGCTCCTTTGTCAAAGATAAGCTGTCCATAGATGTGTGGTTTTATTTCTGGGCTTTCAATTCTGTTCCATTGATCTGTGCACCTGTTTTTGTACCAGTACCATGCTGTTTTGATTACTGTAGCTTTGTAGTATGTTTTGAAGTCAGGGATTGTGAGGCCTCCCGTTTTGTTCTTTTTTCTCAGGATTGCTTTAGAAATTCGGGGTCTTTGGTTGCCCCATATGAATTTTAGGATTCTTTGTTCTAATTCTGTAAAGAATGTCATTGGGATTCTGATTGGGATGGCGTTGAATCTGTAGATTGCTTTAGGTAGAACGGTCATTTTAACTATGTTTATTCTTCCAATGCATGTACATGGAATGTCTTTCCATCTCCTTATGTCGTCATCCAATTCTCTCAGAAAGGCCTTGTAATTTTCATTATATAGGTCCTTCACTTCCTTAGTTAAATTTACCCCAAGGTATTTTATTCTTTTTGTTGCGATTGTGAATGGTATTGTATTCTTGAGTTCTTTTTCTGTTGGTTCATTACTGGAGTATAGAAATGCTACTGATTTATGCAAATTGATTTTATACCCTGCAACTTTGCTGTAGTTGTTGATTACTTCTAAGAGTTTTCCAATCGATTCTTTGGGGTTTTCTATATATAAGATCATGTCATCTGCAAACAGCGAGAGTTTCACTTCTTCCCTCCCTATTTGGATTCCTTTTATTCCTTTTTCTTGCCTGATTGCTCTGGCCAGGACCTCCAGTACTATGTTAAATAAGAGTGGTGATACAGGGCATCCTTGTCTCGTTCCTGTTTTCAGGGGGATGGGGTTCAGTTTTTGCCCATTGAGTATGATGTTGGGTATGGGTTTGTCGTATATGGCCTTTATTATGTTGAGGTAGTTTCCTCCTATGCCCATTTTGTTCAGAGTTTTTATCATAAATGGCTGTTGGATCTTGTCAAATGCCTTCTCTGCATCTATTGAGATGATCATGTGGTTTTTATTCCTCAGTTTGTTGATGTGGTGTATCACGTTGATTGATTTGCAGATGTTGAACCATCCCTGTGTCCCTGGTATGAATCCCACCTGATCATGATGTATGATTCTTTTGATGAATTGCTGAATTCTGGTTGCCAAAATTTTGTTTAGAATTTTTGCATCTATGTTCATCAGTGATATTGGCCTGTAGTTCTCTTTTATCGTGGTGTCCTTGTCAGGTTTTGGTATCAGCGTGATGTTGGCCTCATAGAATGTGTTAGGAAGTGTTCCATCTTCCCTAATTTTTTGGAATAGCTTGAAAAGGATAGGTATTAAATCCTCTCTGAAAGTTTGGTAGAATTCCCCAGGAAAGCCATCTGGTCCTGGGGTTTTATTCTTTGGGATGTTTTTGATTGCTGTTTCAATCTCTTTCCTTGTGATTGGTCTGTTCAAATTGTCTGCCTCTTCTTGAGTGAGCTTTGGGAGATTGTAGGAGTCCAAGAATTTATCCATTTCCTCTAGGTTATCCATTCTGTTGGCATATAGTTTTTTGTAGTATTCTCTTATAATCTGTTGTATTTCTGCAGAGTCTGTTGTTATTTCTCCTCTTTCATTTCTGATTTTGTTTATTTGAGCTTTCTCCCTTTTTTTCTTTGTAAGTCTGGCTAGTGGTTTGTCAATTTTATTTATCTTCTCAAAAAACCAACTCTTTGTCTCATTGATCCTTTCTACTGCCTTTTTTGTTTCAATAGTATTTATTTCTGCTCAGATTTTTATTATTTCTCTCCTTCTGCTGACTTTGGGCTTCATTTGTTCTTTTTTCTCTAGTTCAGTTAGGTGTGCTTTAAGGTTGCTTATTTGGGATTTTTCTTGTTTGTTAAGATGTGCCTGTATTGCGATGAATTTTCCTCTTTATACAGCTTTTGCTGTATCCCATATGAGTTGGTATGGCATGCTATCATTTTCATTTGTTTCCAGGTATTTTTTGATTTCTTCTTTAATTTCTTCAATGATCCATTGCTTGTTCAGTAGTGTGTTGTTTAGTCTCCACATCTTTGTGCCTTTCTCAGCTTTTTTCTTGTAATTAATTTCTAGCCTTATAGCACTATGATCTGAGAAGATGCTTGTTATTATTTCAATTTTTTTTAAATTTGTAGAGGCTTGCCTTGTTTCCCAACATATGGTCTATCCTAGAGAATGTTCCATGTGCACTTGAGAAGAATGTGCATTCAGCTCCTTCAGGGTGGAGTGATCTATATATGTCTATTAAGTCCAATTGTTTTAGTTTTTCATTTAGCTCCACTATTTCCTTGTTGATTTTCTGTCTGGATGATCTGTCCATTGATGTGAGTGGGGTGTTGAGGTCCCCTACTATTATTGTGTTGTTTTTAACATCTTCCTTTAGGTCTGTTAATAGTTGCTTTATGAATCTGGGTGCTCCTGTGTTGGGTGCATAGATATTTATAAGCGTTATTTCTTCTTGATGAAGTGTCCCTTTGATCATTATATATTGTCCCTGTGTGTCTCTCTTTACCTGTCTTATTTTGAAATCCACTTGGTCTGATATGAGAATTGCAACACCTGCCTTTTTTTCCTTGCTGTTTGCTTGAAGTATTGTCCTCCACCCCTTCACCCTGAGTCTGTGTTTGTCCTTGGGGCTGAGGTGTGTTTCCTGGAGGCAACAAATTGTTGGATCTTGTTCTTTAATCCATTTTGCCACTCTGTGTCTTTTTATTGGAGAGTTCAATCCGTTCACATTGAGAGTGATTATTGATGCATGTGGACTTAATGCTGTCAATCTGTCACTCATTATCTTGTTTTCCTGTGTTTCTTTTCCTGTGTGCTTTAGATTACCCATTTAATACTGCAATTTCTTATGCTGGGTTTCTTAGATTTTTCCTTATCTATGATTTGTGACTCTGTTCTGTACTTTATTTTAGTGTCTACCTTGAAGTTTGTATTTAGAATCTCGTGTATAATATAGTCTATTCTCTGGTGGTCTCTTACTCAGTCGACCAGTACTGATTTAGACCCTTTGCTCTTCCCCTCCTAAATAATTATTTTCATTTTTTATTCCAACTCGTCTTATTAATTTGTAGTTAGAGTGCTAAGATCATCCTTGTTTTGGTAGTTTCCTTATTTTTACCCTAATGCTATAGTTGAATATTTGCTATCCTGTTCTGGTTCTATCCATCGGTCTCCCTAGTCTGTGGATTGTGTCCCCTTTCTCCCTTTTTTCTTTTTTCAAGTATGAGAGCCTTCTTGAGGATTTCTTGTAATGGAGGGCTTTTAGTTACAAATTCCCTTAACTTTTGTTTGTCTGGAAAAGATTTAATTTCTCCCTCATATCTGAAGGAAATTCTTGCTGGATAGAGTATTCTTGGCTGAAGGTTTTTATCCTTTAAAGCTTTGAATATATCACTTCATTCTCTCCTAGCTTGTAGGGTTTCTGTAGAGAAATCCGCTGACAGTCTGATAGGGGCTCCTTTATAGGTTATTCTCTTTTTTTTTCTTACTTCCCTGAGTATTCTTTCCTTATCATTCCTATTTGCCAACTTTACTATTATGTGCCTTGAGGTGGGTCTTTTTACATTGACAAATCTAGGAGATCTAAAACCCTCCCCTACACACATTTCTCCGTTGATCCCTAGATTTGGGAAGTTCTCTTCAATAATTTCGTTAAGCACACTTTCTGCTCCATTTTCCTTTTCCATATTCTCGGGAATTCCTATGATCCTTATGTTCTTACTCCTCATTGAATCCATTATCTCTCGGAGATATTCCTCATTTTTTTTAATTCTTAGTTCTCTTTCTTCCTCTGTCTGGCGCCATTCAGCCTGTCTGTCCTCGATTATGGTAATTTGCTCCTCTATGTTGTCTACACGGGCATTCAGGGAATCTGTATTCTGTTTTATCTGGTCCATTGTGTTTTTCATCTCAAGTAATTCTGTTTGATTCTTCTTTATGATTTCAATCTCTTTTGTGAAGTAACTCCAGAACTCGGCTTGTTTCTCTATCTTTCTCTCTACCTCATTGAGTTTTTTTATTATAGCTGCTCCGAATTCATTATCACTTACTTTACCTAATTCCAAGTCCTCAGGACTTAATTCTGTGTTTTTATTGTTTTCCTTCTGGTCTGGGGCTTTTATAAATTGCTGGATGGTAGAGGAGCGGTTTTTTCTCATGGTGGTAGAATTCAGTTGCAGTTACAGCCTGTCGCCACTAGATGGGGGTCGAGAGCGGCGTGTTAGCTCTCCGCCTTCGGGCAAGATGGCTGCGCCCACTGGCTTTGCTGGGGGGGAGGGGCTGTTACTCACACACGCCGGTCTGGGTTCAGATCAGTTCTGTTCTCTGGTCTCCCGAGGCCCTTGATTTATAGGGTCCCCACGGAGGGAAGCTGTCCCCCTGTCAGCGGGTCTCCACTGAATCAGCGGCAGGAGTCCTGGATGATCGCCGGGTCACGCGGCCCCTCCCCGGCTCCTTCCCAACCCGCGTGGCAGCGATCGCAGACTCTAGGGGAGGGAGCACTGTTCTCTCTACCGTTCCAGTGCCTCCGAGGGTGTAAGCAAGGGTTATGATCTCCGCCTTCTTGGTATTGTAGGTCTCTAACGAGCTGGCATTATGTTTATCCTCTGAAATTCAGTTCTTCCAATCTTTTGTTGTATTTTGGAGGGGAGAGAATCCCGGGCCAGCTCACCCCGCCATTTTGCTCCGCCCTCTAGGAATTTCTTAAATGGAGGAAGCAGGGCAAGATATTGTTCACACTGAGGTTATCTTTTAGTCATTCAACAAACATTTGTGGGGCAAGTACTATATGCCATGTGTTGTGCACTGAACTCAGAGCTAGTTTAGTGAGAGAGAGACAAGTACTTCTGCAAACAGTTGCACAGAGTGCAGTGTGATGTATCTGTGGCGTGCCTATGGGATCACATAAATGAATAACCAGCCCAGATAGGGAGCATTGGGAGAGACATCCCATAGAAGTAACATGAACTAGATCTTGAAGGGTGAGTTGGCTCAGTAAAGAAGAGAAGAAGGTTATTTTGGGCCAATGCAGCGAGACATGCAAAATAAGAGCCAACAGAGTGAGTCTGGCGTGTTCCTGGATCTGAAAATAGTTCAGGTGCAGCTGGAAAAGAGATGAGTCTGGAGAATTGTGGAATGTGGCCGATGATTGGACAGCCCGTAGAACTGGCCAGCACTGCCATCATCATCCTGGTGCGCTGCTTCACTTGTGGCACGATCATCTGCAACAAGTTGGAGGCCTGCCTGGGGCTGCTGCAGGCTCAGTACATCAAGGGGGCTGCCCTGGATGCGCTGGGCCCAAAGTGCATCTGCAGCCATTGCATGCTGCTGGCCCATGTGCACTTGACTGAATGGCTGCTCAATTATGCGCCCCTGGAGAAGTGACTGCTGGACCCGTGCTGACCACGGGCAGTCAGTGTCTTCCCCAGAGTTCTTTCCATTGAGGTAGCAGAGCTGGGAGCAATGCCAGGCCACTGCCGTGTGGGCATGTGTCCTCCCTGTCTGGAAGGAACCATCCAGTAAAGGTCTTTGCAGAACCACAAAAAAAAAAAAAAAAAAAAAAAAGAGGGAGGAAGAGAGATGAGTCTAGAGAGGGTTATAGGCAGCAGGTATGGTTTGCCTAGAATCCCTTCCTTCGGGGAACACTTCTTCCCCTTCCGTAGTCTTCCTCGTTCCATTCTGGGGTGACTAGCCCCAGAAAGAGCGCATGACCCAACCCAGGCTAGTCCAAGCCCTCTCACTTCATTACTTCCTCACCGCCTCACTTCTAAGGACCGTGTGGGCCTGGAGATGCCCACGGCTCTGTTGCCTCCACATGGACACAGGCTGTCTAAAAAGAAAACCAACGTGAAAAAAACAGAACCAGGAAAGACAGGGCATTAATGCGTCTGTGACCTCCTAGATCTTGTCCTGCCTGAAGCCAATGTGGGACTTTTCAGTTACAGGAGCGAACAAATTCCTCATTTTTTCATAAGCTATTTTGAGTGAGGTTTCTGTCACTTGGAACTGAAAGATGACTGACTTACACAGGATGGTAAGTGTGAAGAGTGACACTGAAAGCACCTTTGGAGGGAACTGACTCAAAGCAGGGCAGTGCCACCATCGGATTTGCATCTTAGATGACACTAACCACATGGAAATGGGCTGATGGGGGCCAGTCTAGAGGGAAGGAGAATGATGTGGCTACTGGACCATGGAATTCTCTGAATATTTCTAACATACCCACAACTCCCCTCCTGTTGTTTTAAAATAATTGTAAAATCTTTTCTTGTTACAGAAAACTCAGAAAATATTTAAAAGCAAAAATAAGGAAAGAGAAAACCTCCAAACCTACCCTCCAGGGACAATCACTGTTAAAACTCATATATATCCTTCTAAACCTTGACGTGTGTGATGTGCATCTGTGTGTTCACTGAGGTGGCACAAGGTATTCAATAAATGGGCTCATACCCTTGAACCTTGAACTTAGAATATGCAAAACTGATGATCTGGAAAAAGAAGATAGTGTGAAACCACAGACAACATTTTTCCAGAACAAATCATTGACCAGCTTATGATTTTGACTTGTATTTCTGCTCTTCAACTTCAAGCTGAGAATGTGGACTTATGTTAACCTTTGACTGAGTATATGCAAATTTCATGTTACAGACAAAGATTCACATTACAGTGTGTTGGATGATCAACATTGCAGGGGATTAGAAGAGGAAGATCTTATGATTAACTTTTCCACATCTTCACCTCTTGCAACTGTGGGAAAGAAAAAGTAAAGATCACTAACAAGCAAATTAGTCTACAGCTGAGGACAAGAGCAATGAGTATGCAGAAACTGGCCTGCATTTATATAGCGTGTCTATACCATATCGGCCAGACTGCATGTCTGTAACAGCTGTTGGATGCTGCACAAAGTAAGACAGGTCGCATCGCCATCCCAACTCTCTAGTTGCATATAATCTGCAAGGTTTACAAGATTGAAACCCTTATTCTTAATGACTTTTTTTTTGTCACTGGCCTTTATTAAAAGAACTCTCAGAGTTCTCCACTTCTCAAATTCCTATATACTTTCTTCTGCCTCACCTTCCACCCTACTCCCAGCTTAGTCTCTTTGCAAAGAATAGATTGCAAATTTTATTTCTTAAAACAGCATATGCAAGGACTCTGAAGATGTCTGGTATTTTCTTCAGTCTCCAACCAAAGTTACTTGTTAAATAACAGCGTTGGAGGGGAGCGTGGAACGTTTGTTTTAAAGGCTGCATCAATGCCAAGCCACCATTAGCAACAGATCACCTCCCTATCTCAGGGGAGCCAACTACTCGGGAAGAAGCTCAAATTTTCGTCCCCATTGCCACCTCCCATTCTTTATTCCAGCCTAGACAGACTGAGAGGAGGGCGGTGCGCAGCAGAGACAGAAGGCATGCCAGCTGGATGCCCCGAGAGACCTAGTCCACCTTTTCGGGAGGCCATTACAGACTTGTGCAGCGCTCAGCAGGCAGGTCGTCTGAAGACTCTCGCATCTGGGAGAGCTGATCGACCGTGCCTTCTTGTTTTCATTCAGCCAGCACTCACCGAGCCCCTACTATGTACCAAACAATGAAAATACGAACATCAGCAACCTGTGGCCCCTGCTCCCAACAGCTCCCAGTCCAGGGACAGGGCGAGCAGCCGGCCTCTGCCCGTGCGAGCAAACCGATGCCGAGGGAGACCCATCTTCTGCCCTAAGAGCTGCAGGCTCTGCCACCCGAAAGATTCCAGCCTGGTGGCCGATAAGGCGACTACAAAGCTGAAACTTACCTAACATCAAGACAAAACGTTGGTGCTGTGGGGCTTTGAGAGAGAGATCATGGAGGCAAGATCGGGAGGCGAAAAGAGAAGACCGATGACAGCGCTTACCCAGCAAGCAAGGATTTTATAGCTGCCATCGCTCATTCCCTGGGTTTCTTTTTTACCATCAACATATGCTTTCCAAAATTGGGAATACTGCCCTCCGGGAGTTTACAAATCCCAGTGAAAAGTAACTGCTAACTGCTTGAGTAGAAAGGAAAGAAACAGAAGAATAACTCCTTGGGCCTCTTTGTGATCGAGGCTCCCAGCACAGAGCCTTCTCATCTGGGACAATATGAGATAAGCATTCCATTTTTCTCTTAAGTATCTTGTGCTTATCATGGTTAAAATTAAACCTGCTTAAAATAAAATCTACCAGGATGCTCATTTTGTTTACTCTCCCCCCACCTCCCATGTTACAAAGAGGAAGCAACCCAACACATTGTTCTGTGCTGCTGAGAACAATTCCGTTTCCTTCCTGTTGGCTGTTTTTTTCTTGATATAACATGTAATTAAGGGATTTTTTTTTCCAAGTGGATTTGTGCTGTAAAACTCAGTCCCTCATGTAGCAACATAAGATCCCTCTGCAGATGGAGGCAGCCAAGAACTGAGCAAAAGGACGTGATTTGCTTTAGTGTTGTGTGTGACCAACTTCCTGCTGCCTTTTAATGTTCTGCTGCTAGAACAGCTTAATTGGATAATTAGTTAAGAAATGCACAGCAAATATTTTAAGATAAACTTTTAAAATAAAGCGTGACATACCTAATGGGAAGTGCACAAATCCTAAGTGTATGGCTCAGTGAATTATCACCAAGTGAACACACCCACATGACATCAGCCACACCAAGAAGCAGAACGCCAGAACGCCTCCCTACCATGCTCCCTTTGACACCGGCGATTCGTTTTGCCTGTTTTTAACTTCATGTAAATGGAATCATCTTACATACTCTTTTGTGTTGGACGTTTCAACATTGTGGGATCCATATTGTGTGTAGTAGCAGTTCCTTCATTTTCGTTGCATGGACTATTAATCCCATCCTGAATGGGAAAGACAACTACACAGACGAGTGTGAGGTTGCCCTCAGACTGGAACTCCGAGTGCAGCTCCATTTCCTCATCTCCCCGGTCTAACATTGGATGAAGACAGCCGCCATTATCCACTGAGGATGGATTCCTGGCTAGATGAATAATTTCCTGAGAACTCTCGACCATTGTACCTCAATCCCTGTTAAGAATGTTTCTGTTCCCTTCACTGGGAATTCAACTCGTATTTGCTGAGCACCTCCTCTGTGTGAGTCCTTGTGCTATGTGAGTGCAGCAGGGAAAACAATCCCAGCTGTGAAGCTCACACTAGAAAGGAGAAATAAGACTATACACAAGTAACTCTAATTCAAGGGCATAATCTGATTAGAGATGATAAGAGAGCTACAAGGTGCTTTGAGAATTTTAAAGTCAGAGGGAATCACACTCAATCAAGGGATGAGAAGAAGGCTTTGAGATGGTATCTCATTGGTCCATGAGACTAATAGGATGATCTGTGGAAATATTCCAGGCCAAGGCTATATCCTGAGTAAAAACAAACAAACAAAGACAATGGGGTATTGTGCAAAATGTTAAGTGTCTCAATTGTCCTAAGCATCGGGAGTACTGGGGATTGAGTCTAGAAAGTCAGATGGGAATCATATTGTAGGAGACCTTAAATGTCAAGGTAAGAAAGGACTTTATTCCAGTGGCTTCTTCTACTGGTTTCTGCCCTTCAGTCTACAAATGTGCTCAGACCTCCTTTTTCTAACAATTAACTTTTGTCCACTTTGCTTCTCTCTCAAGTATCTTCATCCCTTCCTTGACTCCCTGTCCTTTTTTTTTAAAAGATTTTATTTTTTTCCTTTTTCTCCCCAAAGGCCCCCAGTACATAGTTGCATATTCTTAGTTGTGGGTCCTTCTAGTTGTGGCATGTGGGATGCCGCCTCAGCATGGCCTGACGAGCAGTGCCATGTCCGCACCCAGGATTCGAACTGACGAAACACTGGGCCGCCTGCAGCGGAGCGCGCGAACTTAGCCACTCGGCCACGGGGCCAGCCCCCTCCCTGTCCTTTTTAAGAATTCTTATCCTCCACTTCAGTTTAACCTACTGCAAGCTAATTTCTATACCCAACATTCTTCTGAAATTATTGCTGCTGAGATCTCCGTATGTCTCAGAGTTCTGGTTGTAAAGAACTGAACCAACTCTGGCTAGAGAAGACAGAAATGGGCTGTATGGGAAGGATGTTGAATGGCTCCCAAGATTGAAGGGAAGGCGGGAAGAGTATGCTTGGAAAATAGGAAGGAACCAAGAAATATCTAGCAGCCTAGGACTCAGCCGCCAGAACAGGCTACTCAGGCCTTCACTGCTGTTGAATCCTCCCACACCGCTGCTTGCTTGATCTGACTGCCCTAGTGTTGCATCACTTTTTCAAGACTCAAGGTCCTGGGTGGGAGCATCCTCTGGCTGAGCTTGGGTTATGGGTTTGGCCTCTCACCCGGGTGTCAGGGAGAAGAACTTTTTATCCTTCTCTCTCAGCTTTTTAGTGAGAGGCAGAGTCCCCCAGATAGTAAGGTATTTGAGTAAGTACAACCTCTCCCAACTGCTAAGCCAAATAGTCTCTTTCTAGCCTTCATTCTGCTTTATCTCGGCAACATTCATCACCGTCAGCCACCAACCTCCCACCTCCCCGCTTCTCAAACCTCTCTCTCCCCTCAGCATCCAGGATATGGCTTTCTCCTAGTTCTTCTCAGCTTCTGGCCACTTCTGCTCCTCTATCTGCCTCTTAAATGTTGGGGCTCCCAAAATTCCTCCCTTGGTTCCCGCTCATTATACACTCCCTCAGGAGATTACATTTATTTCCTTGGCTCCAAATGTAACCCTAAATCTTCTGTCGTGGCCTTGATTCTCATTCTGGCCTAAGTCCCATGGTCACTTCAATATCAGCACGTCTCAAGTGGAACTTCACCCTCCCTCCCTGTAGGGATGTGCCCTTACTGATCTCAAGTCACAAATGGCCCAACTAGAAAGTCAGTCATCCCCAGTCCCCACGTATAATAAGTCACCAAATTCTATTCATTCCACTTCAAAACTGTCCCTTTACTTACTGAAGTATTTAAAAGGTCTCTCAACTGCCATTCTGCTTCCCAATTGGCTCAAGGCTCTATGATCTCAGGCCTGGATGAGGGAGGTGGTATGAAGGGTTGAGATGGGGTAGATGGAGAATGGCTAATAAGACAAAGAATGCAAAGAAAGATTGTGTAGGAGAGAGAAGACAAAGTCTGAGATGATTCCAGGTTTCTGGCCTCAGCAACTAAATAAACCAAAAGAAAACAGTGGGTCTTTAGAAGAGCTCCTAGTTTGGAAGGTAGGGCAAGATAGTGCCGTTTCAAGCATGTTATGTTTGAGATAGGACGTCCGGATGGGAATGTCCAGTAGGCCATTGATATAATCATGTAAAGGTTGAGAGGAAGGACAGCATTAGACCCCTGATTTTTGGAGACATCACATCAACCAACACCTAGTGGATGAAATCATGTAACTGGGTAACATTAACAACAGGAAGCAAAGAGAGAGATGAGCAGTGAGGTAAGGTTGGACCCCGGAGACATCGCCATTTCAGAGGAGGCAGAGAAGGAGGAGCCCATCAAGGAGGCTGTCATCAAAGCCAAGGGACAGAGAGTCAAAGGCCAGGCTACTAATAGTGGAGTCAAATGCAACAAGGAAGTGCACTGGGCTTTGCAAAATGGGATCAGCATAGGGCACGCAAGAGCAATTTCATCAGAGGCTGGGACAGAGCCAGCCGGCAGGGAGTTCAAGAGTAAATGAATGGGAAGTGGTGAGAAGAGGGAAGTGACCAAGGGATAGCAGGATGAAAAGAGCCCCCTTTTGTCTGGAACACTTAAACTTGTTCAGAGTGAGATTGAGAACATGCGTGCACTTGAGAGGAAAAGCAAGCTTGAGAGAGAAACTGAAAACCCACAGAGGAGATGGACTCTGTCTGCCTGATGGAGCCACACAGCCAGGAGAGACAGGAGGGAGGAAATCAAGAGTCCCACCTGGGAACTTACAGCTGCTGTATTTCAGGGGCCTTCAAGAACATTTGCTTTTTCTTCTCTGTCTCTTTTTTAAGTTTAATTTTTTAATTATATTCACATGTTCAAAAATAAAAAATTATAAAAGCTCCCTCTTAGCCTTGCATCAGCCCAGTTTCTCCCTCCCACTCCACCCTGTTTCCTGTAGCTATCCTTCCAGAGTTTCTTAATACATGTACAATAAAGTACAAATATAGATTCTTATTTTCACTCCCTCCTTCTCCCCTGACCTTTGTTTTTACCCAAAAAGCACACACCATATCCTCTATTCTGTATCTTACTCTTTGTACTTAATAGTATGTCTTGCAGAGTCTTTCCATATCATTGCATGGAGAGCAGCCTTATTTTCAGAGCATTTTCCTCATGTGCTGGTGTCATAAATGCCTGAAAAGTGTGTTAGACATGTGTTTTCATTCCATCTGGGTGAACTGCCTGTCAACCCTAATAGTCAGGGACTTTATTTTTGGAGTACAGCGAGTTCAATAACAATTTGCTGGAAATATTAACCAGTTCTGGTCTTTTCTATATTCCAAATCAGCCATAAGAGTAACTGAAATTTAAACAAACATCAAAGATTATGACTCCATCTTAGAAGAGAGGATGTTACCACATTTCAGAATAAATGCCCTGTTGTGGGGTAGGATGGGGAAAGTGTAAAGAAATCGTTTGGGGGTTAACAGCAGGAAATCAGCAAACTACAAAGCTGATAGTGGTTAGAAACTTGGGCAGGATAGCTGATTCAGGTTTAGCAACAGGAAAACGTCACTATCACCTAAGGGCAAATGCAGAAGCGGTTCTGGTGACCTCCAGAAGTGGAGAGCTGGGGCACAGTCAGAGCTGTGAAACATGTTAACCCTCTCTCACCTCCTAGGCTTTCAAGACGTGAAGTGATTGTTTTGAACTATAATAAGCAGAATCATTAGCTGCCTTTCTAGAAATGTTTGCATGGGAAGAGATGATTTGAATTGGATTTTGTGCTTTGAATAAATTTAAAGGATTATGTATCAATTTTAGCCATTATAACAATAATACTGTGTGACAAATCACTCACAATTCAGTGGTTTCAAAAACCCAGACGACCTTGGATTTGGCAATGAGTTTTTAGATTTAATACCAAAAAAAACAATTCACAAAAGAAAACACTGAGAAGTTGTTCTTCATTAATATTAAAAACTTCTGCTCTGTAAAATACTCTATGGAGAGAATGAAAATACAAGCTGCAGACTGGGAGGAAATATTTGCCAAGTACCTATCTGATAAAGGACTTGTATCCAAAACATACAAACAACTCTTAAATGTCAACAATAAGAAAACAAACAACCCAATTTAAAAGTGGGCAAAGATCTGGACACCTCACCAAAGAAGATAAACAGATGATGAACAAGCATATGAAAAGATGCTCAACATCTTATGTCTTTAGGGAAATGCAAATTAAAACAACAATGAGATACCACCACACGTGTATTAGTATGGCTAAAAGCCAAATCACCAACAATACCAAACCCTGATGAGGATGTGGAACAACAGGAACTTTCCTTCATTGCTGCTGGAAATGCAAAATGGTGCAGCCACTGTGGAAGACCGTTTGGCCATATCTTACAAAGATAAATGCAGACTTACCATACAATCCAGCAATCACGGCCATATCTTACAAAGATAAATGCAGACTTACCATACAATCCAGCAATCACGCTCCTAGGTATTTACCCAAAGGAGTTGAAACCTTATGTCCACAGAAACACCTGCACACAAATGTTTATAGCAGCTTTATTCATAATTGCCAAAAATTGGAAACAACGATGACCTTCAATTGATGAATGGCAACAAAGTGTGGTACATGCAAACAGTGGAAGATTATTCAGCAGTAAAAAGAAATACGCTATCAATCCATGGAAAGACATGGAGGAACCTTAAAGGTTAACTGCTGTGTGAAAGAAGCCAATCTGGAAAAGGCAAAACTATAAAGACGGTGAAAAGATCAGTGGTTGCCAGGGACTTGGGGGAAGCAGAAACAAGGGGAGCACAGGGGATTTTTAGGACAGTGAAACTATTCTGTATGATACTGCGACAGTGGATACGTGACATTATGCATTTGTCAGAATCCACAGACCAGTATGTACAACACAAAGAGTGTACCGTAATATAAAACTGTTGACTTTAGTTCATAATAATGTGTCAATATTTGCTCATCAATTGCAGCAAATGTACCATGCTAATGCAAGATGTTAATAACAGGGGAGGCGAGTATATGAGGCCTCTCTGTACTTTCTGCTGAGTATTTATGTAAACCTAAAACTGTTCTAAAAAAAAAGGCTACTGGGGCTGGCCCCATGGCCAAGTGGTTAAGTTCACACGCTTTGCTTCCATGGCCCAGGGTTTCGCTGGTTCAGATCCTGTGTGCCGACCTAGCATCAGGCCATGCTGAGGCAGCGTCCCACACAGCACAACCAGAAGAACCTACAACTAGAATATACAACTATGTACTGGGGGGCTTTGGGGAGAAGAAGAAGAAGAAGAAGAAGAAGAAGAAGAAGAAAGAAGATTGGCAACAGATGTTAGCTCAGGTGCCAATGTGAAAAAAAAAGTCTACTAATTTTCTTTAAAAGCCAGCCTGTATGTCTACGAGTCAGCTGTGGATTGGCTGATCTGGGCTGGGCCTGGCTAGGTGGCTTTGCTGCAAGCTGTGAGCCTGGCTGGGCTTGACTTCTCACTGTGAGGTCTACTCCACATGGGCTCATTCTGAGGCCTAGGCCAAAGAGGCAGCAGCCATACAGGGGAACCTCTTCTCATGGTGATGGCAAAAGCACAAAAGGGCAAGCCCAGCCATTCAAGTGCAGGTCAGGCCTCCACTTAAGGCACATACACTAAAAGCCCATGGGCCAAAGCTGGTCAGAAAATCAAGCCCAAAGTCAAGGGGTGGGAAATATCCACTATCTCAGTACAAAGTCACATGGCAAAGGGAATAGCCAAAGGGACACGTGAAGAATTGGAACCAATAATTCCAATTCTAATCCACAGAGACCTTCTCTTTTTAGGCATCCTTTAGGTATCTCTTTTTAGGCCACTCTGTTAAGTAGCCAATAGACACAATATTTTTCTGTTTTTACTCTTCACATATACACCACCATATTTCACTGATTTTAAGAAGCCATTAGTTGTAAAGCATACCCCTATTTTGTATATCCCTAAAAAAGAGAAAACACTGCCAATTAAGCAATGATACAGTGCTTTAACAATAGTCCTGTGTTGCTCTGATCTTTCTTTCATTTCTTCTAAAGATTTGGTAGTTTACTCTGTTTTCAGCTGCACTGATTGACATGTGATAAGCAGTCCTATGGTATATACTCAATAACAAGACGTAACCCACCTTCATCCACTTGTAGCATCTTCCTTTGTTAGGTCCTGGAGAGGACATGGTTCTTGCTTTGTGAGAGAATACAGAATTGCAATCATTTCTCCAATTATAAATATTTGCTTCACTAATATCAAATTTACAACTTGCTGATATCACCGAGAAAAAAATGAGAAAAAACCCAGAAAATCTGAATAGTGATATATCTTTTAAAGAAACTTAATCTGATTTTTAAAAAACTTTCCCACAAAGAAAACTCGAGGGTCAGATTGAATTCATAGAAATTCTTCCAAATGTTTAAGGATAAAATATCACCAATCTTTTTGTGTGCGTATTAAAATTTTCTTTATTACAAAATTTTCAAACAAACGGAAAAGTTGGGTAATGAACCCCAAGTGTCCCTTCACATAGCTTCAAAAATTAACAATATCTGGCAATCTCATTACACTTTCCTCTTCCATTTTCCAGTACCAAAGAAAATGTGTGCTTCCCAATACATCCAGTAAAAGTCTGTGGCTTGCACTTCATCAGCCTGGCTGGGCTACCTTCCCATCACTTGCACCAATCAAGGTCAGAAGATGATCAGATGAGGCAGCCTGGATTCTGTGCCCACTCCTGCTACTAGGATGGGTCAACTACTTCCAAACCAAATGGACTCCTTGCTTATGCAAAATCTTATACAAACTCTTCTGGAAAATAGAAAAAGAGAAAACATTTCCCAACTAATTTTATGAAGCTAGTGCAACCTTGATATAAAATTCTGAAAAGGACATAAGAAAAAAGGGAAAGTAGAGATCAATTTTTATCATGAACATATATGAAAAAATCCTAAGTAAAATATTAAAAATCAAATCCAGTGATGCATTTTATATATATATTATTCAAATGATAAACCACCACTGCAATTCTAGAATAACCATATATGTGTAGTTATACACACACACACACAAACGAGGTGAGTTATTCTAAAAGTGCAAGCATGATTTGTCACTTGAAAATAAATCAATATGATTCACTACATTAACAGAAAAAAGGGAGAAAATCCTATCAACACTTCTATACATTCAGAAAAAGCATTTGATAAAACTTAACTTTATTCATAATTTTTAAAAATACTCTTAGCAAACTACAAGTAGAAGAAAATTTTCTAAACCTAATAAAGAGTACCTACAAAACCTATAAAAACATCACAAAGATTAATTATTGAAAACTTATTCCAGTAAGATTCCAGTAATGAAATAAGAGTGTCTCCTATTTGATAGCATACTGGAGGTCCTAGCTGATGCAATAAGGAAACAAGAAGGAATAAAGAGCATAAGGACTGGAAAGAAAGAAACTGTATGACATGATTATATACAGAGAAAATACAAAAGAATTTACAGACAAACCACTGGAACTGGGAAGACAAACCATATATTAAACTGGGTAAAGTTTAATACATAATAGATTAAAAACTCAATGGAATTTCTATATACAAACAGCAAACAAGTAGAAACCGAAATTTAAATAGTGCCATTTACAATAGCATCAAAAAATATCAAATATCTAGGATTAAATCTAACAAAATGTGCAAGAAATGTTATTGCACTGAATTAATGCTTCTCTATACTGAAAACTTAAAAATATTATTAAGATGAACTAAAGAAGACATAAATAAACTGATTACTATACCATGTTCATGAATTATAAGACAATATTATAAAGGTTTTAGTTCTCCTCAAATTGATTTATATATTCAATTAAATTCTAATCAAATATCCCAACAGGGATTTTTTAAAATGGAAATTGATAAGCTGATTCTAAAATGCATATGGAAATGTAAGAGCCAAAAATAGCCAAGACATCCTTGAAAAAGATTAATACTCACATTTATATTCATTTGATTTATGATAAAGATGATACTCGAGTCCAGTGGGGCAAGAATGTGAGTAACTGTTTTATTACCAGACCACAATGACATAGAGAGCTTGTGCAAGAATGTAATCAACATACTACTTACTTCATCAAGAAGTCTTGGTCTGAAAAAAAGTCAGGAACTAAACGATGTGCTTAGTGAAATAGTTGATTGACATTCTAGTGCAAACCTCATCTGATGGCAGACTAATAACAAAAAAAAAAATGCCATAATATTATTTGAAAGTACACTGCGTTAAATTAAAGATATATACTGTAAACTTTAGGGCAACCATCAAAAAAATTTTTTATGATGTATAATTAATAAGTCAATAGTGAAGATTAAATAAAAACAATAAATACTCAATTGATCAAATTAAAAGGCAGGGAAAGAAGGAAAAATGAATTAGGAACAGATCAGACAAACAGAAAGCAACTAGAAAGATGGTAGATTTAAGGCTGACACTAAGTGTAAATAGTCTAAATACCCTCAAGTAAAAGGCAGAGGTTGTCAGACTGAATAAAGATAAAAGCATAGATGGGCTAAAAGGAAAAGGATGGACAAAGACGTACCATGCAAATGCAAATCAAAAGGAAGCTATAGAGGCTCTATTAACATCAGACAAAGTGGTCAGCAATGAAGAGGAATATTATACAATGATAAAGGCATTAATTTATCAAGAAAACATAATTCTGAATACGTATGCACTCAAGAACAAAGTTTCAAAATACATGAAGCAAAAACTGTTAAAACTGATAGGAGAAATAGACTATTCTACAAATATAGTCAGAGATTTCAACACTACTGTCTCAGGACAAGTAGACAGAAAAATCAGAAGGGAGATAGAAGTGCATCACACTATCAACCTACTTCGCCTAACGTCCATTTATAGAACACTCTACCCAATGACAGCAGAGTAGGTATTCTTTTCAAGTTGACATGAAACATTCACCAAGATAGACCACATTCTGGGCCATACAAAATTTTTTTAAAGAATTGAAATCATATAAAATTTTCTGACCACGACAGAATTAAAGTTGAAATCTAAAATGGAAGGTATCTGGTAAATCCCCAAATGTTTGGAAATTAAACAACATGCTTCTAAATAACTCATGGGTCTAAGAGGATGTCAAATGGACAATTAGAAAATATTGTGAACCAAATGGAAATAAAGACAAAAACATATCAGAATTTGGGGCATGTAGCCAAAGCAGTGCTTACAGAGAAATTTATAGAACTAAATGTTTATATTAGAAAAAGAGAAAGATTTCAAAGCAAAAATCTAAGCTTCTACTTTAAGAAACTAGAAAAAAGAATAAATTAAGCCCAAAGCAAGCAGAAGAAAACCATAAAGAGAAAAAGAGATGTCAATGAAAACAGTAGAGTAAAATCAATGAAACCAAAGATAGTTCTCTGAAAATATTTAAAATAGGCACACCTCTAGCCAAACTCATTAAGAAAGAAAGGGAAGACACAAATTACAATTATCGGATCCTACAGACATTAAGAGATAGTAAAGGAATATTGTGAACAAATTTATTATAATAAATTTCATAAATCAGATGAAATGGACAGATTCCTTGAAAGATACAAATGATCAAAGCCCATTCGAAAAGAAATAGATAAGCTGAATACTCTTATATCCATTTTTAAAAACGAAATTTGCATTTAAAAACCTTCCCACAAAGAAAATTCCAGGTTCAGATGGTTTCACTGGTAAATTTGAAGGTGTTACATACTTTATGATTCCATTTGTATAACAGTCTCAAAATGCAGAACCACAGAAATGGAGAATGGATTAATGGTTATCAGGAGACAGAGATGGTTGAATATAAAAGCGTAGCACAAGGGAGTTCTTTTGTGATGATGAAACAGTTTTCCATCTTGATTGCGGTGGTGGTTACATGACTCTATACATAAGATAAAACTGCATGGAACTACACACAAACACAAATAAATGTATGTTAAAAATGGTAAAAACTAAATCAGGTCTATAGCCTAGTTAGCAGAATCGTACCAACGTTATTTTCCCAGATTTGATATTGCACTACAGTTACACCATTGGGAGAACCTAGGAGAAGAGTATAAGTGACTCTATGTATATTTTTGTAACTTCCTGTTAGGCTATAATTATTTAAAAAGAAGAAGTTTTAGAGGGGCTGGCCCCGTGGCCGAGTGGTTAAGTTCACGCACTCCACTGCAGGCGGCCCAGTGTTTCGTTGGTTCGAATCCTGGGCGCGGACATGGCACTGCTCATCAAACCACGCTGAGGTGGCATCCCACATGCCACAACTGGAGGGACCCACAGCGAAGAATATACAAGTATGTACTGGGTGGCGGGGAGGGCTTTGGGGAGAAAAAGGAAAAAAATTTTAAAAAAATTAAAAAAAAAAAAAAGAAGTTTTAGGGGCTGGCCCAGTGGTGTAGTGGTTAAGTTGGCACACTGCTTCGCTGACCCAGGGTTTGTGGGTTTAGATCCTGGGTGTGGACCTACACACTGCTGGTCACGCCATGCTGTGGCAGTGTCCCACATATAAAATAGAAGAAGACTGGCATAGATGTCAGCTCAAGGACAATCTTCCTCAAGCGAAAAAAAAAAAAAAAGAGGAAGGATTGGCAATAAGATGTTAGCTCAGGGCCAACCTTCCTCACCAAAAAAAAAAAGAAAAAAAAAAGGGCAGAGGATCTGAATAGACATTTTTCCAAAAAAGACATACAGATGGCCAACTGGTACATGAAAAGGTACTCAATATCACTCATTATCAGGGAAATGCAAATCAAAACTACAATAAGATATCACCTCACACCTTTTAGAATGGCTATTATCAAAAAGACAAGAAATAACAAGTGTTGGTGAGGATGTGGAGAAAAGGGAACCCTTGTGCACTGTTGGTGGGAATGTGAATTGGTGCAGACATTATGGAAAACAATACGGAAGTTCCACAAAAAATTAAAAATACAACTACTATATGATCCAGCAATTCCACTTCTGGGTATTTATCTAAAGGAAACCAAAATACTAACTCAAGGGACTGGCCCTGTGGCCTAGTGGTTAAGTTTGGCATGCTCTACTTCAGTGGCCTGAGTTCAGTTCCCAGGCGTGGACCTACACCCCTTGGTGGTGGCCATGGTGTGGCTGCAACCCACATACAAAATAGAAGAAGACTGACATAGATGTTAGCTCAGGGCAAATCTTCCTCAAGCAAAAAGAGGAAGATTGGCAACAGATTTAGTTCAGGGCGAATCTTCCTCAGCAAAAAAACAAAACAAAAACTAACTCAAAAAGATATATGCACCCCCATGTTCATTGCAGCATTCTTCGCAACAAACAATACATGGCAGCAACCTAAGTGTCCATCAATGGATGAATGGATAAAGAAGATGTGATATATATACAACGGAATATTATTCAGCCACAAACAAGAAGGAAATCCTGCCATTTGCAACAACATGGATGGATCTTGCTAAGTGAAATAAGTCAGACAGAGAAAGACAAATACCGTATGATCTCACTTATATGTGGAATCTAAAAAAATTAGAAACGGAACTCACAGACACAGAACAGTTTGTTGGTTGCCAGAGGCAGGGGGTGGAAGGTGGGTGAAATGGGTGAAGGTGATCAAAAGGTGCAAACTTCCAGTTATAAAATAATAAAGTCTTGGTGTGTAATGTACAGCATGATGACTATAGTTAATAATACTGTGTTGTATAGTTGAAAGTTGCTAAGCTATGAGAACTTAAAAGTTCTCATCATAAGAAAGAAGAATTTGTTACCATGCATGATGATGGATGTTAACTAGACTTATTGTGGTAATAATTTCACAATATATACAAATATCAAGTCAGTATGTTATACACCCAAAACCAATATAATGTTATATGTCGATAATATCTCAATTTAAAAAAAAGAAACAATGTAAGCTAAAAGACAGTGGAGCAACTCCTTTAAAATCCTGAAAGAAAATACTGTCAACCTATAATTCTCCTACCCCAGTGAAAATATCTTTCAAAAATCTAGACAAAATAAAGATGTTTTCCAAACATACAAAAACTGAAAGATCTTATTATCAACAGACCCATGTTGCAAGAAATGTCAAAGGAAGTTATTCACACAGGAGGAAAATGGTGCCAGATGGAAGGATGGATGCACACAGAATGAAGAGCGCCGAAAATGGCAGCAGTCCTCAGCACACGGTCTGGGAACTCCCGGTTGGTAGCCTCCTTCCAGGAGATCTGCAAGGTCAGATTATTTCCATAATAATGCTGAGACGTCATTGCCTTTTCCTACTCATTCTCTCACAGCATATGGTGGAGTTTTCCAGAGTGGTATGGCAACAGAATAAATGCAGAGGCACAAAGGAGAATCTAGCTTTCCTCAATTAAGCCAGACATTCCAAAGATTTGTTAAAAACATAAAATAGTGCCACTCTTCTCACAAGTTTTTTGTTTTGAAAAATGTTTTTCATAAAAACATGTTATTTATGTCAACCTGTAATCTCATTCATTGTTTTTTTAAGATTCGTTAATAACTTTTTAAAATTTTTGTTTTTTAAATTTTGAATGCAGTAAATATTGATAGAAATAATCCACAGAAACAGAAGCTTTTCAGCATCCTCAATAATCTTTAAGAGTATTTAAGGAGTCCTGCGACCAAAAAGTATGACAGCTGCTCTTTCTAGAGCAGCTTAGCTTTTAAAGGGCTTTGACAACAATGAGTGAAAATAAGGAGGGTTTGGTGACACACAGAGCCATGTGGTAAAAAAAAAAAAGCAAAGCATGAATTGAAGGAAGGGCTTTAGAAATGGAGGCAGAAGAACGGCACCAGAAATCTCAAGCTGGAGGGTTATACAAAATGGAGGAGGGGCAAAAGCTTCCAGGAGACGTCTCTGGGGTGTAAATCATTTACATGCTCACCGTGGACCAGTTGTGCCTGGCAGATAGAATTGCCTGGCAACTTCAGCAATTAGATGTTGGAGACACAGGTATGACTGCAGATTGTGGCTACCTTTAATAATAGCACCATTTAAATTGCAACTGGCACACAGGGACACGGTCCAAGTCCCTAGGGGCATCCTCAATCACAGTTACTTTCTGCCATCACGTATCCCTTTTACGTATAAAGAAATTGCAAACGTGCAGAAGAAAAGAGTGTGCGACTGTGGATTCAGGCAGTTCTGGACTCAAAATTCTGCCTCATCCTACCTTCATCTAGAAATTGCTGTGTGAGACCTTAGCCATTTCAAGCTTGCCCTGCCGAAGGTGCTTTCCTTGGAAACGGAAGTGCCATAACTTTGGCTTCGGCTCTGACGGCGTGCCTTCTCTCGCTCCGGCCCACTGTTTGAGCCTGAGCTTTTCCAGTAAGACGCAGAGCCACTCAGACTTTAACAATAAATTCATTTTCTTCTTATAGCAATAAAGGAGGGTTCCAGCTCGCCACATCCTCCCTAACACTTGTTATTGTCCATCTTTTTCATTACAGACATCCTAACCAGGACAGATTTTCATTGTTCACAGCTAAAATGACTAGATAATCTCAAAATGAATCAAGTCATAAACACTTCACGGAAAGCCCCCACTGTATAACGCTCCATCCTCCAGGGGGAGGGACTACTTTTGACTTGTGTGAGGAGCAGTAAGAAGTCAACATTGTGTAACCCAAGAAGGCAAGCAGCATTTGCCCATGAGCCCACAGGGAACTGTCCACACTTTTGGAATGGATACTTCCTGAAAATGTCTGGGCCCAACTTTCAAGGGCCACACTTGTAAAGATTCTCTCCAGCTCCTGAGTCCACATATAAGTCAGGTCACAAGTTCCAGGGGACTCATACATCCCAGGAACAACCTTCAGCCAATGACTGTTGGGAGCTGGTAGATAAATATTCCAGCTCCCTCCTCCCTCAGGTGGGACAGTTTTTTTAACTATCTTATTTCTCATTTCTTTATTGAGATATAAGTTACATGCCATAAATCTCACACTTTCAAAGTGTAAAATTTAGTAGTTTTTTGTATATTCACATGGTTGTGCAACCATCACTCCTATCTAATTCCAGAATGTTTTCATCACTCCAAAGGGAAACCGCATACCCATTAGCAGTCACCCCCTAGTCCACCCTCCCTCCAGCCCCCAGCAACCACTAATCTACTCTCTGTCCCTATGCATTTGTCTTTCTGGGAATTTCATATAAATGGGTCATACAATACATGGCCTTTTGTGACTGGCTTCTTTCACTGAACATGTTTTCCAAGATTCATTTACATTGCAGCATAGATCAGTACTTCATTCTTCTTTGTTGCTGGATATTATTATTTATTATTTACGGATATACCACATTTTGTTTATCCATTCATCAGCTGATGGACATTTGGGTTGTTTCCACTTTTGGCTATCATGAATAATGCCGCTATGAACATTCATGTACAAGTTTTTGTGTGGATGTACGTTTTCAGTTCTCTTGGCTATATACCTAGGAGTGGAATTGCTGGGTCATCTATAACTCTGTGTTTTACTTTTTGAGGAACTGGAAAACTGTTTTCCAAAGCAGCTGCACCAAAATTCCCACTAGAAGTGAATGAGAGTTCCAATTCCTCTATATCCTCACTAACACTTGTCATTGTCGATCTTTTTTTTTTATTAGTCATCAGTCCAGATAGGTTGGAGCTCCTGGTAGCCATCATGCCACCATACGGAGCCTGAGAATGAAGCCAACACACAGACAAGCAGACAAGAGAGATGCAGAGAAGCCAAGTCCTGGGGACATCATTGAATTCCTGGATCAATCTATGCCAAACCCTGCCAATCCCCTGACATTTCAGTGTCATGTTCAAAGTATTTCACCTTTTTGCTTAACTCAATTTGAGTTGGTTATTGCTTTTTAAAAATGAATCCAAAAAAAACACAAATCAAAACTACACTAAGATATCACCTTACACCCATTAGAATGACAAAAATAACTAAAACAAATAGTAACAAATGTTGGAGAGGTTGTGGAGAAAAAGGAACCCTCATACACTGCTGGTGGGAATGCAAACTGGTGCAGCCACTATGGAAAACAGTATGGAGATTCCTCAAAAAATTAAAAATAGAACTACCATACGATCCAGCTATCCCACTACCGGGTATCTATCCAAAGAGCTTGAGGTCAGCAATTCCAAAAGTCCCATGCACCCCAATGTTCACTGCAGCATTATTTACAATAGCTAAGATGTGGAAGCAACCTAAGGGCCCATCAACAGATGACTGGATAAAGAAGATGTGGTGTATATATACAATGGAATATACTCAGCCGTAAAAAAGAACAAAATCGTCCCATTTGCAACAACATGGATGGACCTTGAGGGAGTTATGTTAAGTAAAATAAGCCAGATAGAGAAGGACAATCTCTGTATGACTCCACTCATATGAGGAATTCAAACATGTGGACAAAGAGAACAGATTAGTGGCTACCAGGGGAAAGGTGGGGTGGGGGGTGGGCACAAAGGGTGAAGGGGTGCACCTACAACACAACTGACAAACAATAATGTACAACTGAAATTTCACAAGATTGTAACCTATCATTAACTCAATAAAAAATTTTTTAAAAAAAAAGGAATAGAAAAAAAAGATTGGCAACAGTTGTTAGCTCAGGTGCCAATCTTTAAAAAAAAAAGAATCCAGAGGTGTAAAACCAAATCACCCATGGGAACGACTTCTCAGACGTGGCCCGGACAGCTGTGGGGACCCTCAGCCCTCCACCTCACCAAAGCACGGCTCCTAGGATGACTCAGCACCTAACTGCTATGTCAAGTCTCTTGTGGGTAGAACATTCTGTTAATTAAGTCACATAATTTGGAAGCCTTTTTTATGTTATAACCTCAAAAACAATATTCCCTAATGTTTTAACCAAGGAATTTGGGGACTCTAACATTTTCACAGTATCTTGCACTTAGTGGACATTCAATTAAAATCTCTAGATCTGATTTCGTACTTCTTAGAATCCAGCATTTTAGAACGGGACGAGATTTTAAAGGTACAGAGTCTGCCCCTCTCGCTTTACAGATGAGGAAACGTTTTCACGGACATGCAAAGGTCATGATGCTAGCTACTGGTGGAGCCAGAGAGAGGACCCAGGTCTCCCAGCTCCCATTCCAATGCTTTTTCACTATATTTCCACCCCAAAGCATCTAGCACAGTACCGAGCACATAGGAAGTGCCCAATTAATGAGGAAATGATTGATCACCCACTGGGCCTGCCACTCAACTCAGGTGGAGGTCTGAGAGCCTCAGCCAAGAGAATTCTCCAAAAGGATGGGATAATCGTTTGAGGAGCCTCCGAGCGGCAGGGTTCTTGAGCTTAGTTGGTCTGCATTAGCCCCCTTAGCGCTGTTTTGGATAGTAGCTCAGATCTCAAGTAAACTGGTTTCTTGCAAGCCAGAGATGATTCCTCCAGGGTGGCTGCCAGCAAAAGCAACCATCCTGGAGGTGACCTGGGTTGAACTGGGGCTGCCCCAAGACACTGTCTTTTATTGCTGCTTTGCAGAGCCAGGAGATTCAAAGAGCTGGGCCTCTTGCTCTGAAATAGTCTTTTGGGAAAAAACCACATGATCACCTTTAAGACTCCGGGTGTTCAGATGGAAAACAAGCTGGCGTACAACACGTCCCACGTTGAAGGATTTGTTGTTTTTAAATCACTCTTTCCTTTGAGCGATAGATCACAACCCACCTAATGAAAGGTCATAGCTCTCAACACTACAGCACCCACCTCAGTAACCCAAAGCTCAGCACCAGACTAGACTTCTGACGTGACAATTAGCCCCACTACAAAAGGCTTCGTGCTTGACTTTTACACATCCCCCCTTGTACCCCATTCCTCATTCTAGAGCTAAAATCACAATAATAGTGCAGACATGGAGGAACAAAGTGGTCTGGTGCAGACTCAGTCATCAAAATTGCCTGGAGCCGAACCCCCAAATCCCTCCTTTTTGTTCAAGGAGTCCTTACCGGAGCTCACAAATGCTCCCCCGTGGCCACCATGGTCCTTCCATGACCCCAGCATGCTCTCTGCCCCCCTCACCCATGCCCAGGGACCACCTACGCTCTATACCCATCACTTCCTTACTACGCTGCTGTCTCCCTTCCCCGTCATCACCCTCCTGATGTCATGTTGTCTTGTCTGAGTGCCCTTCTGTCTGGCTCCAGCAGTCACTGCTCTGCTCTTGGAGCCGCCTGCTCTCTGGGTCCATCAGTTGTGACCAACAGACTCTGTTTCATGAAGCATCTCCCTCTCTTTACAGGAATGTGACGCCAGACACCTGGTGGGTTGGACTGGAAGGTGAGGTGAGTGGCATTGCCAGGGATGCACACCACATTAACCTTGCACACCAATGCCCGTCCAGGTATTGTATGGGTGAATTCTTTGTTCACCAGGTACCCCCAAAAGGCTAACGAGTAGTAGGAATGACCCAATTATGTGAGGATCTTAATCTCTGGTCCAGCTTCAGCCCAACTAGTTAATAATCCATCCATCCATCCATCCATCCATCCATTGTTCGGTGAATATAAATCACTGATAAATATAAACGATGCAGGCAGTTCCAAGAACTGAGGATACAGTTGGTACAAGACAGACAATGCCTCCAGGCCCTTAGAAGCCTATTTTCCAGTGAGGTGAAATAGACAATAAACAAGTGTACAAACAAGACAATTTTAGAGAACAGTAAGTGTTCTTGAATAAATTAAAGCAGCACAGAGACCAAGTGAAGGGCAAGGCAGGACTTTGGATCAGGCTTAGGAAAGGTCTCTCGGGGGAGGCGACATTTAAACAGACGCCTGACCGAGAACAAGGGTCAAGACACGGGAAATGGCTCCAGGCAGGGGACCAGCAGTGCCAAGGCCGCAGGCAGGAGGGAAGCTCGCCCGTTCAGAACCAGGCGTAGTGAGTGAGGGCGGTGGGGTGGGTGAGGCAGGAGAGGGACAGCGCAGGGCACGAGGGGCTGCACGTGCCAGGCGCAGAGCCGGGGTGCGAAGCAGAGGCGTCACACACGGTGCTGGCAGGGCCCCTCTTGCTGTTCGGCGGAGAGCGGGCTGCAGCCGGGGCTGCGGCAGAAGAGCGGAGCGCGGCATGCATTAGGGGACAGTGGAGACGGGAGAGAGGGCAGAGTCACAATATATTGTTAACGCAGATGACAGGATTGCCTTCGGGACATATTCTAACACTTTCACTAGAGCCCTCTATGCCTTGATTTGTAATGGCTTCATCACTTACCTGGAGCAGAACCTAAGACTGCGACTGTCCAAACTTACTGCCCTACGGCTGCTGTAACAAATTACCACCAATTTAGTGTCTTAAAACAACACAAATGTATCATCTCACCGTTCTGGAGGTCAGAAGCCTGAAACGGGTCTCAGGAGGCTGAAATCAAGCGTCGACAGGGCTGCTTTCTGCTTCCTGGCCGTTTCAGGCCTCTAGGGGCTGCCGATGTCCCTCCAGTATCGACGCCAGCCCTCGCATCCCTCCGCCTTCCGCTTCCGCCCTCGCGTCTCCTTCCCTGACTCTCCTGCCTCCCTCCTTATTTACCAGGACCCTGGGCATGACATTGGATCCATTTGGATCATCCCAGATAAGCTCCTCACCTGGTGATCCCTAACTTTTCCACATCTGCGCAGTCCCTTTTGCCACATAAGGCAACATATTCACAGGTTCCGGAGATTAGAAAGTGGCCATCTTGGGGCGGCCATTTGTCTGCCTACCACACTCTGTGCTGCTTTATTTACTGTCACAGTTAACCATGTCTAAAGCTCTGGCATTCTTTCAGCTAGTTTTTCCTTCCTTCCTTCCTTCCTCCCTTCCTTTATTCAACAACCATTTTCTGCGTACCTACTATGTGCTAAGGACTCTGTCAGGTATTGTGAAGAGACAACCATGTATCCAGACTCGACCCTCAAGGAATTTATTGTCAGCTTTCCTGAAGAGCCCCGTTACTGGTCCAGTTAAGGTGATCTGGGCATCATGAAAGGACACTGCAAATGAGACAGGCGCTTCCAACGGCAGTTACCACGTTGCCACCTCTGCTGAGTTTCTACGCTGGGTCATTAAAACACCACCTAAGACTCAGGAAGAAACATCAATAGAGTCACCAAAAATAGAGAGAGGTAACAAGTAAGAGTGGGGACCAAGATTTGACGTCCTGGTTTTCACAAAGTATGAGACTGGCTTTCCCTGGTGGGCGCTGGTCCCACAGTGGCGGCTGGCACACTCCCCACAAGGCCCACTGCCTGTTAGCGCCATGGTCTCTGACCTCTCTCCCCACCTCTCCAAGTGCAGCTTTCTGGAAAACATCTGAGCCATTTCTTGGCAAATGTTCGCACAAACTAGTCTCAGGAAATGCTTGACAAAACACTTGGCCCCCAAAGAGACCTTATCTCTTAGAGATATACACTAAATATTTACAGATGAAATGATGTGTGGGATTTGTTTCTGAACAAAACGCGTGGGAGGAAATGGATGGGTATAGATGAAATAAGCCTGGCCATGAGCTAATAATTGTTGAAGCTGGGCCATAGGAACACGGGGGTTCGTTATACTATCCTGTTTTTTTAAATGTTTAAAATTTTCCATAACAAAAAAACATTAAGGGGAATAAAAGCCCCACATTTCACCTTATGTCACTGAAACAAACTTAACATTCAGACATATTTTACTGTCTAAATAATTGCCTAGATTTAAAAAATAAATAAAGCAGGTGTACAAATATTTAACAAAACGGTCATTTTCTACAGTCACTGGAGTCACAGCAGAGAAGAGAAAGTGCTAGATATCTTGCCTGCTGCTTGTCTTGAAACAATAATGGTCCTGTCCTCCAGGGAAGAAATACATAAAACTCTGGAACATTATTCCAGTAATTGGATTCAAAGGGCTAAAGATATCATCAGGGAAAAGACAGTTTAACTTGATTAAGAGATAATTGTGCTTCTTTATGATGGAGGTGATGAACTGGCTTGACCTGTCTCAGAATTTTCATACATTAATTTCTAGGCAATACATTAGCATTAGAATAGCTTTGGCTCACGAAATTGTGGTTTTCAGCCTCAGTACAAATTGGAGAAAAACAACTGTGAAATGGATAGAATTTTCTTTGGAACAGCTTCGCCTGACTTCTCAGCACTCCTGTGAGGCAGTATTATGTAGTGGAAAGACCAAAGGCTTTGGAGCCAAAAAAGTTGACTTGACTTCTATCTCAGTCACCTGCCTATGTGACTTTGTGATTCTCCGAACCTCAGTTTCCTCATCTATAAAATGGGCCTAATGATATCTCCTTTGCATGAATGCTGTGAAGATTATGGATAATGTATGTAAAATGGCTCTCCCATCATAGACACTCAATTAATGGTAGCTTATTCTATTAATAATTGCGTATTCTTCTTTACCCTACTCCATCTCTCCAAATATAGTGCCTAGCACTTAGTAATACTGCAACAAATGTAGGTTGAATTACACTAAGCCTTGAGATGGTAGACAGAATTAGTGGGAGGAAGTATTAAGACTATACCAGAATCCTCTCTTTGCAGGTCACTCATCCTTATAGAGCTTTTCCACCTAATTGCTCAAGCCAGAAAACAAGGACACATTCGTGACATCTTCCACTTCTTCTTCCCGACATCTAATCAACCCCCAAATTCTATCTATTCGAGTTCTCAATTATCACTAGAATCTACCCACTTCCCTCAAATCTTACTCCTACCACCTTAGTTCAAGACTATTTTCTCTTTCACCTGGTCTATAGCACTCAGATCTCCTCACATCTGCTCTTACTCCTCTATAATTCTTTCTCTTTATTATAGCTGGAGGGATTTTTTTTCCTTTAATTATGGAAAAATTTAAATATTCATAAAAACAGAGAGTATACTAAACTTCCATGTACCCATCACACAGCTTCAACAATGATCAGTGAATGGCCAATTCTATTTGATGCAGACCCCCACCCACTTTCCCCAATGTTCTCAGATTATTTGAAGCAAATTCCAGATGTCATAGCTTTTTGAAGGGATCTTTTCATGCATTCAGAATAAAATTCTAAATCCTTCACATGGCTTACCATGATCCCTGTTGACTTCTCCAACTACAGATCACAATTTGCTATTCCTCCTCCCCAGACCCAGTCAAACCAGCCTCCTCTCAGTTCCTTCAACATTTTATGTTGTCACCTTATGGTCCTAAGGCCTTCGGGCTGGGCTATTTTCAGAGCCCAGAAAGCCTGTCCTTTATCCTCTTTATCTGCTTTGCTCAGCTTCAGCTACTCCTGCTTCTGCTATCACCCTGCGCATCACTTCTCAAGAGGCCCCTAGGCTAAGGCTGGTGACCCCCTGTCTGCTTCCTCAGTAGCCTGTGCTTCTCTTCCAATTATACATCATAATTTTATAAGTAGTCATGCAAAGTTGTCTCCCCTGTTAAAATTAAACTCTGTGGGGATAAGAACTGTGTGTCTTATTTCCTGCTGAGGCACCCAGCCCACAGTTCAACACCTTCCTAATAGGAGGCACTTAATAAATATTTGTTGAATGAGGTCCCCAAGAAAGGTAAACACAAAAGCCACATCCATTTCATGCTATAAATTGCTCATAGACCAGTGTCCTAAACCTTTTATAACCACAAGAACAACGCTCAGAACTTTAAGTGTATTTTGTTATATTCAATATGACTTTATAAAAAATTATGAGCTGCATTATGCTAGACACTGCATTTGAGGACTTAAAGATGAATAATACATGGATCCCACCCTCAAAAAACTGAGTCTACTGGAAAACACAGTCATTTATTATCTGAAAATTGGTAATTTCTCATGTTTTATACATAGGAACCAGAATATTTAATTAGCCAGAGAATCTGTAACGTGTCAAACAACTAAGAGTAAACAGAGTTTGCTGTAAAAACAACAGCTAACATTTACTGGGTCCTTGCTTTGGGCCAGGTATGGTACAAAGCATCTTGCAGACACGACTTCATCTAATCCTTACAACTGCCTTTGAGATATGCCTTATTATTCTTATTTTGCAGATTAAAAAAAAAAAAAAAAACTACCAAGGCAATAAAAACAGGTATCCATAAGTCACCCAGGGTCTGAAACTCCAGCATCCCCCATCCTCTCTGCTGGTGCTAACAAGTATTCTTTGAGTACTGCTGCAAGAAAAATAAAATAAAGGACACCTTCCAATTCATCAGTGCTTTCCACTTGGTGTCCTGGTTTCAGAGCTATGTGGGCACATTTTCACAGGAAAACAGCAGCTGCTGAAAAATCTTTTATGATAAGGCCAGCTTGCTGTGGGCCCAAGGCACTAACCATTGAGTTGGACTTTGTACCAAATCTCTCTATAGAGAAATATAAACTAGAATCTCTCAAGTTGTGAAGCTACTGCCTGCCATGAACACAGCCTGTCTTTTCAGCCAGTTTGAAAGCTCTGCACAGAATTCTTCATTGCACACTGTATCTTGTCTCCTTACCTCCTACAGATGGCTTCTGATCAAAAAGAAATTTATTATATTTTAAAAGGGAGAAATTGTTGGGGTGAATTACATGTGTGGACCTTGAACCATGAAAATAGGTTTTGTGTTAATTATACATATCTTGGAGTTTGTTTTTAATTTTTCACTACGGGAAATTTCAATCATATACAAAAGTAGACCAAATAGCACAATAAACCCAGTATACCCATCACCCTGCTTCAACAATGATCAACTCATAGCCAATCTGTTTCATTTATATTGCCATCAACTTCTAACCCTCTTGTTTTATTTTGAAGCAGACATGTTTGGGAATATTTTGAATGCTATATTCTGTGGGTAAAATATAGAATGTATGGAATCAATAGAATAAATACACATGACTTGGTCAGCAAGATACTCGGGAAAACAGGAACAAGAAAGAGGAATAGGCTGTGTGGTTTTGACCACAGAAAAGATGGGAGGAGTGGCACGGATTATTGGCGGCACTTGCACAGGCAGACAATTACGCACCATGTGAGGAAAGTTTTGATTGTGGACAAGGGAATGTGGTGGGTCTGCCTGTCAAGTATCTTGAACATACCACCTCTGCCTCTTGTTCTTCCCCCCTTGGCATGTTCACCGTGAGTGTGATTAAGTCCCTTGTTTGTGGATCTGCACTGCCTCCCCGTCCTGCCTCAGCCATCGCTGCATGAAAAGAAACCCTAGGGGGATTTCGTCAAGACGGCGCTGTGAGCAGACATTGAACTCACCTCCTCCCACGAACACAACCAGGTTACAACAATTTTGGGAAGAATCACCCTGGATTGAAAAATGAAAACTGGATAAAAAGAACCCCCACGACAAGGGACAGTCCTGACTAAAGCAGAAGAGGCAGTAACTTCGCAGGAGAGGAAAAAAACCACCTTTGGGAGCAGTGGAGCTTCTCAGCTGGCCAGGCGGGAGCCACCCTAAGGTACGCAGCCCTCCCTGGAGGAGTGAGGTCCGGAGTGGGGACAATACTGCTATAACCATCCTTCGGACTCAGCCCAACGAGAGGGGGGTCTTACTGTCTGGCTTTGCTGGCTATTAACTGCAGCGAGGACACCCCCAGAAAAGCTATCAGCCCGAAAGCCAAAAAGATCCGGGTCTTAAAGGGCCCACGCACAAACTCACTCATTGCAGCAACCTAAAATCACCAGAGAGAGGGCTGACTGTCCTTTGGTGAAATAAGACTCACCTGGTGGGCTCTGGGGGCATCTTGGTGAGAGGAGGATCCTCTCCGGAGACTGAGACATTGGTGGGTGCCGTTGTTCTGAGTTCGTCCAGGCGTGCTGATACGGACACTGGTGGGGGCCATTGAGGTGCATCCCTTGGGCTGTTAGCCCAGGGGTCTGCCACACCCACTAGAGCACAGATTTAATCCAGTTCAGCCAGGGCAGGCAACCCGCCCTAGGGACTGGCCACACCTAACAGCAAGCCCTCAGGCTACTTTTCAGCCTGCACTGACTGAGTGCCTTGATCCTCTACAGGCAGGCAAGGGTGTCTGCCTCTGTGGGGCAGGGCTTGTGTGAGGACCAGGTGAACTGCGGGGGGCATTGGGGCAGAGGTGGGGGCCTCTGCAGTGTGGCGTTGGGGTACGCTCCAGGGGGTTGAGAAGTGTGCACGGACCAGGACTGTGTTGACAGTGTATGTGGTCCAGTGGGGGGTGAGGCTTATCAGCTGCAGAAGACTTGTGCTTCACAAATAGCCATAAAAAGGATCAGCCCCACCTTCCAAAGCCTGAAACAACTGAGTGCCTCCATCCCAAGGACTAGCCCCACTCAGCTGCACTCCTAAGAGAACTGACAACAGCCTTGTTGGCCTCAGACCTATCACAACTAAAAGCCCCTGAGCCTAGCAACCAGCTACACTGGGTACCAACCCAATTAAGAGGACAATTGCAATAAGAGTGTGCTAATAGACTTTGTAACCAACAGTGCTGAGGCCCCTCCAAACCGGATTTATGAACAGCTGGCCAGGGAAGAAAAGATCAGACTCCCTGGCTACCTGCAGTGGGAGCAACCCTGCCACAGCAGAAGAACACAAGTAGCCCACAAAGGGGTCACTCCTGGTTCTTACAGCCTGGTGATGAGAGGGAAGCACACTGCTGGGCCTCATAAGGCATCTCATACATAAGGCCACTTCTCCAAGATCAGGAGACATAGCCGACTCACCTAGTACAAAGAAAATAGCACAGAGAAAGAGGCATAATGAGAAGGCAAAGGAATACTTTCCAAGCAAGGGAACACTACAAAACACCAGAAAAAGAACTAAGTGAAACAGAAAAGAAACCCTAGAGCAGCCTGTCCAGTCAAAATATAATGTGAACCACGTGTGTAATTTTACATTTTCTAGTAGCCACATTGTAAAAAAAAAAGAAGAAATAAGTGAAATTAATTTTAATATTACATTTCATTTAACTTAATAAATACAAAATATTACCATTCCAACATGGTATCAATATAAAAAATTATTATCGAGATATTTTACATTCTTTCTTTTGTACGAAGTCTTTGAAGTGCAGAGTGTATTTTATAGTTACGGCATATCTCAATTTGGACTACCAATGTTTTAAGGGCTCAACAGCCATCTGGGTCTAGTGACCACTGTATTGGACAGAGCAGCGCTAGAGAGCCCAGGGGAGAGGAGTCAACAGCTACTTCGCAATTTACTTGAAAACGATGCTACTAAAGATTTCTGGTAAAAGCTGAAGTACAGTGTGTATATGCTGGGCTTCTCCAGGAAATCTATTGACATGAACAAGAGAAAACCACAACAATAAAAAAGCTTAGATAAGTCCATCTACAAACATGGAAATAACTACAACCTCCAAAACTCAAGTCATGAAGAAATGTGACTCTTCAGATCTTGAGCAAGGTTATTGTGAGTACAGAGTGTGTTAGCAGTTCCTAAGAGGGCCTTCACTACAACAAGGATGGTAGAGTGCAGGGGCTCTGCGCACCCCAATCCTGGTTCTGTTCTTTACAAGCTGCGTGGCTTGGGCAAGTTATTTCATCTCTCTGTGCCTCGGGTACTTCATCTATAAAATGGGGGTCATAAAATCTAGGGTGGTTGTAAGGGTTAAATGAGGTAATGCATGTACAACACTTAGCATAATGCCTGGCCCATGTTAACCTCTCTGTAAATTTTAACCAATAAAAAACAAACCAAACCAAACCCAAGAGCAATGGAATTGTGAGCAGACTAAGAGGAAAGTGGGAACTGAGGACAGTGGGGCTGATGATTAAACTGAATTTGAAGTTATTTTTTATTTTCTCTGTGATCTGGTTTCTGACTTAATGAAGTTGCCTAGAGGTGGGAGGGAGAAGAGAGAGGAAATCAAAACTGGCTTTGCAGGCACTGACTGGAGCCCACAGGTAAATACAGAATCAGCAGACAAAATACCTAGTATCTAGGAATCACTGCAGTTGCGCACAACAACCTCCTACTGGGACAACCTGCTCACTTGGAGGGAAATTGTCCCACTGAGAAAGAGGACAACACAGATGGCATGGAAACAGCATTCTGAGGTGGCATTTTCATTTTGAAGTTGCCAACTACGCCAGTTCGCTCCAGTGACCCCCTCCAAATTGTTTTTGAACAAAAAGCAGACCCAGATGTAATTGTTCACATATAGAGATGAGTCAAACACAGGAAGAATGCAACTTAAGTCATATGCATAGCACAAGTAAAAAAAAAAGAGACATGTATTAAAGAATACTTAAGAAAAATACTTCACTCTCAAAGAATTTAAAAAGAACCCATGATTCCTTGCAAAAGAACTTCAGGAGGAGATATGAAAGATCAGAGAAGAAGATGACATAAAATGGCATCAACCAGGAAAGAAATGAAATGTAACACTGAAACCATTTTGGAAATGAAAATCACAATAGAAGCAGTAAAAAAGTATAGATATGTCTGAAAAAGGAATCAATGACTTGGAAGAATAGGCTAGAGAAAATATAGAGGGCAGCGGCCAAGAGAAGACAAGACAATGATCAGAGATGAAAGATACGAGAGATGACTCAGAAAATATGGCACCCATCAACCTTCTTGGAAAAGTTACTTGCAAAATCTAGACAATCAAGGGGGCTGGCCCCGTGGCTGAGTGGTTAAGTTCGCACGCTCCGCTGCAGGCGGCCCAGTGTTTCGTTGGTTCAAATCCTGGGCGCGGACATGGCACTGCTCATCAAACCACACTGAGGCAGCGTCCCACATACCACAACTAGAAGGACCTACAACGAAGAATATACAACTATGTACCGGGGGGCTTTGGGGAGAAAAAGGAAAAAAAATAAAATCTTTAAAAAAAAAAAATCTAGACAATCAAAAGACAGTTCCAGATGAATTCAAGAATGGGAAAGACATTGCCTTAATGGATTGTTGGTGAACAATGAATCCCCTTAAATACCAAACTAAGGTAAACGATAGCAAGAATTATCATTACAGAGCAGAATGAGTTGCAGGGTTGACACTGTTGATGTAAACAATCAATCAGGTGGTCAAGGAAGGCGAGCTGGGCCAGTGGGCCTTCGCTGGAGCAGCCACCGAGGTCAGTTTGGCATTATTCCTGCCTGTAGCTGTGCATCTGGCTCTGTGATCTGCCCAGAGATTCGGTGAGCTTCTCTCCAAAACATTATTTTTCTGCTTAAATTAGCTAGAGTGGATTCTGTTCTCTGTCGTTAAGACTGACTGATAAACCATTCAAATAAAATTTAAGAAAAATAATGTATGTGGTTAAAGTCGGAGTTTGAGGGGAAACCAGTGCTTACACCCAGTTGTAAAATGTTGTTCCAACTTTTTAAAAGGGCAATTTGGCAATGTTGATTAAAATTTTAAACATAAATCCCAGAAGTTGTACTTCTAGGAACTTATCTTAAGGAGTTATCTTCTAAGGAGCTCACATTCTGGGGTGGAAGGGTGGTGGGAAAACAGACAGTAAAGAAGGTAAACACTTAAACGATACAGTATGTTAAAAGGTGAAAAGTGCTAGGGCTGGCCCCAGGGCCGAGTGCTTAAGTTCGCACGCTCTGCTGCAGGCAGCCCAGTGTTTCGTTGGTTCGAATCCTGGGTGCGGACATGGCACTGCTCATCAAACCACGCTGAGGCAGTGTCCCACATGCCACAACTAGAAGGACCCACAACGAAGAGTATACAACTATGTATGGGGGGCTTTGGGGAGAAAAAAAGGAAAAAAATAAAATCTTAAAAAAAAAAAAAGGTGAAAAGTCCTTAGGAGAAAGGAGAAAGCAAGGAAGGGGACCAGGAGGTATCAGGTACTTTGTAATTTGTGATAAATGGTCAGAGAAGACTCTCATCCGAGAGGTGAAGGATTAGGTCATGTGGTATTTGGAAGAAGAGAGTTCCAAAAAGAGGAGACAGCAAGTGGAAAGGGCCTGAGGCAGAGGCCTACTAGCACACTGAAAAAAACCCCAGCAAGACAGCTAGTGTGGCTGAGCAGAGAATGGAGTATGGAAGGAGGTGGCTCAGAGGGGTAATGTCAATGGGGGCAGACAACTATAGCTTTATAGGCCATTGTAAGGACTTTGGTTTTTACTCTGAACGAGAGGGAAGCCACTGGAAAGTTCTGAGCAGAGACGGATAATACTGGACCTACATTTTAACATGACTATTTCAGCTGTTGCCTTACAGAGGGGTTGAAGGAGGGCAAGGGCAAATACGGGAAGCCATTCAGGAGGCAATGATCTAGTCAAGAGATGGATGGTGGCTTGAAAGCACGGGGAAGCAGTGGAGTGGGGAGAAGTGCTCAGATTACACGAATGGGCAAAAGTGTAGGAACAAAGATGTTCAAGGTAATGTTGTTTGTAACTGAGAGAAACTAGAAATAACTGAAATGTCCATTAATAGAAGGCGGGTTAAATAAACTATGATACAGACTTCTTACTTAAAAACTCTTGTAGTGATCAAAAGCAAGTATTATTTTTTAAATTAAAAATCTAAGTGAATAATAGTAATTTTTAATGCTATTCAATTTCAGCAAAGAAGGATATGTTGTAGTTTTAACAAAAGCATGTTTTTGGACCATTAAAATATCTTGTTTGGTAATTAAAAATGCAAACCTAGAAGCACTGAAATTAGAGTGTCTTATTTAAGAAAAAGGTATGAGTCAAACAGACATATGCACCTGTACCTGTTAAACTAGTGTTCCAGTAATTCAGGATTGGTCACTACGAAATATGTGCTTCTATTCTTTTCAACATTTTTAGTAGAGCAGATATAGTCTAGGAAATGAGAAAACAAGACGCTAGGCGAGTCGTGGTCTTTACTGAAACTTTAAGATTGACTTTGCTGTTACAAAGCATCTAAGATCTGAATAGGCAAAGAGATTAGTCTAAAGGGTGACAGTAGGAAGTGGATATGTGGTTCTGAATCTCCATATTGGCCCGGTGTCCATGTGGTGGAGGCTAAGAGCTGTTAGATAAGAATTATCTCACTGATCATTTATTCATCACTCACCATATGCCAAGCACTGTGTCCTGTGTTTTTATGATGACTTCTAATTTTACAACACATAATCTAACCTCACAAATTTGCCCAAGGTCATTAGCTAAATGAACGGAAGAGCTGAAACTCATACTCGGATTGTCTCTTGCCAAAACCCACTCTCTTTCTGCTGTAACACTCTGTATTAGTTAGGGTTGGCTAGGCTGATTTTTAAGGCTTTTCTTTGGAAAGAATGGTGTATCCATTAGGATTGCATTCAGTTGCTTGTAACAAACCCTGACCGAGAGTGCTTTAAAGTAAGGGGATGAGTTTTCTCACGTAAGAAGTCTGGAGCTAGGCAGTTTGTGTAGGTACTGCTCCTCCTTTTCTCTTGTGTGTTGCTCTGCGGTCATAAAGCGGCTGCGCCCTCCACCCTCACAGCAACATCGCTGCCAAGAAAACAGAAGGGGAATAGCAATGGCGTTGGCATCAAGAAAGCAAAGACCTTCTCAGGACTCTCCAGGCAAGTGCTTCCTGCATCTCATTGGCCGGAATCGAGTCATGTGACTGCCCTGCAAGGCCCCCTGGGAAGGTGAGCATTTTAGCTCAGCACATTGTCTCCGGGAACAAGATGTGGGCTCTCTTAGGAAGAAGGCCCCTACAGCGGCCTCTGAGACAGGGTTCGCCTTGGGAAGGAGTCTGGTGTGCACAACCATATGCTCCCCAATCTTCTCCAGACAGGAGGGGTCCGAGGGCAGTTGCTGACACAGGCTTTGGGAATGGAGGGAGAACAGGGGGCACTTGGGGATACTTGGGGATGCTGGGAGCATTTGAGGACAAATTCAGCCTGCTGGATCGGCCTGGAAAGAGGCATCAAGGGTGCAGGCTGGCTCCTCAGAGTCACCTCCTCCCAGCCCAAATATATTTGTTATAACATAACAATTATCACTCAAATATTTGTTGAATAAATCTAACAAATTAGCACTGTTGACGCCAAAAAGACAATGCAATGTAAGTACGCTTTTGCAAATGTGCTATTTGCAGAATTTTATTTAAAAAACTGAATTCATAGTGCACTACAGGCGGTTGCTCAGTGGCATGCACGTTTCAAGTTCTGTCACCCTGTATATACCCTCATCTGGAGACAACCACCAATGGCCCCTTGTCCACCCCGCTGGGGAGAAGGGAGCTCCTCGGGCCAGGGTCTCACTAAGCGCCCGGCGGCCCCCGCTCCCGCACCCTCCACCTCGCACCCCCGGGGTATCCCGTCTGCCAGCCTCGAGCCCAGCCCCTTTCCCGGGGCCAGAGGTGGCGGCCGCCGTGGCCTCTCGCCGCCCCACTGGTAGCGAAAAGCTGCCCGGCGCCGACGCCCGCACTTCCTGGTCGGAGCGGGCCCGGGGCGGGGCTCGCCGCCCCCACCCACCTCCCCGGTGCAAGCGGGCGCTCCGGCCATCCTCGGCGGTTCCTGGGGCCGGGCGGCAGGTGCCCGGGCGGCGACCTCGCCGCGAGGCTGCTGGCACGCCCAGCGCCGGGGAGGCGGAGCCGAGCCGGGAGCCGCGGCGCTCGGTGAGTGCGGGCCGGCGCCGGGCTGCTCGGCGCCCGGTTTCCCGGCGGGCGTTGTGCGCGTCGGGGCGGAGCGCAGCTTCCCTTGCCGGGGTCCAGAAGCTGCCCAGAAGCGGGGGTCTCCTGGGACCGGGGAGATCCTGGGGCGGGGCGGGGCCTTGGCTGGAAGCCGCAGACGCCCGAGCCTGAGCTCTTCGGCTGCGGGCTATCGCGTAGCCGTCGTGCCTGGGGTCTGTCGTGAGCTTGGGGACCGAGGGATGGAACCTGGTGGCCTGGGTTGGGAGAATACTCACACCGAGACCCTCGCACCCTGCTTCCAGGGGCGGCAGCTCTTAAACATTGTAAAACAGGGGCTGTTATAGACATGGGTGTATGTAACTTGCACTCTCCTCCCTGGCACACACAGGTGGGCGTATACAGTGACGTACACACATGTAGGTGTATTCGTTGGGGCAGACTTGGCGTCCCCTGTCCTGGCCCTCGGGCGTTGGGGACGGCGCCCGGCCGCGCGCCGGGCACTGGGATTAAGCCCCAGGGCTTTGCGGGCTCTTGGTTCCCGGAGACCGTGGAGTTCCGGTTGGTTCCTCTGTGGCCAGACTGGCTGGCTCAGAATTCTCTCTAGATAACCCGGGACCGCCCTCCGGAACTCGTTGGCTGGAGCTCTTTTTCTCACCTGGGCAGGTGGCCTCGGTAGGTGGCTGGGGGCCCGCCCGCCGCATTCGGACCGCGAGGACTCGGCGGCGGAGGAACGTCGGGCGGGGAGGAAGGCGCGCGCTGCGCCACCTTGTGGAAGCGCCTGGGGTAAGCGCGGTGTTGCTCAAGCCGCTGGGAAAACCCGCAAGATCGGAGTTGCAAAGGACGCGTGAGTGAGTGTGTGCCTCTCCGAATTGCTAACGGCTTCAGCTCAAATCGTTTCAGGTGTGCTTTGCAGATATTTTTTAAACTTATTTAATTATAAAAACGACTAATTTGTATATTATTTTTTCAACCGTCTATAAGACTGGAGTTTCTTTGTGGTATCCCCAGGATAGAATTATTGGGAACTGCCGGTAGGGATTAGCCTGGCTTCAGTGCGAATCACAGGAACAGAGAAGCTGTGGTTTTTAAAGAGACAGAACGCGGCAATGTAATGTGTGATCCTCGGTTGGATCCCGATTTGAAGAAACGTTTTTAAAAAATTGAGCCGATAGAGGAAATCTGTAACTGGTTATTTGATAGTATTAAGGATATTAGTTTTGTTTAGTCACTTTTGGTAATGGTAGCATTACAGTTTTTTAAAAAACTCTCATCTGTTAGAAATACGTACTGAAGTTGAAATATAGGTTATGGATTTGCTTCAAAATAATCCAGTTTTGGGGAGCGCCGTTAGTTGATAAGAGAGGGGGAACAGATGGGAGGAGACTGGCTGTGAGTTGTTAATCGTGGAAGCTGGATGAAGAGTGTGGGGGTACGGAGTTCCTTACACGATTGTCTCTACTTTTGTGTGTTTGGCATTTTCCTTTAAAAGTAACACCATCATCACCACCTCCTGGGGAGCTTTTGTGCAGAAGGTCGGTTGGGAAGGCACCGCTAGTGATTCCAAATCCAGGGCCTTACACAGACCCTCACTCTTTGTAAATTGGGTGTAAAGGCTGCCTCTCCAGACTCAGGAAAAGTCTTCTTTTCTCTCTCCTGGGGTTGCAGCTTTATTTTGCTCAGAAGGCAGAGGGTGTTTGCTGAGTGTGACAGAGCTGAGCGGATCAAGTTGATGCAGGTGGATGCTGGGTCAGCTTTTTATATACAAAGGGTATTAGCCGGCCTGGGGGTTGAGTTGTCTTCAAACAGACAGGTTGTGCAAAATGTGTTTCAGTTTTTCTGAACTGCCGAAATCCTTTCCAACTTATGCTCATCAAAAAACAGAGCTCAGAGTAGTGAACACATCATATACACCTAGGATTTGGGTACACTTCTGGAAGCACTGTATACGTCAGTAAAAAGTGTGCATTATAAAAACAAACGACACTGTGAGTGGAGCTCTGCTTCTTTGCTGAAAGAGAGTTGAGCTGTGTGTGTTGCCCTTCTCATGTCCTGACCTTGTTTGCTTCAGGCATCATGAGTGTAAATATTTAGAAAAGAACTGACTACTAACAAAATTCTGCACTGTTCTTTTCCTTTCCAAGGACACTGCTTTGAAGAGGAGAGACTGGGGGAGTGATACCTATATATTGATCCAACTTGCTTGGTTTTTCCCCTCTGGATTTATTGTATAATTCCTATGCATTCTGTGATGCTTGACTAGTAATTTGGAAAAGCGATGATGGTTTGAGGGAGCTATTAAAGCTCAGTGGAAGGAGGAAGGGGAGGCATACTGCTGAAAGATAAACCCACATTTTTTAGTAGCTTCAGTGGAGCTGATTTTAATGCGTCTTTGCTTTTAAGAGGAAACAAGCCAAATCAGTGACATCTGGGATAGTTGAAAGTTGAAGTGTTAGATGAATCCCCTCAGCCTAGACCTTGCCCATGTAGATTTGCTAGTGTAAAAGAAGTTATGAAGATGCTTTGTCAGATTCAGTTCAGAAAATGCAAGAGTATGTCCCAGCTTTGTCACAGTCTATGGAAAAATGAGAGAACCAGCAAAAAGCCCCTCACAGTTGGAAAATCTAGTGAATTCAGGATGGTTCTTACATGAAGTCGCTTGGTTTGTGGTTCAGTTTTCTTTGTCTGGATAAAAGAAATATGTAACTGCTAAAAGTGTCTTTATTTTCTATCTCAGTTCTCTAAAACAAGAGCATGGAGGGAGAAAACTTGCTGGGCCCTTTAGTGACCAGGCAGTGACCTCACGTTGACTCTCCTCTGTGTGAGGATGGTTGAACTGGACTCTGAAGTGTTGATTGCTAATAGCCATTTTAAGGAATTACCACACATGGGACACCATCTTCTCCCCGCATCACGTTGTTGAAGGGTATAAACACATTAGAAAAGCAAATGACTGCTTTGTTGGCCTAAAAATGAAAGGTAAGTGTGTTGGCGGTCAGGTCAATAATACTCTTTTAGTTTGTTAAGTACTTTGCTTTTATCTCCATCACTTCACCCCATCCTGTGAGGTGGAACAGCGGTGCTGGAGGATTATTTTAGTTTTTAACAAGTGAGAACTTTGCAATTAAAGGAACTAAGACTTTTCAAGATGCTAGAGATGTGGGGGCAGGAAATTTAACGTTTATTAAGATTTCGTAGTAGTCTTCACACACATATCGTGTTTGTAATTCTCATAAATCTCTTCAAGTTGGGTATTATCAGCCTATTTTGCAGATGGAATTGTAGCTAAGAGAGGTTTAATAGTGCACTCGAGGTCTTGTACCCAATAAAAGTAGAGCCAGGATTCAAATTCTTGTTGGATCTTAGAATTTACTTTGTTTCAGCCTCTGTACTGTGCCTCACTACCTTTAGCAGACAGCAGAGCTACACACCCTGGAGTTGGTTAGTTGGTCTAGGCAAGCTGGCTTTTTACCACACTCGACTTGCCTAGTTAGAAACTGGGGGCATGGGCCACATCCAACCCACAGAGATGTCTTATCAGGCCAGCATAGAGTTAAAAAGAAAACCAACGTTGAACACTGGGAGACTTCAAACGTTCTGACTCCCAAGAATTCCCAAAGGTAGCGCTAGAGCAGCCTTCTCTCCAGAGAAGGGTAGGGCACTCCAGTTCCCCCTGGTCCCCATGACTCCCTAAAGTGCCCCCCACTGTTGAGATGGGGGCCATCGCACTGGTCCTGTTGTTTCTCTTACAGCAAGGGGTCTTTCCACATGTGTGTCTCTCCACAGTGGGATAATGAAAGATAGGTTGGGTCGCTCTTGTCCCAAGAAAAATGGGAAAGAGCGTATTCCTTCGAGGGAATGAAGAAAGGAATGAAGTTCTTGTGTCTACTAAGCAGGGCTTCTATGTCAGAAAAATGGCAGGTATGTCGTCGTTGTTCTCACACCGACCTCCTTGACTCATTCACACACACCTTTAGAGTTTGCTGCCCCTGCGATACAGGAAGATGGAGTCTGAGTGTGGGCAGCTTGCCGCGGGGGAGAGGAATGTCTCCAAAATCCCAAACCGCGGACTCTGTGAGTGGGGGAATGGGTCCCTTGTGCCGGGGGGGGGTTTGCCAGGGTGTGCTGCAGGGATGGGTCACCCGGAAGCCCTCCCCCTTCAGGCAGCCTGACGTCGGGGTCTGTATGGACGCTGAGCTTGTGCCTTGGCTCCCTGGCGCTGCTCCGGGGCCCCCGCTCCCCCGCCCCTCCCCCCTCCGGTGGGGACAGTCTGCCCCGCACACGGCCTGGGCCCCAGCCGAGAGCTCTGAGCGCTGAGGACCTGAGGCGCCCGGAGCCGGCCCCTGAGAGATTTCTGTGCCCCATCTCCTCCTCTTGAAACTTTCGGGTGACGGTCCCGGGACGGCCGTTGTCCCCTCTATCTGGATCTGGAGCTTCATTGCGGCTGAAGCTTCGATTTAGATCTTTGTTTCCTTCGCCTGAATTGTGAGTGTTCGCAGCTCTGTGTGTGTGTGGTGTGGTGAGATGAAGAAAGGGAAGAGGAAATGGCCCGAATGGACCCTTGTGGTCCACGACGTGGTGGTGAGGGCCCGTCCGGCGCTGTTTCGAGGCCTGTGTCCCTAGAGCGCTCAGTCCGGCGACCGTGTGCGGGCGCGGGGGGAGAGCGCAGGCGGCCTGAGGAGCCGGAGGGTTCCGTCAGCGCGTGGCCGGCGGGCGGGCTCGGGACTCGCTCGGCCCTGCAGCCCGGCCGAGGCAGGCTCACCCTGCGCGTGGCCTCGAGCCGTGTGGCCGCATTCATTTCTGGCTCTCCCACCACCTGCCGCTGGCTTCGCGCTGTTTCATCAACTGCTCTGCGCCCCCAGTCTCCCCCGCTTCCCATGGAAGTCGTGACACGGCCCCCTCGGCAGGCCGCGCGGGAGAGTGAGGCCTGCGGCTCCCCGGGGGCCTCTCACGGATGCTCGGAGCGCCTGCCACCTTCCCTCGGCCTTTATTTGGGCGATGTGCCCCGAACTTGGCGGAGGAAGGCAGCGACGTAGCCAGGCCCCCAGCCCTGACCCCCCGTGTGACAGGGAGCCGGGCCGGCCGCCCTCTGGCCGCAGGGCTTCGGCCCTGTTGCTTGGGAGTCAAAGTCCACAGTGACTGTGGCGAGGACGTGGAATGTCCACAGTGACTGTGGCGAGGACGTGGAATGCCCCGGGGTGCCGTGTGGGGACAGATGCCACCGTGTGTGGAAGAGCAGGCTGGCGTCACGGGGAATGGGTCAGCTCAGGAGACCCTGCCACCGCTGGTGGCCACTGGGTCCTGTTGCGTCCGCCGCGCGTGTGTCGGCCGGCGTAGGCAGACCTCACAGGAGCGCTGAGGGGCCGACGCCTTCGAGCCGGCGCAGGCGCAGTGAGGGACGAGGCCGACTTACCCTTGGTGGTGAGATCCTAGGACAGGAGCACCGGCAGGTTTACTATTTAACTTGGAGAAATAATAAAGATACTATTAACTAATATTTAAATGGCATTTTATAGTTTTTAGAAGGGCTGTCTAATTTGATCTTCAACCCCTGTGCAGGTTTGTGTGCATTTCTTTCTGTTGCCTTTTGCTGCCTGTCAGGAGAGGTACAAAAGTAAACTGAGGCTCAGGCCAGAAATGAGCCCAGAAATGGGAACATGGGACTGGCCTATTCATTCTACTTTATCAGGGAAGGTTCTTATTCCTTCTGTCCTTAGGGTATCCTAGGGAGCGGTGACATCCTGGAGAGGGCAGGGGAGATGTTGATAGCTGAGGTGTTCCCAGGATGCTGAAAGCATCCATTGTGTCCAGGGAGGCTGAATGGAGGGGCAGCGTGTCCCCTCCTGGTCCCGCAGAGCATCTGAGGCGGAGGTCGCCCCTGTTAACAGCTGCTGCCCAGACGCAGTCATGGGAGTGCCAGAGGGGCTCAGGGAGGAGAGGCGTGGGCTCTGGGACTCCTTCCTCCTCAAACCCCAGGTCCAGACCTTCGCTAAACCCGTTTCCTTTCTCCTCCTCCTATTTCTCCTCGTCCACTCCCAGCCAGGTGTTCCAGTGAGACGTGGAACAGTCCCCCGCCCCCTGGCCCCATCTCCCAGCTAATAGGCCCCCAAGCCCGCTCCCTTCTAACCAGCCCTTCAGCGGGTTCTCACTGCCTCTGCCATTTTCCGCTGCTGTCCTTGCCTCCTAGTCCTGCACAGGCTCCTTCCCTCCTTTCAACTTTACTTTATTCTGGAAAGTTGAAGGGAAAAAAATCATCTCTGACTGCACCATCCGAGGACCCAAAGACGTTAACATTTTGGCATATTTTATTCCAGTTTTGTTTTGGTTTGATTTGCTTTTTTTAAAAAAATAAACTTAATAAGTTTTTACATTTTTATAAACATTTAATTCACTTTTGTGTAAGCATTTTAACAAAATTGTCATACTGTGATTAAAATTTATCATTGCATTTTCCATATCTTTACGAATATCATTTATAATAATTGCATGCTATTTCAGCCCTTTTTAGCCGTTCTCTTAAGATTAGAGAACTAGGTGCTTGCTCATTTTTTGATATTGTAAATCATTCTAAGTTGAATGTACATAAACCTTTGGTTCTGTAATATAGTAAGACATAAATCTATTTGGTCTTCATCCCTGCTTCCTAGTACAGAGCTCCCGGTGAGAGGAGCATCTTTTGTTATTCATAATAACCCTCTTTCAGCCTTACCTGACTTTATGCTAATAAAGTGATTCTTGGAGGACGGGATGTGATTACCAGAGGGACCAACCACCTGATTAGAGTGTTGAAACTTTCAGCCTCCCACCACTCCAGGGAGGAGAGGACTGGAGATTGAGTTAATCACGCATGGCCAATGATTTAATCAATCATGCCTATGTAATGGAACCTCCATAAAAACCCTCAACAATGGGGTTTGGAGAGCTTCCAGGTTGGTAAACACAGCAAGGTGCTGGGAGGGTGGTGTGCCCCTTCCCCATACCTTGCCCTATGCATCTCCTCCATTTGGCTGTTCCTGAGTTGTATCCTTTATAATAAATCGGTTATAGGAAGTAAAGTGTTTCTCTGAGTTCTGTGAAGTGTTAAAGCAAATTATTGAACCTGAAGAGGAAGTTGTGGGAACACCTGATTTATAGCCATTGGTGGAAGTGACAACCTGAGACTCATGACTGGCATCCGAAGTGGGAAGTCGTCTTGTGGGACTGAGCCCTTAACCTATGGGGTCTTCACCAACTCTGGGTAGTTAATGTCAGAATTGCTTGGTGTGGAAAAACCCACATATTTGGTGTCAGAGGTGTTGTGAGTAGAGACAGTGTTTTTACCTTTCCATTCCATTTCACATTATTTGGGATGGATTTTCCTATAAGAATTACTACTATAATTACTGAGTCAAAGTTTTGAATAGTGAAAAGCTTTCTTTCTGATTACGAAAGCAATAAATTTTCATTGTGGAAAATCTGGTAAATGAAGGAGTTCAGAACAGGCCTCCCCAAAATGTACCACTTTGGCATGTGGAATATTTTGAGCTAAAGGCAATCCCGACTCTGTGGGCTCAACTTTTAGCTCTCCCTTAAAGAATTTAAATTGGAGGCCTTCCCATAAAAAGAGTTATTACCAGAAATAAATTTTTATGACATATCTTAATGGCAGGGCAAACCTCTAATTACCAAATATCTGCTGTTCTTATCATCCTGTGAATTACCCTCTTGCCCTCTGAAGCCTCGGGTTCCTATCCCATTCCTTAGCTCAAGATGTCATATATATCTCATTTTACCTTTTTGTTTCTGAACCTCTTGTGTATGTGGGGTCCCTGTATGTATGCAATTACATTTGATTTTCTCCTATTAATCTGTCTCATGTCAATTTAATTTTTAGACCAGCCTGAAGAAACTAGAAGGGTAGAGGAAAATTTCTTCCTCCCCCACCGAATAAAAAGACCAACCAACCAGAGATCATCACTGTGGGTGCAGCTTGGCTCCTCCAGGGTCAGGGCTGTCTGCAGCCCTGCTATTCCATGTGTGGCCTGTGGACCAGCCACACAGGCATCACCGGGGAGCTTGTTAGACATGCAGAATCTCAGGCCCACCCCAGACATTTTGAATGAGAATCCATCTTTTAACAAGATTTGCATTCAAGTTTGAGAAGTATTGGTTTGCAAGGCTCTGACCTTACCAATCACAGGTGGCCTGTCATTAACTACCTCTGATATGTGTATATATACATTTTTCCTATTTACCGTGTGTTGGGATAATACTCTATATATCTCTGGTTTTCAACTTCCCATCCCCCACAGCGTTAGACAATGTGAGGACAAGGGCACGCTCCCCTCAGTGGCACTGATTCAGGGATCAGCAGAATCTGTGGGAGGCAGGGGGAATTCCAGTCTGTCCCCAGTGAGATGCCCTGATATACACAGGTTTTATCTTGCTGCTCTCATTTATTATATTGTCAGCATTTTCCAGTTCTTTAGTTTTTCTGAAAAGCTTGTCTTTCGTGACTGCAGAGACTGGTCCCTCTTATGACTATCATAATTCATTTGACTACTTCCCTGTTGTTAGGCATTGAAGTTGTTTTGATTTTATGGGGGTGGGAGAATGTTCTGTAGGCTATTATAAGTATGCTGAAGCATGCTGCTCAGACACTAATTACTTCCTTCAACTCTGATTATTTCCTTAGGATAAATTCCTGGAGTGGAAATACCGGGTCAAAAGGAATGAGCATTTTAAACACTCTTTAAAATGTGCCAGGAGTGTAGGAACTGCCCCCACACCGGCCATCCCAGACAGGGTAGTGTCGTTTGTAGACAAACTCTCTGGGGACCAGTGGTCATGCCTCATTCGTCATCATACCTCCGGGCCTGGCTTAGAGCAGCCTCTGAGGTGTGTCTCTAAGAGGGGCTGGGGGCGTGTAGGGGAAGTTACCGGAAGGGTGGGTGGCTGCCTGTTGTGGTGGCATTCTCTTCCTCCTGGCCTGAGTCCTGAGTTGTAATAGATGCCCCTGACCAGGCAGCAGCTTCCTTCAGGCTGTATCTGCACAACTAACTTCACCTTCCAGGGCCCACCTTCCAGTGGCTGGAGGGGGCAGGAAGCAGAGCAGAGGGACCTGCAGTTAGTGGAGGCCTGAAATGACAACTTCACTCACTAGTCCTGAATCTGCTGGACCTGGTTGGCACCAAACTTGTTTTGCTTCCTAAGTCTGGGACTGTTAGGTTATCTAACACTTTTTCCTTCCATGAGCAGACCAGGAAACTCATGCTAAATAAACTGTATTCTGAAAGGTACACTCAGATTCTGATATAAAGAGAAAGTGAAATATCAGCATTATATTTGTGACTGAGTCACAATCTGAACTTGGATGCCTGGAATATATTTTTATTTTTGGCCCTCTGCAAATAATTTTGAGTAAAGAGTGAGTGAACATACAAAGAATAAATGAGTTTGATTATGTTTCATAACATACCTATGTTAAATATTTGTGTGTGTGTATCACATGACAATTAAAACATTTAAAAATAGGTATTAAATCATTAGCTACTCATTTACATTAACTATTTGACATGTTATGATTTCCAAACTGACACACTCGCCCCACACCTTCTTGAAGTAAGTGTGATTGATTGATTCAGAGTTTGTCTAGTAGTAAGTCTTTTTTATTTTTGGCATTTTTAATCAATCAATTTTGATTTTACATAGAGTAAAAATGCACAGATCTTAAGTGTTGCATTTTGTTAAATCTATGCACCCATGTAAACAACATTCTTGTCAAGATACAGAACATTTTCATGCTCCAGAAAGTTCTCTTGTGCCCCTTTGCAGTCAGTCTCCCTACCCCAGGGGCAATTGCTGTTCTGATTTCTAGCACCATAAGTGAGCTTTGCCTGTTCTTAAACTTCATATAAATAGAATGCAATATAGAGTAGACTCTTTTATAAATGGAATACAGTATACAACAGGAGAACAAAAGTGGTTTCTTTTATCAACATAATGTTTTTGAGATCTATGTTTGTTGTGTTTCAGTAATTTGTTCTTCTTTATTGATAACTAATATTCCATTCTTTGAATATACCACAATTTATCCATTCTCCTTGGAAGACCATTTGGGTTGTTTCCAGTTTGGGGCTATTATGAATAAAGCTGTTATGAACATTCTTGTACAAGTCCTTCTTTAAAAAAACAGTTTTATCAAGGTGTAATTTACATGCCATAAAATCCATCCGTTGTAGGTGTACAGTTCTGTGATTTTTTTAGACTTGTACAACCACCACCACAATCTGATTTTAGAACATTTCTGTAACCCCTGAAGTTCCTACATGCCTGTTTACAGTCAATCCCCACCCCTAAGCCCAGGCAGCCATTGACCTGCTTCCCGTCTCTTGCCTTTTCTGTATATTTCCTAGAATCTGTAGTTTTTTGTGTCTGCCTTCTTTCACTTGGTGTAACGTTTTTGAGGCTCATCCATGCTGCAGCAACATGTTCCTTTGTATTGTCGAATGGTATTCAATTTTACGGATGTACCACGTTTTGTTTATCTATTCACCAGTTGATGCACATTAGAATTGTTTCTGTTTTTGCCTATTATAAGTAACATTTCTATGAAGATTTTTGACAGGTGTTTGTGTGGACCTATATCTTTATTTCTCTTAGGAGTGTAATTACTGGAACATATCATAAGTTTATGTTTAACTTTTGAAGAAACTGCTAAACTGTTTTCCAAAAGTGGCTGTACAATTAGAGTCCCACCCACAACGGAGGAGGGTGTTCATTTCTCCACATTCTCACTAACATTCAATATTGTTAGTTGTTTTGATTATAACCATTCTAATGGATGTGTGATGGTATCTCATTGCAGTTTTAATTTGTATTTCCCTAATGACCAATGATGTTGAGTACCTTTCCATGTGCTTATTAGTCATTTATATGTCTTATTTGGAGAAGTGTCTAGGTAAATCTTTAACCCATTTTTTAAATTGGGTTGTCACCATTGTCTTAATGAGTTGCAAAATTTTCTGAGTATTTAAGATATTAAAATAAAAATATTTGAATAAGAATATTGAAATATTTTTTAAAATTCTAGAGGCAAGTCAGATATATGATTTGCAAATATTTTCTCCAAATCTATGGCTTATCTTTTTATTTTCTTAATGGTGCCTTTTAAAGAAAAATGTTTTAAATTTTGATGAAGTCTAAGTTATCGATTTCTTTTATGGTTTGTGCTTTTAATTACCTATCTAAGAAATACTTTCCCAGCTTCATAACAAGCTTTATCTTGAGAGCAATTTTACATTCACAGCAAAATTCAGCAGAAGGTATAATTTCCCGAAGAGATTTTCCGTATACCCCCTGGCTCCAAACACGCACAGCCTCCCCTATTAGCAACATCTCCCATCCAGTGGTACATTTGTTACAATCATTGAACCTACACTGACACATCATTATCACCCAAAATCTGTAGTTTACATTACAGTTCACTCTTGGTGTTGTCTATTCTATGGGTTTGGACAAATGTATAATGACATATATTCAGCATTATTGTGTCATACAGAGTGATACTACAAATCTTCTGCACTCCCCCACCCTAACCTCTGGCAACCACTGATCTTTTTCCTGTCCCCGTAGTTTTGCCTTTTCCAGAATGTCATATGCTTGGACTCATACAGCATGCAGCTTTTTCAGATTGGCTTCTTTTACCTAGTAATATACATTTAAGCTTCCTCCATGTCTTTTCACGGTTTGATAGCTCTTTATAAGTGCTGAATAATCAAAATTTATCCAGTCACTTCCTGAAGGACATTTTGGTTGCTTCCACCTTTGGACACTTATGAACAAAGCTTCTATAAACATTCGTGTGCAGGTTTTTGTGTGGACATAAGTTTTCAACTCCTGTGGGTAAATGCCAAGGAGCATGATTGCTGGATTGTATGGTAAGAATATGTTTCATTTTGTAAGAAACTGCCAAATTGTCTTCCAAAGTGGCTCTGCCATTTTGCCTTCCCACTAACAGTGAGAGTCCATGGTCCATGTAAACAGTGAGAGTTGCTCCACATCATCTCCAGCATTTGGTGTTGTCATACAAGTCATTTTGTGGACATAGAGTTTCATTTCTTCTGGGTAAATACCTAGGATGAGAAGTACTGGATCATCGGATAGGTGAATGTTTAAGTGCCAAACTGTTTTCCAAGGGTTTTACCAATTTATACTCCCGCATATTTTCAGATACTTGGTATTGGTCTTTTTGCCTGTGTGTGTGCGAGGAAGATTGTTGCTGAGCTAACATCTGTGCCACTCTTCCTCTATTTTATGTGGGATGCCACCACAGCATGGCTTGACGAGCGGTGCTAGGTCTGCTCCCAGGATCTGAAGCTGCAAACCCTGGGCTGCCAAAGCAGAGCACACAAACTTAACCACTATGCCACCAGGCCGGCCCTTGGTCTTTTCAATTTTAGCCATTCTGATGGATGTGAAATTCTATGTCCTTGTGGTTTTAATTAGCTTTTCCCTGATGATGAATGATGTTGAGCGTGTTTTCACTTGCTATTGATCATTTGTACATTTCCCTTTTGAAGTGTCTTTTCAAGTGTTTTGCCTGTTTTTGTTTTGAGTTGTTTGTCTTTTTACTGTCGCTTTGTAGGCCCTATATCTATATCTATGTATAGAGTCTGGTAGTCTTGGCACAAGTCCTTTGTTAAATACATGTGTTGTGAATATTTTCTCCCAGTGTGTTTTTTGCCTTTTAATTGTCTTATGAGCAGAAGATTTTAATTTTAATAGTCTGCTTTATCAATTTTTTCTTTTATGATTGGTGCTTTTGTGTTTTGCTTAAGAATTCCTTACGTGGTACCCCAGGGTAGCAAAGATATTCTCCTTTGTTTTTCTTCTAGAAGCTTTAGAGTCTTAGCTTTTATGTTTAGGTCTGTGATCCATCCTGAATTAATTTGTATGTGTGGTATGAGATGGGATTGAGATCCTTCTTTTTCATACAGTTATCTAGTTGGTCCAGCACCATTTATTGAAAAGACTTTGCTTTCCTCCACTGAATTGCATTAGTACTTTCCTGTAAATCAAGTGGACTGTTGGAACTCTCTACTCTGTTCTGTTTGTCTGTTCATAAGCCAATATCACACTTGAAATCAGACAGTGTAAGCCCTTCAACTTTGTTTGTTTTCAAACATTTTTGACTATTCTGTCCCTTTGCATTTCCATATACATTTTAGAATCAGCTTATCAATTTCTACAAAAAAGCATGGTTGGATTTTGATCAGGACTACATTGAACCTATCAATCTAGGGAGCATTTGACATCTTAACAACATTAATCTTCTTATCTATGGATATGGTATATCTTGCCATTTATTTAGGTCTTCTTTAGTTTCTCTCAGCAGTGTTTTATAGCTTTTAACATTGATGTTTTCTGTGCAGTTAAAAAGATTTATTCCTATGTATTTTATGTTTTTGAATCTATTGCATATGATATTTTTTACATTTTCAAATTTTCTTCATATATATATATGCCATATTTAAAATTGATCTGAAACCTTACTAAATTAATTTATTAATTCCAGTAAGTTTTTGTTAGATGCCATAAGATTTTCTGTGTATATAAACATCATCCACAAATAGTTTTATTTTATTCTTTCTAATCTCTATGCCATTTTTTTTCTGACTTCACTCAACTAGCTAGGATATCCTAAAATGTTGAACAGCAGTGTTCAGAGCAGATATCTTTGCCTTGTTCCCAATTTTAAGGGGAAAGTGGTCAGTCTTTCACAATTAAGTATGATGATAGCTGTAGATTTTTTGTAGATGTCCTTTATCAGGTTGAGGAAATTGCCCTCAATTTTTTCTTTGCTGAGAGGTTTTCATCATGAATGGGTGTTGAATTTTGTCGAAAGCTTTTTCTGCACCTCTGAAAATGATCATGTAGGTTTTTTTCCCTTGATTTTGTTCATGTGAATATTTCTCTTTTTCATCTTTTGGCATTTTCTCCTCACCTCAATTAGGGAAAAGACCGCCATTACTCAGTTCAAACACTTGAACATCTTGGCAACATTCGTGGAATGTGGGTTCAAGATAATCTCCATAAAATAAGTTATAATCTAAAAAACACCTAAATATTTAGATGTTTCTACCTAAAACGTTTAGGTAGAATTATTTTACTTGGGCGTCCTACCTGCCCCCAAAACCTTCTCTTACTCTCTGAAACTTCCACCATTTAGTCTCCTTCTTTAAAAAAATCAGTCTAAGGAGATGTGTATATTTTCCAAATCCTGAGGGAATGAAAACAAAAGAGGTGAGTATTTTTGGTGGTAGAATAAGCTGGCATAGTCTGGGATGCTGTTGTCAAAGAGTTACGGGAGAGCTAGACCCTGGTTGACTGAGTAGGCTATCCCAGATTGTGTGATGTTGAGAGAAGGAGCTCCCTCAGCTAACTCGCCTGTTTACTTTCTCAGCAATGACAGACAGAGCCATGGTTTAAGAAACCATGAACCACTGAACTTGAGCCATGTAGTCATTTCTCTGGTTACTGAGTCATCCCAGGAGCTGGGTTCAGCAGCTTGGGACTGTGAGTGGGGTTGCAGGAACTACTGAACACAGTTTTATGATTGGTACTTTTCAGGTCATTGTATGCTTAAACCCCCTCCTATGCTTAAGAACAAGACTAAAGTTGATGATAATCATTGAGAACTAGGAAGCAATCTCTAGTTCAAATATGCTTTGAAGACTAAACCTCTTTTATAAGCATGTTTGCTAAGCAGTCATCCCATGTATATTTGGACATTTCTGGTGGTGGTAGAAATACTAGCTCCCAAAATAATATAGCCTACCTTTGAACAACTCCCATTCTTATAACACTTTAACTATTGCTCTTATGAATCTCTTCCCCATATTTGTTGACTTCTTTAGGTATATTTCTATTTATTGATATCTTTCTTAAAATTTGGTAACAAAAACTGAATGACTAATACAAGGTATGGAACTCCTTTCTCTTTAATTCCAAGCATTGTACTTTTATTAATTATCTGTTCTCACCAAAATGATGGAAGAGGTGAATATATGTGTAAAATTTGCAGTAAATAAGATGACACAGTCACATGGTGATGGAGGGATATGTGAAAATATACATCATCATCATGTTAATTTACAAGCAAACATAGGACATTGGGTAAAAATTAATGGCAGCTGTATTGAAAACCAAATCATGTCAATGTAACCTAATTTTTTCAAAAACGTTGTAAGGATCTGGAGGATGCAGGGCACATATATCTTGACTTTCTCATGCTATTGATTTAATTATGTTTAACATAATCGTCAACAACCCAGGGAAACATAGTTCAGCTCAGATGATACCACAATTAGATAGTGGAAAGGTCATACAGAGACATTATCAAGGATAAGGTACTGGTGTGGGATAGTTCTTATCAGCTAACCTTTCACAGTTCAGTCTGGGACCCAGTTATATTTAATCAATTTTAACCCATGACTAGTGATGTATTGTGTATATGTTTGTTTGTCTACCAGAAATACTGGCAACAGGAGTCAAAATAACATCGATAAATTAGGGTACTTAGAAGTTGGACAAAGTCAAATGAAGACTAATTAATTTTGTAAGTAGCAAGTTCAAATTGGAGAATGATTGGCTTTCCTGGCAGAAGCCCCTGGGCCATGGTGAATCACCAGGTAGTTGAGCCATCAATAACTGTTAATACAAGTATATGCAGAATACCATATTTCATAAGTTGGTGCTCTGGTTAAGAATACTTATGTGAGGCTGAGAGCAGGAAAAAGATATAGCGAAGGCTTACAGTGGATCAATTTTGAAATAGAAGGAGGGACATATGCAGCAAGTGGGGAGGGATATAAAAAAGAACCAGTTACAGGTACTTTGCATTAAGTAGAATGGGCTGAAATGCATTAAAAATGACCAAAAATGTAACAGCTCAAATCCAGTACAAGTTTATTTCTCTCATGTTACAGTCCTTGTGAGTATTTCAGGTCATTGGTGGCACTGCTTATTCGGGGACCCAGCTGGTGGTAGCTCTGCTGCCTTTACCATGTGTCCCTCAGAGTTGCTCTGTTGCCCAGGAAGGGGGAATGAGCTCAGCCCAGAAGTGGTTTATATCACTTTTGCTCACATCCTATTGGCTAGAAATCAGTCATGTGACCATACTGCAAGGGAGACTGGGAAATATAGGTCAGCAGTGTGCTTCAGAAAAAGAAGGGGACGCAAACTTTGAGAACCATTAACTGTTCCTGCCATACCTTTAAGAAACAGATTTCTCACCAACAATAGAATTTAGAACACAAGAGTATTTTCAACTTAGGATTTAATACTAGTTAAACCATCATTCAAGAATGAGGGTCAGAATTAGGAGTGAGGTCAGCATCACAGTGGAGTGAGCTCTTCCCTTAGATCCTCCCCACTAAGATACAATGAAAAGGACATTCATATACAAACAGAGGACATTCACACAACACAGAAGACGTCTGAGAGACCCATGCAGCCATGGGTCTGAAAGTGGAGGTGCTGGACCTTCCAGAGGAAGTGGTCTCCTCTCCCTCCCCCAATGGCAGGGACCCTGGGCTCTGGACCACGAGTGGCTCTGAGAGGAAAGGGGGAAGGAGTGGCCATCCACAGGAACACCTTCACTCTCCAAGTTTCCTCACAGCCTGTGGGAAAGCCCCACATAGAGGTGACTAAGCTATTGCAGGGGTGTCTTCATCAAGCTAGCACTCCAGGAAAGCAGATAGTGAGGGCAGAGTGAGAATGCCACCAGGACCAGACAGATGAAAGAAAGCACCCCTCCCCCTCTCTGGTGCTCCAGCTCAGCCTGTCGGCCACAGTGCCCACAGAGATAGCAAAGCAGTGGCTGTGAGCCAGCAAGCTGTGGATCATGGCAGGCTCAGAATACTTAGCTCTCGACTCCCACCCAGTGGCGGGAGGTGGAAGCTGTGACCAGATACTGCCACTACCCAGAGGCACAAATCCATGCCATCAAACAGTATGAAAAAATATATTAAATCTCCAGAAGGAAAATGACAAGCACCCAGAAATCAGTGCTGAAGGCATAGAAATTTATAATCTAAGTGACAGAGAATTTAAAATAGCTATCATAAAAAAATTCAAAGAGTTAGCAGAAAGTAGACAGTTCAATGAAATCATGAACTTCTTCACAAAAGAGATTGAAACTATAAAGAAGAACTAATCAGAAATGTTGGAGATGAAAAACACAATGGATGAGATAAACAAAAGTGTGGACTCCCAGGAAAATAGAGCTGATATTATGGAGGAGCAAATCAGCAGTCTGTAGGACAGAAATAGAGAAATGCTTCTGATGGAGGAAGAGAGAGAACTAAGACTAAAAGGAAATGATGAAATTCTCCAAGAAATATCTGACTCAATTAGGAAATGGAACATTAAGGATTATAGGTACTGCAGAGGGAGAAGAGAAGGAGAATAGAGCAGAAAGCTTGTTCAAAGGAATAATAGCTGAAAACTTCCCAAACCTGGGAAAGGAGTTGGAAATACAAGTGAAAGAAGCCAATACATCTACTAACTATATCAATGTAAAAAGACCTTCTCCAAGGCATATAGTAGTAAAGCTGGCAAAAGTCAATGACAAAGGAAAAATATTAAGGGCAGCAAGGCAGAAGGAAATAACTTACAAAGGAACCCCTATCAGGCTTTCACCAGATTTCTAGCAGAAACCTTACAGGCTAGGAAAGAGTAGAATGATATATTCAAAATTCTGAAACACAAAAACTTTCACTCAAGAATACTCTATCCAGTAAAAATATCCTTCAGATATGATGGAGTAATAAAAACTTTCCCAGATAAATAGAAGCTAAGGAAGTTCATTGCCACAAGATCCCCTCTACAAGAAATGTTCAAGAAGGCCCTCATACCTGGAAAAAAAAAGAAACAGGTAACAAAGATGTCAGCAAGGAGATAAATAGGCAGACAAAATCGGAAAATTGCAGCTCTCTATCAGAACAGGTTAGCAAACACTTAATTATAACATTAAAGAGAAAGCGAAGGAGATGCTGGCCTGGTGGCCTAGTGGTTAAGTTCACGTGCTCTGCTTAGGCAGCCCAGGGTTCACCAGTTCAGATCCCAGGCATGGACCTATTCATGTTTATCAAGCCATGCTGTGGCAGCTGTCCTACATATAAAGTAGAGGAAAATGGGCACGGATGTTAGCTCAGAGTCAATCTTCTTAGCAAAAAGAGGAGGATTAGCAGCAGATGTTAGCTCAGGGCTAATCTCCCTAAAAAATAAATAAATAAAAAGATAAAAGGAAGGAAAACACCAAAAATATAATCTCATGATTTTAACCACAAATGCACAACACAAGATGGAAGAAGTTGTGAAGGGGAAGAGGAGAGGAATGGAATCAACTTAGTCTAAGGAAATAAGAGGCTATCAGAAAATGGACTCTCATCTATAAGATGTGTTATACAGACCTTATGGTAACCACTAAACAAACAATTAGAGACACAAATGATAAATAAAGAGAAAAGTAAAAAAACCATCATAGAAAATTACGTAACTGAATTGGTAGTCAAAAATACTGTGACTAGAAACAAAGGAAATTCAGAAGAACAAGAAAAAGAGCAATAAAATGGCAGCATTAAGCCCACATATTTCAATAATCACTCTAAGTGTAAATAGATTGAATCATCCAATCAAAAGACAGAGAGTGGTGGGATGGATTAAAAAGCAAGACCCAACAATATGCTGCCTCCAAGAAACACATCTGAGCTCCAAAGACAAACACAAACTCAGAGTGAAGGGATGGAAGATGATACTCCAAGCTAATGGCAAACAAAAGAATGCAGGTATTGCCATACTTATATCAAACAAAGTAGTCTTCAAGGTAAAACAGGTAATGAGAGACAAAGAGGGACAGTATATAATGATAAAAGGGACACTCTACCAAGAAGATGTAACACTTATAAATATATAGGCACCCAACACAGGAGCACCAAAGTACATAAAGCAACTATTAACAAACCTAAAAGGAGATATTAACACAGTAATAGTAGGGGACCTTAACACCCCGCTTACATTAATGGATAGCTCATCCAGACAGAAAGTCAACAAGGAAATAGTGGAATTAAACAGAAAACTAGACTAGATGGACTTAATAAATACATATAGAACATTCCGTCCAAAAACAGCAGAATACACTTTCTTCTCAAGTGCACATGGAACATTCTCGAAGATAGACCATATGTTGGGAAACAAAGCAAGCCTCAATAAATTTAAGAAGATTGAAATCATATTACACATCTTTTCTGACCATAGTGCTATGAAACCAGAAATAAACTATAAGAAAAAAGCTGGGAAAGTGACAAATATGTAGAGACTAAACAACATGCTACTGAACAACCAATGGATCATTGAAGAAATTAAAGGAGAAATCAAAAAATATCTGGAGACAAATGAAAACTAAAAGACACCATACAAACTCATACGGGATGCAGGAAAAGCGGTCCTAAGAGGGAAATTCATAGCAATACAGATTCACCTTAACAAGAAAAATCTCAAATAAGCAATCTTAAACTACACCTAACAGAATTAGAAAAAGAAGAACAAAAAAAAGCCCGAAGTCAACAGAAGGAGGGAGATAATAAAAATTAGAGCAGAAATAAATGAAATTGAAACAAACAAAAAAAACAGTAGAAAGGATCAATGAAACAAAGAGCTGGTTCTTTGAGAAGATAAACAACATTGACAATCCTCAGCCAGACTCACTAAGAAAAAAAGAGAGAAGGCTCAAATAAATAAAATTAGAAATGAAAGAGGAGAAATTTTAATGGATACCACAGAAATACAAAGGATTATAAGAGAATACTGTGAAAAACTTTATGCTAACAAATTGGACAGTCTACAAGAAATGAATAAGCTCTTAGACTCCTACAACTTCCCAAAACTCAATTAAGAAGGAACAGAGAATCTGAATAGACTAATCACAAGTAAAGAGATTGAAAGAGTAATTGAAAACCTCCCCAAAAATAAAAATACAGGACCAAACGCCTTCTCTGTAGAGTTCTACCAAACCTTCAAAGAAGACAATACCTATCCTTCTCAAACTATTCCAAAAAGTTGAAGAAGACAGAACACTTCTTAACATATTTTAGGAGGCCAACATCACCCTGATCCCAAAGCCAGACAAGGACAACACAAAGAAGGAAAACAATAGGCCAATATCGCTGATGAACATGAATGCAAAAATCCTTGACAAAATATTGGCAAACAGAATACAGCAATACATTAAAAAGACTACACCCCATGGTCAAGGGTGATTTATACCAAGGATGCTGGGATGGTTCACATCCACCAATCAATCAATGTGATACACCACATGAACAAAATGAGGAATAAAAACCACATGATCATCTCAATAGATGCAGAGAAAGCATTTGACAAGATCCAACATCGATTTATGATAAAAACTCTCAATAAAGTGGGTATAAAAGGAAAGTACCTCAACATAATAAAGGCCATATATGACAAACCCACAGCCATCACCATACTCAATGGGGAAAAACTGAAAGCCATCCCTCTGAGAATAGGAAGAAGACAAGGGTGTCCACTCTCACCGCTCTTATTCAACATAGTACTGGAGGTTTCAGCCCAAGCAATTAGGCAATAAAAAGAAATAAAAGGAATCCAAATAGGCAGTGAAGAAGTAAAACTCTCCCTGTTTGCAGACAACATGATTTATACATAGACAACTGTAATGAATCCAACAGAAAACTATGAGAAATAATCAACAACTACAGCAAAATTGGGTACAAAATCAACTTACAAAAATCAGTTGCATTTCTATAATCACTAACCAACAGAAAGAGAACTCAAGAATACAATCCCATTTACAATTGCAATAAAAAGAATAAAATATCTAGGAATAAATTTAGCCAAGGAGGTGAAAGACCTATACAATGAAAACTATAAGACATTATTGAAAAAAATCGATGATTACATAAAGAAATGGAAAGATATTCTATGCACATGGACTGGAAGAATAAGCATAGTTAAAATGTTAAAACTACCTAAAGCTATCTACACATTCAATGCAATCCCAATCAGAATCCCAATAACATTCTTCATGGAAATAAAGAATCCTAAAATTTATGTGGGGCAACAAAAGACCTTGAAATAGCTAAAGCAATCCTGAGAAAAAAGAACAAAGCTGGAGGCATCACAATCCCTGACTTCAAAATATACTACAAAGCCATAGTAATCAAAACACCATGGTACTGGTACAAAAACAGGCACACAGATCAATGGAACAGAACTGAAAGCCCAGAAATAAAACCACACATCTACGGACAGCTAATCTTTGACAAAGGAGCTAAGAACATACAATGGAGAAAGGAAAGTCACTTCAATAAATGGTGTTGGGAAAACTGGACAGCCACATGCAAAAGAATGAAAGTAGACCGTTATCTTTGGCCATACACAAAAATTAACTCAAAATAGATCAAAGACTTGAAGGGAAGACCTGAAACCATAAAACTCCTAGAAGATAATATAGGCAGCACACTCTTTGACATGGGTCTTAGAAGGATCTTTTCAAATACCATGTCTACTGGGGCAAGGGAAACAAAAGAAAAAATAAACAAGTGGGACTTCATCAGACTAAAGAGCTTCTGCAAGGCGAAGGAAACCAGGAAGAAAATGGAAAGACAACCCACCAACTGGGAGAAAATATTTGCAAATCATATATCCAACAAGGGGTTAATCTCCAAAATATATAAAGAACTCACACAACTCAACAACGAAAAAACAAAGAACCCAATCAAAAGATGGGTCGAGGTTATGAACATTTTTCCAAAGAAGATATACAGATGGCCAGTAGGCACATGAAAAGATGTTCAACATCACTAATCATCAGGGAAATGCAAATCAAAACTACACTAAGATATCACCTTACACCCATTAGAATGGCTATAATCACCAAGACAAAAAATAACCAATGTTGGAGAGAATATGGAGAAAAGGGAACCCTCATACACTGCTGGTGGGAATGCAAACTGGTGCAACCACTATGGAAAACAGTATGGAGATTTCTCAAAAAATTAAAACAGAAATACCATATCATCTAGCTGTCCTACTACTGGGTATGTATCCAAAAAACTTGAAATCAGCCATTCAAAGAGACTTATGCAGCCCTATGTTCACTGCAGCGTTATTCACAATAGCCAAGATGTGGAAGCAACTCAAGTGCCCATCAACTCATGAATCGATAAAGAAGTGGTGTGTGGGGGCTGGCCCCGTGGCCGAGTGGTTAAGTTCGCGCACTGCGCAGCAGGCGGCCCAGTGTTTCGTTGGTTCGAATCCTGGGCGCGGACATGGCACTGCTCATCAGACCATGCTGAGGCAGCATCCCACATGCCACAACTAGAAGAACCCACAACGAAGAATACACAACTATGTACCGGGGGGCTTTGGGGAGAAAAAGGAAAAAATAAAAATCTTTAAAAAAAAAAAAAAAAAAGAGAAGTGGTGTGTGTGTGTATATATATATATATATATGTATATACAATGGAATACTACTCAGCCATAAAACAGAGAAAATCGTCACATTTGCAACAACATGGATGGACCTTGAGGGTATTATGTTAAGGGAAATAAGCCAGACAGAGAAAGGCAAACACCATATGATTTCACTCATATGTGGAAGATAAACACATGGACAAAGAGAACAGTTTAGTGGTTACCAGGGGAAAGGGGGTTGGGGGTGGGCACAAGGGGTGAAGGGGCACATTTATATGGTGACTTACAAATTTTGTACAACTGAAATTTCACAATGTTATAAACTATTATAACCTCAATTTAAAAAATTATGGCATAATTATACATCATATAAAAAAATGAGCGTCGTCGGTCCCTGTGGAAGAGAATTTGGCAATATCTAAAAAAGTATATGACCATTTGCTCTTTGACTTAGCAGTTTCATTCTGGTAATTATTCCAGAGGAAACAACTGCACAAATCATCTTTGCAGAAAGATGCTTAGGAACTATAGACCAGAGCAAATGATAAGGGGGTAGGTGCATATGGGTGGAGGGAATAAGGATGGAAATGGGACTTTTCTGAGTATCCCTTTCTGTATAGTTTTGACTTTGAACAATGTGAATATTTTACATATTCAATTACTTAAAATTAAATAAAAATGAAAACAAAGCACATCCTGTAATTGAATATACAAAGAGTAACTAATAATAAAAAATGGTATATCAAATTGATTACATAACCACAAAGAAAACTTTGTAACACGATGCTCAGATTCTGCACTCATAGTGGGATATAGTCTAGGGACAAAGAGTGAGAGAGAAATGTTGCACTTTATTTACATGGTGAGTTGTTGGCGATGGTATCAATGTGGTAACTTGGAAATTATTTGGTAGGCGTTTAGTTAGGACAAATAAATCAATATAGTATTGTAATTGGGGACCCCGTTCTTATTCTGGAAGAAGGGAGATAAAAATGTGGAATGACATAGGTGAGTTAGAATCCTGTGATGTTAGCTCTGAACTGGAGGTTATCAGTGTGAACTCTTGATCAAAAAAAAAATAATTTTTTTCCAGCCCTGCCCATTGTAGGTCTAGACGCAAGGACACTCCAGTAGCAATGTGCACACTTAGTGCCCAGGTTTTACTTTCTAAATACCATTTTTTACTAAAAGAAACTAGGGCTCCTTGAAAAAAATGACTCTGGGTCAGCAGAAGTACAAGGTGCCAGAAAGCAAACAAGTGCTTAGAGCCTGGGACACGTCACGAGGACACAGGGCCAGCCAGAAGGAACTCCAACAGGGTGAATTTGGGAAGATTTAGGCATTCAAAAGAATAACTATGGCAGTGGATTGTAATGTATGGAATAAAAAGAAATCCGTGAGTCTATAATATATTTCCAGGAAAAAAGAATTGCCAGCTTGTAAAAGCAATTCTACAATTTGTATAGAATTAGACAAATCACTGTTTTTTGTAGAATTAGAAAAATCACCATTTTGCAATTCCCATTATGGTCATTGATTCAGGCAAGGATGATAAATGGATGCTAAAACTTGTAGGTGAAACTTTGTTGTGGAACTGCATAGTCTCAAGGTATTACCCCAGAGGTTACTTATTGATTACAAAAATGAAAAGGTACCCCTACAGTAGGGAAATAGGGCAGACACCTCCTTAATCAAGTGATCTAACCTCACATGACCAGCCATGAGACAAAGTGACATAATGGGATGCATGATCTAGATAGCATTCTTTTGAAAAATGTGTATCTAATACTGAGAAACAATTAGACAAATCCAGATTGTGCAATATTCTACAAGACGATTGACCCACAGTCTTCAAAAATGTCAGTGTCATGAAGCATCAGAAAGAAAAAATGGGGAGCAAAATGGTGAGGTGAGCTGACCTGGGATTCTCTCCCCTCCAAAATACAACAAAGGATTGGAAAAACTGAATTTCAGAGAATAAATCTAATGCCAACATGTTAGAGACCTACAATACCAAGAAGGCGGAGATCATAAACCTTGCTCACGGCCTCGGAGGCGCTGGAAGGGGTAGGAGAGAATACTGCTCCCTCCCCTAGAGTCTGCAATGGCTGCTGCGTGGGTCGGGAAGGAGCGGGGGAGGGGCCGTGAGACCCGGGGATCATCCAGGACTCCTGACGCTGATTCAGTGGAGACCCGCTGACGGAGGGGAAAGCTTCCGTCCACGGGGACCTCATAAATCAAGGGCCTCGGGAGACCAAAGAACAGAACTGATCTGAATCCAGATCAGGGCGTGAGAAAAGTAGCCCCTCACTCCTGGCAAAGCCACTGGGCGCAGCCATCTTGCCCAAAGGCGGAGAGCTCATAACACGTGGCTCTCGACCCCCATCTAGTGGCGACAGGCTGTAACTGCAACCGAATTCCACCACCATGTGAAAAACACCACTCCTTTACCATCCAGCAATTTATAAAAGCCCCAGACCAGAAGGAAAACAATAAAAACATAGAATTAAGTCCTGAGGACTTCGAATTAGGTAAACTAAGTGATAATGAGTTCAGAGCAGCTATAATCAAAAAACTCAATGAGGTAGAGAGAAAGATAGAGAAACAAGCCGAGTTCTGGAGTTACTTCACAAAAGAGATTGAAATCATAAAGAAGAATCAGACAGAATTACTAGAGATGAAAAATACAATGGACCAGATAAAACAGAATATGGATTCCCTGAATGCCCGTGTAGACCCCATAGAAGAGCAAATTAACATAATTGAAGATAGGCTGAATGGCTCCAGACAGAGGAAGAAAGAGAACTAAGAATTAAAAATAAATGAGGAAAATCTCCGAGACATAGTGGATTCAATGAGGAGTAAGAACTTAAGGATCATAGGAATTCCCGAGAACGTGGAAAAGGAAAATGGAGCAGAAAGTGTGCTTAACGAAATTATTGAAGAGAACTTCCCAAATCTAGGGATTGACGGAGAAATGTGTGTAGAGGAAGCTTTCAGATCTCCTAGATTTGTCAATGTAAAAAGACCTACTGCAAGGCACATAGTAGTAAAATTGGCAAGAAGGAAAGATAAGGAAAGAATACTCAGGGAAATAAGAAAAAAGAAGAGAATAACCTATAAAGGAGCCCCTATCCGACTGTCAGCGGATTTCTCTACAGAAACCTTACAAGCTAGGAGAGAATGGAGTGACATATTCAAAGCTTTAAAACATAAAAATCTTCAGCCAAGAATACTCTATCCAGCAAGAATTTCCTTCAGATATGAGGGAGAAATTGAATCTTTTCCAGACAAACAAAAGTTAGGGGAATTTGTAACTAAAAGCCCTCCACTACAAGAAGTCCTCAAGAAGGCTCTCATACCTGAAAAAAAGAAAAAAGGGAAAAAGGGGTCACAATCCACAGACTAGGGAGACCGATGGATAGAACCAGAACAGGATAGCAAACATTCAACTATAGCATTAGGGTAAAGGTAAGGAAAGTACCAAAGCGAGGACGATCTTATCACTCTAATTACAAATTCATAACACGAGTTGGAGTAAGAAATGAAAATAATTATTTAGGAGGGGAAGAGCAAAGGGTCTAAATCAGTATTGGTCAACTGAGTAAGAGACCACCAGAGAATAGACTATATAATACACGAGATTCTAAATACAAACTTCAGGGTAGACACTAAAATAAAATACAGAACAGAGTCACAAATCATAAATAAGGAAAAATCCAAGAAACCCAGCATAAGAAATTGTAGTATTAAATGGGTAGGCTAAAGCACACAGGAAAAGAAATGCAGGAAAACAAGATAATGAGTGACAGATTGTCAGCATTAAGTCCACATGCATCAATAATCACTCTCAAGGTAAATGGATTGAACTCTCCAATAAAAAGACACAGAGTGGCAAAATGGATTAAAGAACAAGATCCAACAATTTGTTGCCTCCAAGAAACACACCTCAGCCCCAAGGACAAACACAGACTCAGGGTGAAGGGGTGGAGGACAATACTTCAAGCTAATAGCAAGGAAAAAAAGGCAGGTGTTGCAATTCGTATATCAGACAAAGTGGATTTCAAAATAAGATAGGTAAAGAGAGACACAGAGGGACAATATATAATGATCAAAGGGACACTTCATCAAGAAGAAATAACGCTTATAAATATCTATGCACCCAACACAGGAGCACCAGATTCATAAAGCAACTATTAACAGACCTAAAGGAAGATGTTAAAAACAACACAATAATAGTAGGGGACCTCAACACCCCACTCACATCAATGGACAGATCATCCAGACAGAAAATCAACAAGGTAATAGTGGAGCTAAATGAAAAACTAAAACAATTGGACTTAATAGACATATATAGATCACTTCACCCTAAAAGAGCTGAATACACATTCTTCTCAAGTGCACATGGAACATTCTCAAGGATAGACCATATGTTGGGAAACAAGGCAAGCCTCTACAAATTCAAAAAAAATTGAAATAATAACAAGCATCTTCTCAGATCATAGTGCTATAAGGCTAGAAATTAATTACAAGAAAAACGCTGAGAAAGGCACAAAGATGTGGAGACTAAACAACACACTACTGAACAAGCAATGGATCATTGAAGAAATTAAAGAAGAAATCAAAAAATACCTGGAAACAAATGAAAATGATAGCATGCCATACCAACTTATATGGGACACAGCAAAAGCTGTATTAAGAGGAAAATTCATTGCAATACAGGCACATCTTAACAAGCAAGAAAAATCCCAAATAAGCAATCTTAAACTACACCTAACTGAACTAGAGAAAAAAGAACAAATGAAGCCCAAAGTCAGCAGAAGGAGAGAAATAATAAAAATCTGAGCAGAAATAAATACTATTGAAACCAAAAAGGCAGTAGAAAGGATCAATGAAACAAAGAGTTGGTTTTTTGAGAAGATAAATAAAATTGACAAACCACTAGCCAGACTTACAAAGAAAAAAAGGGAGAAAGCTCAAATAAACAAAATCAGAAATGAAAGAGGAGAAATAACAACAGACTCTGCAGAAATACAACGGATTATAAGAGAATACTACAAAAAACTATATACCAACAGAATGGATAACCTAGAGGAAATGGATAAATTCTTGGACTCCTACAATCTCCCAAAGCTCACTCAAGAAGAGGCAGACAATTTGAACAGACCAATCACAAGGAAAGAGATTGAAACAGCAATCAAAAACATCCCAAAGAATAAAACCCCAGGACCAGATGGCTTTCCTGGGGAATTCTACCAAACTTTCAGAGAGGATTTAATACCTATCCTTTTCAAGCTATTCCAAAAAATTAGGGAAGATGGAACACTTCCTAACACATTCTATGAGGCCAACATCACGCTGATACCAAAACCTGACAAGGACACCACGAAAAAAGAGAACTACATTGATGAACATAGATGCAAAAATTCTAAACAAAATTTTGGCAACCAGAATTCAGCAATTCATCAAAAGAATCATACATCATGATCAGGTGGGATTCATACCAGGGACACAGGGATGGTTCAACATCCGCAAATCAATCAACGTGATACACCACATCAACAAACTGAGGAATAAAAACCACATGATCATCTCAATAGATGCAGAGAAGGCATTTGACAAGATCCAACAGCCATTTATGATAAAAACTCTGAACAAAATGGGCACAGAAGGAAACTACCTCAACATAATAAAGGCCATATATGACAAACCCATACCCAACATCATACTCAATGGGCCAAAACTGAACGCCATCCCCCTGAAAACAGGAACAAGACAAGGATGCCCTCTATCACCACTCTTATTTAACATAGTACTGGAGGTCCTGGCCAGAGCAATCAGGTAAGAAAAAGGAATAAAAGGAATCCAAATAGGGAGGAGAAGAAGTGAAACTCTCGCTGTTTGCAGATGACTTGATCTTATATATAGAAAACCCCAAAGAATGGATTGGAAAACTCTTAGAAGTAATCAACAACTACAGCAAAGTTGCAGGGTACAAAATCAATTTGCATAAATCAGCATTTCTATACTGCAATAACGAACTAACAGAAAAAGAACTCAAGAACACAATACCATTCACAATCGCAACAAAAAGAATAAAATACCTTGGGGTAAATTTAACTAAGGAAGTGAAGGACCTATATAATGAAAATTACAAGGCCTTTCTGAGAGAATTGGATGATAACATAAGGAGATGGAAAGACATTCCATGTACATGGATTGGAAGAATAAACATAGTTAAAATGTCCGTTCTACCTAAAGCAATCTACAGATTCAACGCCATCCCAATCAGAATCCCAATGACATTCTTTACAGAATTAGAACAAAGAATCCTAAAATTCATATGGGGCAACCAAAGACCCCGAATTTCTAAAGCAATCCTGAGAAAAAAGAACAAAACGGGAGGCATCACAATCCCTGACTTCAAAGCATACTACAAAACTACAGTAATCAAAACAGCATGGTACTGGTACAAAAACAGGTGCACAGACCAGTGGAACAGAATTGAAAGCCCAGAAATAAAACCACACATCTATGGACAGCTTATCTTTGACAAAGGAGCTGAGGGCATACAATGGAGAAAAGAAAGTCTTTTCAACAAATGGTGCTGGAAAAACTGGAAAGCCACATGTAAAAGAATGAAAATTGACCATTCTTTTTCACCATTCACCAAAATAAACTCAAAATGGATCAAAGACCTAAAGGTGAGACCTGAAACCGGGCTGGAAGAAAACGTAGGCAGTACACTCTTTGACATCAGCATTAAAAGGATCTTTTCATACACCATGCCTTCTCAGAGAAGGGAAACAATAGAAAGAATAAACAAATGGGACTTCATCAGATTACAGAGCTTCTTCAAGGCAAATGAAAACAGGATTGAAACAAAAAAACAACCCACTAACTTGGAAAAAATATTTGCAAGTCATATATCTGACAAAGGCTTAATATCCATAATATATAAAGAACTCTCACAACTCAAGAACAAAAAATCAAACAACCCAATCAAAAAATGGGCTGGAGACATGAACAGACATTTCTCCAAAGAAGATATATGAATGGCCAATAGGCACATGAAAAGATGCTCATCATCGCTGATCATCAGGGAAATGCAAATCAAAACTACACTAAGATATCACCTTACACCCATTAGAATGACAAAAATATCTAAAACTAATAGTAACAAATGTTAGAGAGGTTGTGGAGAAAAAGGAACCCTCATACACTGCTGGTGGGAATGCAAATTGGTGCAGCTACTATGGAAAACAGTATGGAGATTCCTTAAAAAACTAAAAATAGAACTACCATACGATCCAGCCATCCCACTACTGGGTATTTATCCAAAGAGCTTGAAGTCAGCAATCCCAAAAGTCCTATGTACCCCAATGTTCATTGCAGCATTACTTACAATAGCCAAGACGTGGAAGCAACCTAAGTGCCCATCAACAGACGAATGGATAAAGAAGATGTGGTACGTATATACAATGGAATACTACTCAGCTGCAAAACAGAACAAAATCAGTCCATTTGCAATAACATGGATGGACCTTGAGGGAATTATGTTAAGTGAAATAAGCCAGCTAGAGAAGGATAATCTGTGTATGACTCCACTCATATGAGGAATTTAAAATTATGGACTGAGAACAGTTTAGTGGCTACCAGGGGAAAGGTGGGGTGGGGGGTGGGCACAAAGGGTGAAGTGGTGCACCTACAACACGAATGACAAACATTAATGTACAACTAAAATTTCACAAGATTGTAACCTATCATTAACTGAATTAAAAAAAAAAAGAAAGAAAAAATGGCAGGGAAGTATTCTAAATTAAGAGAGACGAAAATGACATGACAACTAAATGCAATGTGTTATCCTTGATTGGATCTTGGATTTTTTTACAAAGCTGTAAAGGACAATATTGGGACAGTTGGGGAAATTTGAATATGAACTGTGTACTAGATCTTATCATTATGTTACTATTTAATTTCATGGGTAAAATAGTAGTAGTATAGTTATTTAGGAAAATGGCTACCCAATCGTAAAATCAAAAATCATTGTAGGAAAAGTGGGAAAATATAGGGACAAAATGAAGTCTTATAGGACCACACTACCTAGGATAACCATTGCTAAGCTTTGGTATATTTCCATCCAGTCTACATATATTTAAACAAAATTGAATTATACCAATCATGGTTTATATTCCTTCTTTTTGTTCCATGTTATATGATTGACAATTCTCCATTTCATTGAATAGTCCTCAAAGACATTTTAAATGGTTATATAACATCTCTGTATATTTTCTTTTTTATTTATTTATTTATTTTTTAGTTATTGTATGAGTCTTATTACCATATTTTATCCACTCTAACACCCCATCAATTGTAAAACATCATTATTTGATGTACCACCAAAAAGAAAAATATCCTGCCAAATTATGATGCAGTTTTTTTACTTAGAATTATCTATACTTATTGAAAGAGCTCCTTTAGACTTATTTAGTCAGTTTTTTTTCATCATATCTTTTTTGTATATGCATAATTAGGAAGATTTAAGCAAAATAAATTGGTGATGGTATTCCTAACACTTCTTCACATTAAATGTCCAGCTTTTCTAAATTACATTTCAATTTAGTCTTCAGTGTCTATGTTTTCCCCCATGGTACCATCCTCTGTGCCGTCAAATGCTTTGTATAGTACAGCATTTAGGAGTGCTCCACTCCCTTTGAATTTTACACTTTAAATGGCTGAATTGTATGACATGTGAATTATATTCCAAAAAGGTGTTTTTAAAAAAAAAAAAAAAGTGTAAAAGTGTTCCTTTATTACATCTGAGATTTTCTTCCAAGCTGCAAATTCTGATGCTTCCTGATCTCACCAGAAAGTGCCAGTAGAGATTTTCAAACAGCAACCAGCACTCCTCAAATGGTCTTTAAATTGTAGTTGACCAGAACACGGAGTGATCGCGTCTGCCCAGTCATGGCGCCAGGAATAGCCACTGAGGTCACTCCTGCATAGGCAGTGACAGTTACCACATAGCCACTGCCTGCTAACAGTGACCTGTAACACCTAAAGTAGGTGAAATACAGTCTTTTGTTTAAAAATGAAATTTCTTTGTTTTTCTTTTTAAATAAATTTTAATTTTTACCCAAGTAACAAAGGTACATTATTCAAAGGACTATCCAGTTGGGTCACAAGGCTTATTCCAGGAGGAAAAAGAAAAAATCCATTTTTCTGCCTGTTCTCCACAGGCAACTTCACCTCCTATAACTGATGGTATTTACCTTCGTACCTCCCGTAACATGCTCATATTACGGTTTTCACTTTAAGCATTACCTGTTGACTTCCAAAGGGAAGATGATTATTTAGGCTTCTTCCGCCTTGCTGACAAGCCCCACTTCCACTGTCACTATAACCATGGACACTTCCCCGACCCCATGCTGTCAATGTAACTATGATATTAATTGTGGTTATATCCGTATTCAGTGTTAACATTATTCTAACTGCAAAAACTCTCCACAGCTAACCAGGGTCATATATTACAATTTCATTTCCTTTCCTGAACAACTTTTTTGTTTTCCTTTGAGTGGACTTTTTTCTTCTTTGTTTCTTTATACTTATCATTAATTCAACCACAGACTCTTCCCTATTCTGTAAATCTCTTTAAGTACATTCAAAGGTATTTGGAATTTCCATCTTGTGGAAATTTCTCCCGTGGCCATATGGCCTGCTCTCGCTCAGATTGTGTGCTCTACCTGTGGTGTGGAGATAATCTCCTTCCACCCAAGGATCCTCCTTCCTCTCTTCTAACGCATCCCCCATTTCCTGGATCCCAGTCTTTCTCTTTCTTAGTTTACTCCCTCATTGTGACGGAGTATGCCTTCCATTGGCTTCCTAAGATCTTCATGTGATGCAAACATTTTTGAGACCTCACATGCCTAAAAATGGCTTTGTTTTATATCTACGCTTAATTGACCATTTAGCTTGTGTAGAATTCTACATTGGATATTAATTTTTTCATTAAAGACTTAAAAGCTTTTTAAAGTAAACGGAATACTTAAATCATTTGTATAGTTGAGAGTTGTACCAATTTGTAGATAACTTATTTAGTTTTTCCTTTTTCAGTGTATTTAACTTTTCAAATACTTAATACAATCAGGTGGTTAGAAGAATTTTCATCTTCTTCTCCCCAAAGCCCTGCCAGTACTTAGTTGTATATTCTAGTTGTAGGTCCTTCTAGTTGTGCTATGTGGGACACCACCTCAGCATGGCCTGATGAGCAGTGCTAGGTCTGCGCCCAGGATCCAAACCAGTGAAACCCTGGGCTGCCGAAGCAGAGTGCACAAACTTAGCCACTCGCCAAAGGGGCTGGCCCCCCCAGGAGAATTTTACTACTAGGAAAAATGTATATATTGAAGTCTCCATCCCATCCATAGCCCCATCTGCCAAGTTGCTACCCTTGTCACCATTGTTTCTAACTTCTTAAGCGTCCTTCCAGGATTTCTTTATCCATATATGGAACTTATTTAACTATGTATTCTTTTTCCTCACCCCTTTTACACAAAGGGTGGTGTATTCTATGTACTGTTCTGTATCTTGTTATTTCCTTAGCAGTGTATCCTGGAGATCTGTCACTTTTAAAAGATAGCTACACAGTATTGCATTGGATAGATGTGTCATAATTCATTTAAAGGTTTCCTTATTGGTGGACATTTGGGTCGTTTCCAATCTTTTGTTATTATAAACAGTGCTTCCATGAATAATCTTATAAACAATTTTTCATGCATGCAAGTAAATCTATAGGATTACTTAGGAGGGACTTGTTGGCTGAAAGGACATATATGTCTGTAATTTTGGTAGACATTGCCAGATGGCTCATCACAGGAGTTAAACCATTTACACCGCTGCAGCCTCACAGATGTACTCTGCTCGTGAATTGTGGGAGTTTCCCTAGCTTTTAAGAGGCAAACATAGTTTAGATTTCTCTTTTTCTTTTTATAGGTGATGTCGACCATCTTTTCATATGTTTAAAGCCCATTTATCCTTTTTTTGTCAATTGTCTCTTCACAGCCTTTGCTCATTTTTTAATTTCACTATTGGGCTTTTGATCTTTTTCCTGTCTGATTTCCAAGAGTTCTTTACAAATTCGGGAGATTAGTGTTTTGTAATGTTTTTTCCCAGTTTGTTGTTTTCTTTTGATTTTGCCTATGGCTTTTATGCCAGAAAGTGTTGTTTTTTATTCGGTTGAATTTATCACTCTCTTAAGGTCAAAGTTATCCCTGGCTTCCACTGTTGCTGAAGAGCCTGACCCCATCCTGACTCTTTTTTCTTTATTTTTTTATTGAAAAATAAAATACAGAAACAGAAAGCCATTCACAAAAATGTATAGCTTAATGAATCATAAGGTGATCATAAGGTGAACACCATTTAACTACCCCTCAGGTAAGGAAATAGAACTCTGTACCATAAGCCCCTTCCTTGTGACCGCTCCCAATGCCATCCCTCGCCCCCAAATAACTTGACTCATAGAGTAACCACTTTCTTGCTTTTTTTTTTTTTTTTTGAGGAAGATTAGCCCTGAGCTAACTACTGCCAATCCTCCTCTTTTTGCTGAGGAAGACTGGCCCTGAGCTAACATCCGTGCCCATCTTCCTCTATTTTATATGTGGGATGCTACCACAGCATGGCTTTTGCTAAGCAGTGCCACATCTGCACCCAGGATCCGAACCAGCGAACCCTGGGCTGCTGAGAAGCAGAACATGTGAACTTAACTGCTGCGCCACCAGGCTGGCGCCCCACTTTCTTGCATTTCTAAAAAGTAGTTTCATCACCCAAATGTTTATCCCTGGAGACTTTAATTTAGTCTTACCCTTTAAAAAGTAATTATTTGAGATGTCTTTTAAGTCTCTTTTTTACTCTATAGATGATTTCTCCATTCCTTTTCCCCTTGTTCTTTGGTTGAAGAACTGGACCATGTGACCTTTAGAGTGTTCCACAGTGTGACTTTCGCTGACTGCACACTCGTGGCACAGCTCAGGATGTCCCTCTGGCTGCTGTATCTCTTTCCTGTTTTAAAAACAGCTTTATTGAAGTCCAGTTGAGACATAGTAAACTGCATGTATTTAATGTGTACAATTGGATATTTTTGCCTTATGTCTACACCCATGAAAAGACCACCACCATCAGGATAGTGAACCTGTCACCCCAGAAGTTCCCTGTGCCCCTTTGTAACTTCTCCCTCCTGCCCCTCCCTATCTCCTCAGCAGCTAATGATCTGCTTTGTGTCATTATAGGTAAGTGTGTATTTTTTAAGATTTTTATATAAATGGAATCACGCAGCGTGCATTCCTCTTTTTGCCGGGCCTCTTCCACTCGGCATAACTGTTCTGAGATTCCTCTGTGTTGCTGCCTGTATATTGATAGTTCCTTCCTTTCTTTTGCTGAGTAGCATTCCATTGCATGGACGATAGCACTGTTTTGTTTGTCCACTCACTTGTTGATAGAAATCTAGATTGTTCCCAGTTGTGTGTCCTCTGTATTTCTTGCAAACTGGCAGCTGGATCTAGAGATTTGATCAGACTCAGGTTTGGTCTGCAGGGGGCATGAAATGTCTGGTTTCTCTGCTGTTGTGATGATGATAGCAGTAGGTGCTTGATGTCTTTCTACATTTGTTAAATTCACGGGTGGAAGGTGGAGGGAGGAGAGCTGGTTGCAGAGTGGTGGAATTCTAAGTCTACAGTTTATTTTTTATTTATAAATCAGAACACTCTTTGAAGAGATACTTCCTCTTATCTACTACTTGGTTACCCAGTGGTACGTCTTATATAAGGCAGGGTAAATGCTTTATTCTTTCCCTTAACTTACAGGATATCCATTCCATCTCTAAATTCTTTATATAAAACCTGTTGTTGGTGGTTTTTCTCTTAGGAAACTGGTAGTCTCTTCCGTTATCACTGTTTTGAAATTTCTGACGATGTGCTGTAACGTACGTCTGTTTTCTTCCCAGGTGGGCATTCATGGACTCTTTCACTCTTAAAAAACCATCAGAAATTTCTAGAAAATGTTACAGCCTTTTATTCGATTTCTTCCCCTCCAGTGTGTTCTTGCTTTCTGTGACTCCCATTATTCAGATTTTGCACCTGCTGGATTGGTTCTCTAATTTTCTTATCCTTTTCTCTATCTTCTTGTTCTGTTTTCTGGTACGTTTCCTGAACTTTATTTTCTAACTCTTCTGTTCAGCTTATCATTTCTGCCATCATATTTTCATTTTCCAAGAGTGCTTTCTTGTTTTCTGTTGTTGGTGTTGGGAGTAGCCTCCTCTTCTTGTTTCATGGATGCAGTATTTTCTGCCTGAAAACAATGAATTTCTAAATAAAGTTTTCTTCTACCATTGTCTCTTTCTTCCAAGTTGTCTTTTTTTCTCCTTGTGGGTTTGACTTTTCATAAGAGAGATTTCCTTTGAATGTCTGGGGACCTTTGGATGTCTAGTCATACTTAGGAGAAGGGCTTCATCTAGGATGTTTCCTTAGGGAAGACTCAATGTCAATATCTTTAGATATTTCTTGACTGATCCCCAGAGAAGGAGTTTTGGATGTTTGTTTTGTGATAATAGTATTCCTGAAATCCAAATGGGGAAAAGAAGGCTGGAGAGGTGTCATCTTTTAATGTATGTATTTTTACTCAGTCTCCGTTTTCAGCATGGGACCACTCCATCCTCATCTCTTCCCACGGTTACCCTCTTCAGAGGGGAAAACCTCGTTCTTGTTCCTTGGTTGGGGAGAGACAGTCACCTGCTGCACTGAGTCAGGGAAGGGATCTGAGGTCTGTTTGTTTCATTTACAGTGAATCCTCCTGTTTTTAGCCCTGTCTTTACATCCCTTTCCAAAGTTACCTGGGCCAACAATTCCTGAGCCTTTTGAGGGTCCTGAGGTAGAAGCTAGCTTGCCATTGTGCTTTCTCCATGGCTGGCTTTCCTGAGCCTATTCTTAGCATATATGAGTCACCTGAGGATTTTATTAAAAATGAAATTGATTCAGCAGGTCCAAGTTGGAGCCTGAGAGCCTGCCTTTATTTACAGCAGGCTTCTGGGTACTGCTTGTGCTCCTGCTCCTCAGACCACACTTTGTGCGGCAAAGTGCTAAGTCATTTACCACTCATTTTCCAGCCTCTGGATTTTTTGTTTTTGCCAGTGTCCACTATTGCATTTTGTCCTTGGAGGTTTGTGCCTTTAAAAAACAATGAAAAATTTCAAACATACATACAACTAGACAGAATTACCATTAACCATGGGCGATCCTTCCCCATCTACACTCCATCAACTCCCCACCAAACACAGATGGTGTGTTATTTTGAAGCAAATTCCAGAGAAGATGCCTCATCTGTAAATATTTCAGTGTGTATTTTTTTAATGATAATTTAAAAAAGCAACCATATGTATTAGTTTGCTGGGGCTGCCATGACAAAATTCCACAGGCTGTCTTAAACAACAGAAATCTATTTTCTCATAATTCTAGAGGCTAGAAGTCAGAGGGCAAGGTCTCGACAGGCTTGGTTTCTCCTGAGGCCTCTCTCCTTGGCTTGCAGGCAGCCACCTTCCAGCTGCATCCTCGCATGGTCTTTCCTCTGCATGCGCCCATCCCCAGCGTCTGTGTGTCTTAATCTCCTCTTCTTATAAGGAGACCAGTCAGATTGGATTAGGGCCCATCCATACGACCTCACTGAATCTTAATGACCTCTTTAAAGGCCCCATGTCCAAAGAGAGTCACATTCTAAGGTACTGGGGGTCAGGGCTTCAATGTAGAAATTTGGGGGAACACAACAAAATACCATTATCATGCCAAAAATTAATAATTCCTTAATATCCTCAAATTTCCAGTCAGTGTTCAAATTTCCAATTGTCTTATAAATATAAATCTGTTTCAGTGAGTTCAGATAAGTTCTACACAGTGCACTTAGTTGATATATCTAAGTCTTTTGTGTCATTGATACAATTTATTGAAGAAACAAGTTGTTTGCCTTGTAGAGTTTACTACCATCTGGATTTTGCTTTTTGCATCTAGTGGAGGTATATTTAACATGTTCTTTTGTCCTCTCTTTTTTGTAAATAAGCAGTTGAATCTACAGTCTCGATCAGCTTCTAAGTTTCGGGCGAGTCTGCTTCCTAGGCAGTGGTGCATCCTTCCATCTCTCCCTTTGGATGTTAGTAGCTGGTGATGATCACTAGCTGCCTCCATTAGTGCATCAGGGGTTGCAAAATGGTGATTTTCAATTTGTATTATTCCTTACTCACTTATTAGTTAGATTACTTCTATAAAGGTAAACACCTCCTCACTTAGTATTTCGTCACCAAGTGCTATAGTTAGTACAGAAAAATGCTTGATTCTTTCGCTGTATTTACCAGTTTAAAAACATAGTGACTTGGTTCCCTAGTGTCCTCAAATGTGACAAATTAGGTTTGCTTGTTCATTTTAGAATCAGGTACAAACTCAATTTGCTGTTCTTTTAGTGGTGTTATGAGAGGGAGTAGAGGTAATTACATTTATTCAAAAAGCCATCTTTCATTAGAAGTTGTATCATGATTTATGTAGCCAATTTCCTACTGTTGGATATTTAAATTAATTCCAGGTTTTTGCTTTATGTCCAATACTGTGAAATGAACATCTGTAAAAATAAATGAATAAAACACACTCATTTTCAGTGTACAGTTTGAATTTTGAAAAATGTACACACTTGTTGGCCAACCCACCCCAATCTAAATATAGAACATTTCCACCTCTACAGAAAGTTCCCTGGTGCCTCTTCGCCCAACCTGGTCCGATGGTCTGTCTGGCCTTACAGATTCGTTTTGCTGTTCTGGAATTCCATATAAGTGGAATCACACAGTCTGTACTCTCAGGTCAGGTTTTTTCATTCAGCATGTTTGGAGGTTCATCCCTCTGTAGCAGGTATCAGTACCTCATTCCTTTTTATTGCTGAGAACTATTCCAGTGTATGGATATACTACAATTTGTTTATCCATCCTCCTACTCATGAATATCTGGAGTTTTCCAGTTTGGAGCCATGATGAATAAAGCTGCTACACACATTTGTGTACGTGTGTTTTCTTTTTGTGGACAGGTGTTTTCATTTCTCTTGGGTAAATACCAAGGAGTAGGATTACTGGATGAAATGGTAATTGAATGTTTAACATTGTAAGAAACTGCCAAATTGTTTAAGCAATGCCTGAGAGGTCTCGTATTGTCAGTCTTTTAAATTTTAGTTATTCTAGTGGGTGTGCAGTGGCATCTCATGTACTTTTCATTTTCATTTCCCCAATGTATCTATTTAAATCTTTTGCCCATTTTTCCAGTGGGCTAATTGTTTTACTGAGTTGTAAGAGTCCTTTTATATTCCAGATCCAAGTCTTTGGTCAGATATTTATTGTGAATATTTTCTCTCAGTCTGTAGCTTACCTTTTCCTTCTCTTAACTATGCTTCCAAAGAGAAGTGTTTGTTTTTTAACAGTCTAATTTATCAATTTGTATATGTGCATGAGTACATGTGCATGTCCTAAGAAAGCTATGCCCCCTATAGTGGGTTGACTAGCGTCCCCCCAAAATTCATGTCCATCCAGAATGTGTCCTTATTTGGAAATAGGTTTTTGCAGATGTAATTAAGGTAAGGTCATACGGAATTAGGGTGGGCTCTAAATCCTGTGACCATCGTTCTTATAAAAAGACGAGAGGACACACACAGGGGAGAAGACCATGTAAAGATGGAGGCAGAGATTGGTGTTACGCTGCCACAAGCCAAGGAATGCCAGGAGCCAGGCGCAGCTGGAAGAGGAAGGAAGGATTCTCCTCTAGAGCCTTCAAAGGAAGTGTGGCTCTGCCGACACCTGGATCTCAGACTCCTGGCCTGTAACGCTGTGAGAATCACCTTGTGTTGTTTTGAGCCTCCCAGTGGTAATCTGTTATGGCAGTCCTAGGAGACGTACACCCACCCAGGATCACAAAGATTTTCCCGTTTGCCTCTAGAAATTTCAGTTTCACTTCTACATTTAGTCTTATGATCCATTTTATTTTTGTGTGTAGTGTGATGTAAGGATTAATTTTTCCCATATGGATATCCAGTTTCCAGTGCCATTTTTAAACAAGACTATCCTTTCCCCCGTTGAATTACCCTGCACTTTTGTTGGAAATCAATTGACCATAAACGTGTGGATCCGTGTCTGGATCCTCTTCTGTTCCCTAGCTTTACAGAACTATCCTTATGCTGATCTCACCCTCTTCATTTCTGTACCTTTATCAGGTAGTGTAAGTCCTCCAACTTCATTGCTCTTAAAAATCATTTTGGGTCTGCTGGGTCCTCTACATTTCCATGTAAATTGTAGAATCAGCTTGCCAATTTCTACAAAAAACTTGCCAAGTCTTCCAGTCCACAGTATGCCTTCATTGATTTAGATCTTTCTTTCTGCAATATTTAAAATTTCCAGAATACTGTGCTTGCATGTGCTTTGTCAAATTTATACCTAAATGTTTCATATTTTTGATGCTATTGTAAATGTTTTAATTTCATTTTCCAATTGTTTATTACTAGTATGTACAAACATTTCTTAAAGGTAACCTTGCTAAATTCACTTGTTACTTTTATTAGCTTTTGTTGTAGATTCCTTAGATTTTCTAAGTACATGATCATGTCACCCATGATTAAGGACAGTTTTACTTTTCTTTCTAGTTTACATGCCTTTTATTTCTTGTTAGTGCCTTATTGCACTGGCTAGGTCTTACAATAAAATTTTCAGTAGGAGTGGAGGGTGGACATCCTTATGTTATTCCTGGTCTTAGGGTGAAAACAGCCACTCTTTCATCACTGAGCATGAGGTCAGATGTAGGTTTTTCATTGATGCTTTTTATCTAGTTGGAAAGTTCCCTTCTGTTGTCTGTGAGAGTTTTTATCATGTTGGATTTTGTTAAATGCTTTTTCTAGTCTATTCAGATGATCATATAGCTTTTCTCCTTTATTCTGTTAACATGATGAATTACATTGATTGATTTTCTGATGTTATTGGCTGTGATCTATTAGGATATGTTACTTTTTATATATTGATGGATTTAATTTGATAGTATTTTATTAAGGATTTTTGACTCTATGTTCTTTAAGGATGTTGACTTATAATGTAGTTTTCTTAAAATGTCTGTGGTTTTGGTATCAGGTAATTCTGGTCTTGTAAAATGAGTTGGGAGGTGATTTTCTCCTCTTGTGTTCTCTTTAAGTTTGGTCCTTCTTCCTTAAACGTTTGGTAGAATTCATCAATGAAAACATCTGAGCCTAGAGTTTTCTTTGTAGGAAGGTTTCTCAAGTGCAAAATCAGTTTCTTTATTAGGGATCTTTTTAAATGAGTTTTGGTAGTTTCCAGAGATTTGTCTCTTTGGTCACAGTTGTCTCACTTAATGGAATAAAGTTATTCATAATAGTCCTTTATTATCCTTTTAATGTTTATAGGATTTGTAGTGAGTTACTCTTTCCTAATTTGGAAAGAAGTTCTTTCTTAGTTTGGCTGGAGATTTATCGATTTTATTGTTTTTTTCAAAGAACTAGCTTTTTGGTTCATTAGTTTTTCTGTTGTTTAAAAAATTTCATTGTTTTCTGCTATTTTATCCTTCCTTTAGCTTACTTTGGGTTTGATTCACCCTTCTTTTTCTTAAGGTATTAACTTAGGTCACTGAATCAAGACTTCCTTTCCAACATAGGCAAATATAAGAAAATCAGAACAAAACAGTGCAAAAGCAATTAATGTATTGGTATTAAAATTGAATTTTGATTTTACCAATTTTCTGACACTTGCATTGTTGCTTTTCAAAGTTCTTTTTTCTAGTACAGCTTTTTAAAAATTCTGACAATATAAATAATACATGCTAAATGTTAAAAAAAAATTTCAAAGGGTAGAGAGATTATAAAGTATAAAGAATTACATTAGTCAGGATAGGCCATAACAAATAATCACAAAATCCTTGCAGTTTAATACAACAAGCCTTTACTTCTTGCTCACACTTTACATCCATTGTCAATCCTCAGCGGCTTTGCTCCACACAGTCCCAAGGACCCAAGGACCCAGGTGCACGGGGCTCCACCATCACGAGCTGTACTATCTCGAACACACGGCCTTGTCATTGCCTGCGGCAGGGAGGGGAGAGGACTGAGGGGCTCCCATCTGCAGTTAAACACTTTGGCCTCACAGCCTGTTGGCCAGAATTAGCCACGTGGGCCCTCATAATTGTAAGCGTCAGGGAACTAAACTCTTCCCATGGGCCTAGAAGCAGGGATGAGTGAGCATACAAGTCTGTACCCCAGGAAAAGGGTGAAAGTCACCTGTCCTCCTCGTCCAAGATAACCCCTACTTCCTGTCCTCTCCTGGCCCCAGTGACCTTCCTCAGGGCCAGCCTTACGTCTGGGTTGGTGATTACTCCTGTGGTCTGACCCATCAGTGATTCGTATTTCACTGTGTTCTACTTTTGCAACCCTTAACTGATTTTATCAGTGTATAAATGAGACCTGGGAAAGAGAAAATCAAGATCCCTTGCTAGTTGCCTTAACAACATGTAAATTTCAGATATCTTTTTAAAACTTTGCTTGAGAATGTCTCTGAAAGATACACGATTAACTGGGAAGAGTGGTTTTATTTAGGGACAGAAATGGACTGGAGAGTGGTGAGTGGGGGTGAGGGGTGCTGGAAGAGTGGGTAGGAGGGGTAATTTTCACTATATACACTTCTGTAACTTGTTTTATACCATGTAAATTATATTACGTACTTTTAAAAATAAGTTAAATAAAAATCTTTGTTTTCTATATTTCCTTACTCTATATTGAATCTAATTATATGTAAATAAATGAAAACACGTTTCCTTAAATGTTGTTGTAGTTGAATGACACTGTATTTTTTCACTGAATTTTGACACATCAAGCAAGGACCACATTTTGAAAAGTGTATTTACCTCTTGGAGGAATAAAATTCCATTATCCAAACAGCTCAGTTAGTTATGGTCCTTTGGGTACCAATAATCAACAGTCACTCTTACTTGGATGTTACCTTTCGGGAACGCTCTGATCCCTTCTACATTGCACTTGAGAGCTGAGCCGTAACTGACTTACTGAACATGAGCTTTGAAACCAGATCTGAGATTGAACTTCAGCTCCAACACACGTCAGTTGTGCAGCCTCAGGAAATGTGCTTATTAACCTCTGAGCCTGTTTCCTCATGGCAAAAAAGAATATATACCTTTCACGATTGTTGTAAGGATTAGCTAAAAGGTATGTGAAACCCTAGACAAGGCTCAATACATTTTTTCACCCCCAGGTTTTCTCCACGTGTGAGGCTCAGCAAATCCCGCTATAGTGTGAATTCCATTTTCTGTACGATAGTAGACCAGAATGTTAACTGTGCCCATCTTCTTCCCATCCTACTCTTTAATGCACATGGTTTTGTTAAACTTTTGATATTTCATAGCACAACTATTTGATTATAATAATACTATGAAGTTATTTACCTTTTTTTACTCTCAAGCTCATGAATACAGAGGACTTTCCAAAGGCTACATGATGTGTGATGTCGCAGCTGATTAAATGCAGATAAGTCAGGCATCTGCTGTTGGGCCAGACACTAAAGCAATTTGTGAAATGGGAAACAATGCCACTCTGCTGACTAAATTTTTTTGTTTGGGAAAATATGCTAATTTTTCATTTAAAAAAATGTTACTTATTGCTAACATGCAACAGTGTCAAAAGGTCCTTAAATCAAACAGTTTGAGAACTGCTAGTTTAGACTCTGAAGCCTGTGAGTGAACTGTGTGATGTAGGCAAGGTTTCTTTCACTAGATGCCGTGTTACATGCACCGCATCACAGGGTCTGTGGTGGACTTTCGATCTAAGTACCCCCTTTCCTCCTTTTGCTGGAAAGAATAGCAGCAGTCAGTTACTGGCTCCCATCCCACAGAAAGTTACAGTTTTTCTAAGCAGAGATCTGGAGTCCCTTACACTGAACTCCAGTTATTAATGGCTATTGATGGTTATTTTTGTTTTCTATCTTTCACACAGCACTTATTCACACGGCATTCTGGTATGCCAGGAACCGAAAGTAAGATTACTGAAGGCAGTAAAACTGAAATATAATAGGAAGATCATCAGCCAAGAAAGCCCGACTAGAGAAAGCAGAGTAAGTATGGTGGTTGTTAAGAACTAGCAGGGTTATCAATAGAAAAGCTGAGACCGGTCCATGATAAGAAGTCGTGGTTTGCTTCCCTCAGGCCCTGCTCATACTTCTCAACTGGTCAGATCATACAGCAAGCAGAGAGGCCTTGAAAAGGACTTCCACACTAACTTTTTAAGTTGTATATGAAGCATATGAGTTGACTGATAAGTAGTTTAAAAAAATCATTCAGGAGAAGAACCATATCTTGTAAATCTCTGAATCTCTGTAGTTAATGTGAACATTTTTCAAGGGAAAATTTGGGACAGGTAGCCCATCAAAGGATTTCTGTCTTGTTCTGGGACGTTTAAAGAACAAATACTGGAATTTTGAATGCTTTCAGTGGGCTGTGGGGGAAGTGGGATATAAAGTTGGTATCACCTAAGAAAGTTTTGATTTGTTTCCATGATCATGGTATTCAGGAACCACTGTAAAATGAACAAAAACTCATTTTCCAATATATCTCCTTTCGATTGCTTTTTATTGCCTCGGGTTGGACATCTTCCTTGGGCCTCTTCCCCCCTCATCTCTAAGTTTCTCCCAGCTTTCTGATTCTCTTATGTGTTCCATTTCAGACTTGTCTGTCTTTCTTCCAGAAGGCCGTGGCTGATCCTCCTCCTCCACGTCCTCCTCCTTTGCTGCCCTTCCTTAGCCCCTTGGAGACACTCTGTCACTTCCCTCCTCCAGGGACCAGCCTGCTTTTCTGGCCTTACAATTGGCCCCACTCTGAGAGTCAATGATGAAATGGAAACTTGGGAAACATCCCTCGGATGTTGCCTACTTAAACAGATTTCTGAGCTTTACTTATTTAATTTTTGATACGAGTTATAAAGGATAAAATCATTTTATACATATTACTTTTTAAGATTTCTTTTAAAGATACTTTTTTAAAAAGTGAGTCTTGAAAAAAAATAATAAAAAAATAAAAAGTGAGTCTTTAAAAATTGGAACCCACACTATTTCCCTTCCTCACTCCCATTCAAACCAACATTTACTATTTAAAACTAAGCCTGTTTTTTTCTTGGCACGAGGAGGACTTTATATGGTCTTACCATTCCACTAGGCTTCCTATCCAAGCAACATCACTTATAAGGCTAGTGGCATTCATCAAGGGAGTAGCCATGAATGTGTGCCCTTGCATATCAAATCTGGAATGGAACTTTTTCAGGAGAGGGTCATTAAACTATATAGTATATTTAATTATAGAAAAAATTTGAGTGTACAAAAGAACTTGTTTCATTGGTTCTTTTATACCTATGGTTGTGAAAATAGGTATTGGGTGCTTTTTAAAACTATCTTTACATATATAAAGATATATGTAAAGATGTGTGTGTATAAATTCATAATTTGTGTACCTTAATAAGTGAGCTTATGACACGGTAGATTTATGGCCATGAGAGTATGTTAAGGAAAAAATTATTCATGACCCTCGGTAAAGAACAGTAAGGCAGACTTTACTCAAGGCCACTGCAGCGGGGTTCTGCAGTGGGAGAGCGATTGAGTCCAACTCTGATACAACAAGGAAAAGTGGGGATTTATAGCCAGGAACAAGGTGGGGGTCAGTGGATGGAATATTATGGAGGAAACATCAGGGATAAGAGGGGATTCTGGCTCATTCGACCTAACAGGAGTCTTGCTGAAGGCAGGCCAGGGTGACCAGACATCACCTGGGTGACAGTGGGGGACAGTGGGGGGTGAGGAACCTAATCAGATACGGAGGGTGGGGGATTCTGGTTAACCTGACTTAGCAGGATTCTTGCTAAAATTGGACAATGAAAAGACAAACACAGCTCAAAGTCAGGGCCTAGAAGAGTTGCACTCTCTACTCAACTAGGAGAGACTGTGTCAAGTTAAGGTTCGATCTGTCAGGCAGAACTGATAGCCCTCTCCCACACTGATTTCCTTTCTTCACCCTCAGACAATATCCTCACTAGTCCCTTGAAATTATTTAACCATCAGTTATCTGCTTTTAGGCAAATTCAGTTTTCTCACTTTCAGACTTGATACTCCCTTACTTACGTTTTTCCTTAAAGTTTGACATATTCTGAAGAACCTGTAAATATACTACTACCGTATTAATAATTCAATGTGTACCCTTCTTAGTCTTTTGATATATATGTATAATGTCTCAAAAATTAAATGACAGGGCTGGCCCCGTGGCCTAGTGGTTAAGTTTAGTGCACTCTGCTCTGGTGGCCCAGGATTGGTTTCTAGGCACAGACCTACCTCACTCTGCTAGTGGCCATGCTGTGCTGGCAGCCCACATACTAACAAACAGAGGAAGATTGGCAGAGATGTTAGCTCAGGGCAAATCTTCCTCAGCCAAAAAAAATAAATGACATGTTGCTGCCTAATTTCCTAACCTGAAACTCACTTAACATATTGTGGAAATTTATATTATCTTTTTTAACATGTAACAAATTCATAAGGCTTAACATAAGTATAGAAAAGGTAGAGTGAACTGTCTTCCTCCTATCCTGAGAAACATTTTTAACGGCTGCACAATAGTACATCATACGAATGATACCATGTATCATTTTTAACCCATCCCCAATTATTGACATTTGTGGGTGGGTTTGTTGTTATCATTTGGGTTTGGTTTGGTTTGGTTATTTATAAACTCTGTGGTTGAACAGTCTTGCAGAAATCAACTGGAGGGTTTTTCTAGGATAAATTTCCTTAATTTCTTTCCTTTCCTGATTTCTTTCTCTTTTGTCATCATCTTTTTCCTGCCTCCGAATGCACTTATCACTCAAGCCTCAACTCTTGTTCCTTTGCCTTTACCTAGCACTTCTTAATGGTCTCAGATGTCCATGCTCAGTCCCTGTTCCTTCCCATATTCTCTCATCTCTCCAGGTGCCCCATCTGAAAGATCATGTTCCAGAAGATAAATCTTATCTTTCTTTCCTTTACTAATGTCCCCATTGTTTTCAGCTGAACCATCTGTTTTATATCTTTGAGCTTTAGAGATTTAATCTGAATAATGATCCTGCAGCTAAAAAGCTTTGAAAACGGCTATAGTAAAGGACCCCATAAGCATTACCTCTAAATTTCACTGACAAAAAGACGAAAAGACAAAAATGCGGGTGGGGTAATTTTGTCTGGAGCCAGAGTGGGATTGTTCTGACTATTTCTATCAGGCTGCTATTTTAAGCCTGTGTTTTGGCTTTGCTAGATAAAAGTATTTTTCTACTTATTTACACAAGTTATTAAAACCTGTACTCAGGGGTCAGCCCAGTGGCGCAGCGGGTAAGTTCGCACTTTCCACTTCTCAGCGGCCTGGGGTTCACCGGTTTGGATCCTGGGTGCAGACATGGCACTGCTTGGCACGCCATGCTGTGGTAGGTGTCCCATGTATTAAAAAAAAAGTAGAGGAAGATGGGCACGGGTGTTAGCATAGGGCCAGGCTTCCTCAGAAAAAAGAGGACTCGCAGTAGTTAGCTCAGGGCTAATCGTCCTCAAAAAAACAAAAAAACAAAAACAAAAAAACCCTGGACTCATAGAGAAGTTTTAGTAACTTATATATAACATTTTGGTTATAGATCTGAGAGTTCTGGACCATGTGGTTCTCAAAAAATGACCAGTGTATACACATTAATTCTTCTTGATCATGTTCTGTATTCTGTAAGTATCATGAAAAATATAAATTCCTGTTTATATATTTATTTGGGGAAAATGAATGGATTAAATCAGATTTCTGAGAACAGACGTGCTTGCTTTGTAAAGTTTTAAAAGAGAGAGCATCAAGATAACATCAAGGTTTTCTTTTCACTTTTCTTTGCAGGAATGGAAAATAAAGGGAAGCAGTGTTTTATCATATGTATTTCAGCCAGCCTTCTGAAATCTAACTAAAAATATGACTGCTCTTTCTTCAGAGAACTGCTCTTTTCAGTACCAGCTACACCAAGCAAATAAGCCCCTAAATGCCAACTGTTTGCTGCTATTGATTATACTTGGGAAAATATTACTAAATATCCTCACAATAGCAATGAAAAGAAAAAACACCTATCAAACTTTTATGGCGTATTTTTGCATTTCATTGGCATTCACTGATCTTCTACTTTTGGTGAACATTTCCCTTATATCATATTTCAGAGATTTTGTACTTTTAGGCGTTAGGTTTACTACATACCACATCTGCCTATTTACTCAAATTATTTCTTTTACTTACGGCTTTTTGCATTATCCAGTTTTCCTGATAGCTTGTATAGATTATTACTTCAATTTCTCTAATACCACCAAGCTTCCATTTAAGTGGCAAAAATTATTTTATTTTTTTATAATAATTTTAATTTGGATTTCAGTCCTTGCTTATGTTTTAGGAGATCCAACCATCTACCAAAGCCTGAAGACACAGAACGTCTCTTCTCATCAATGTCCTTTCTACATTAGCTTTCAGAGTTACTGGCTGTCATTTTCCATGGTGATTATCTTATTTATAGCTTTTATAACCTCTTGGTCAGAAGTTACTACCTTGATACAGGCTATGAGGATAACTTCCTATATGAATGAGACTATCTTATATTTTCCCTATTCATCCCACTCTAGTTATACTGTGAACTCTAAAAAGACACTCTTGCCCAAGTTCATTATCTGTTTTCTTGGTACCTGGTTACCATTTGTACTACTTCAAGTAATTATCCTTTTACTTAAAGTACAGATTCCAGCGTATATTGAGATGAACATTCCGTGGTTGTACTTTGTCAATAGTTTTCTCATTGCTACAGTTTATTGGTTTAATTGTCACAAGCTTAATTTGCAAGATATTGCATTACCTGTGGATCCATTTGTCAACTGGAAATGCTGCTTCATTCCACTTACAATTCATAATCTTGAGCAAACTGAAAAGCCTCTATCAACAATTTGTTAATATGTTGCCGTATTAAAACATTATTTTATGAACAGGAAAGGATGACGACTCAGGACACACAAGGAATGAACTGAACTGAAGCTTTCGCCCTGCCTAACTTTCATACCTTTTCTGAATGTGTTTTGAGACTATGATATTATTATTATTTTAAACAAAATAATTACAAGAAAATTTTTATACCTATTCAGGAACACTGCATGTTAAAAATATTAATTTGTAACACAAAAGTGAAATGAGCTAACCTTTGGCCATACTGATATTCGTGTTACCCAAAAAAACTACTGGATGCAAACTGCTATGTAACCCTCAGATTCAATGCCAACTTTAAGATATGAACTTTAATAAACATTTTTATTAAATTCAGAGCAAGAAAATCAAGATTGTGTTCTTAAAATGATTTGGCTTAAATTTTCTTTAATGTAAGAGGAAGAGTAGCTCAATTTAAATTCAGCTTATTTTTAAAAATATATCTCTGTTCTTAATGTGGATATTCCTGGAAGAAAAGTTTAGGTTGCTCACCTTACTAACCTGGGAGTACTGACTAGGTCTCGTTCCATGACATACGAGGTACATTTTCACTGATAACTTATATGTCACATACTTGCATGTCAAATCATAATCACATTGGCAACATATCACTCTGTACAGTAGGGTTTCTCATCTTCAGCACTATTTGACATTTTGGGTTGCTGGGTTTGCATTCTATGCTGTGGGAGGCTGCCCTGTGCATTGCAGGATGTCAGCAGCATCCCTGCCCGCTGCCCACTAGATGCCAGCAGCACCTCCTTCCCCAGTCACGACAGTCAAAATGTCTCCAGACATTGCCAGATCTCCCTGGTGGGCAGAATTGCCCCTGTTGACAACTACTGGAGTAAAGCAATCTTAATGGCAGAATAACTGGAAGGCACTTTGTGAATTAAACTTTACATGGATATTGTCTAATCTGTCAACATCTGAACCTGGCCCCTCTACTTCTCTGTTACTTTTCCTCTGAATGTACTGCTGTCTAATTGACCACAACATGGGACTGAGATATTTTAAAGTATATTGTACTTAATTAGTAGAGATTTACACCCTGCAGATTTTAAATCAGGAAAATTTATAACTACTTCAAACCCTTCATTAAGCTTTTTGTTTGTTTACTTAAGAGCATTCCCTATGCCTCATAAGCTTAAAGAAAAAAAGAAAAATTATTCAATAGACCAGCCAAATGGAAGAGGCTTTTATTTGTAAAGAAATGAACTTACAACTGGTCTACAATATATTATTGTAATATAAACAATATAAATAAATGATCCTGTAGGCCCACTAACCTCCATCCAGACCCACATGAAGCAATGTTACAACAATATTCTATGTGAAAATGTGCAGGTAACAAAGGTGCAATTACAAGCAAGTTTAAGCAGCAGAGTATAAGGTGCTTTAATTTAACAGTTAATGTTGCCATCAACAAACATCTGAATGCTCAATTTTACTTCACTGAATACAGACACAACAAATATGAAAATCTAAAATTCATACACATGCTACTTGTTAATATGAAAGTGCTTTTTCTTTTTTAAAAAAATACACCAAATGGACAATCTTTTTACATAGATCATGGTGTGCTCTTATAATGCAAAATTAACTTCATTTTCAGGTTATACATTTTAAAACTGCAGCTACAGACACCAATCTAGGAACGCTAATGCTACGAGTGCTAAAACTATTTCATTTCCTGTAAGGAGGACTCGAATACAATAGCCAATGTAAAGAATACATCTATATATAATCTTAACATTTGTTTTCTGTAAAGATAAAAAATGTTTTCTTTCCCCTTGGTGATGCTTTGTTCATCCTGGGAGGATCAGCTTTTGAGGTTTTAATAATATGAAAGTCCTATTTTAGGACAATACGAGGAACCAAAAGGAGCAATTTTTAAAAATCAGTTAACATGTGCTTGAAGCATCAAAAATTAAAATTAAAAAAAGTTTATCACAATTTGCCTTTGTTAAATCAACAAATTTTTTTTTAACAAGCAAGAAGACAAAAAGCACGAATTCAACAAAGAGGCTTGAAATAAATGCCTGCCCCAGTGTCAGTACCCACCCTGCACACTGCTGTCTACAACTCCAGGCTTCACCACAAGCTCACTCCTTACTCTGAGAATAGTTTTTGGAACTTACTTTGACTTTTTTCCTACGGAAAAAACAAAGACCATGCTTTTGAATGAGGTGATTGGGACTCTGGTTAAACATCTTGGAAATTAGACATCCAAAATTATACCATCTTTGCACACTTCGTTGACTTTTTAAAATATAAGAATACAAATACAAAAAGTATTTATGCAATAGATATTTTAACAGCATAAAATATTTGAAAAATTAGTTGAATTAAAACATTGTAAAAGTTAATTTTACCCAGTACTATGAAAAAAGTTTTTAAACCCAGACTATCTGGTTATTTGAATATCAACATTCCTAATTTTCAATCAGTTTGTTACACACACTAATCTAACATGTATCTGGACATTTTCCTGCTTTAAAAAGCTGTGACTATGATGAGAAGAGATCTTTATAATATTAGATATTTTCATTTTGTATCTTTATGGAGAACATTAGTATCAAGTGATATTACTATGTAAAGCTGTGTCAATAGGAATTACAACGTAATTTACAGAATCCTCCAGTAGGCAAGGAACCTTTACTCAATTAATAATCTATCCCATCGATGTCTGCTCCTCAAATACTTGTCAATTCCAGCAGGGAACTGTTTTATGTTTACCAGTTCTGCGTTTTAAAGGAAACCCTTTTACTATGTAATATATGTGTGCTTTCTAAAAAGCAGATATTTGTAATAACAATAAAATTTATTTTGTGTGATTTTTCTTGCTTTAAAAACAAAAAAAAAACAAAATAAAAATCAAACCTGTTCAGCGATCTCCTTTGAGATTTTTCAGTTTTATAAAGTTACTTCACTGTCAATACTGGGTGTAAAGTTTTTGTAGTTAAAAATGTAAAGTCAGTCAGCACCAGCTTCTTTGTACTATTCTGTCACACACCGTGCATAGCAACCTCTGGAATAGATTCAAGTGTCAAAATAACTCTGAGAAATATGGGCTGTCACAACAGCTTCAAAATGTAAATCCTTAATGTTAGGTACCCTTAATTGTGTAACCTATCAGATATACGGTTGACTGGTGTTCAACTGTGAAATGTGTTGTAGGAATTGTGATGTGACTCACTTAAACACCTTCCATGTGATCTGCCTCATCCTTTACCCAAGGCATAAAAAATTCCCTCTCAGTTCCAACTTTATGTTCAGTACATTAAGTAATAATAATTATGTCCATGTTTGTTTAAGCCACCAGATTTTGTTTGAAGATTTTGTTTACTTATTACTAGGTTCCTTAAGTCATGTGCACCACACAGTAAATGTTCAAATGGTTTGCTAAACGAATGGATAAATGTCAATGAATGATAATGCTCATATGTGTTCATATGTACAGAGGTTAACTAGCAAGAAGCATTTAGAAAAATGGCCTCATTTGCTCATCTGTATGAATTTTCTACCTTAATCTTTAGGAGAACAAAGACTGTAGGTGCCCTAGGAAATGCATGCTTAATAAATAATTATCTTTCAGCAAAAGCTCTTAAGTATTAAATGAACCATTAAAAGGAAAGAGAAGTAATTAAATAGGAGCAACTTTAAAAATACCCCATTATGTGGCCTAGAATCATCATTTTAGAGCAAGGAGGCACTTTAAAGATGATTTGAACCAAAATTCACATTTTGAGTAGTATAGGGTCCATGCTGTAAACTCAGAAGAGGAAAGAGGTTAAGAGCTAAGTAACTGCCTGAAGCGTCACACAGCTAATCACCAACTGGAGTAAAACCCATCTCCTGGCCAGCGTTCTATCTTATTCGTCATGTTAATTTAATGATTATTCCATCTATTATTAACTATTGAAGTAGACTATTTAGTATTACCTAAAACAAAAAGGATTATGATTTTTAACATGGCATTCTAAACAAAGATTTTAAGCAGTGGTCACTCTGGTTTGCTTGAGGCAAGACTAAAAAAGTTTCTTCTTTCTAAAGTAGGTTGACGTTTATTTCACTACCAGACCCACCACTCTCTCATAAACACCAACTTCTTCACCTCCATCAATCAAAGCTCCACAAAACATGAATTTAACACTGATCATATTCCCTAAAGTATAACTTTTAAGCAAATAAATGATGGCTACTATCAATTCCTAAGATTACAGGAGGCAGTGTATACAGGTTAGGGTCTAAAAGGACTTACTACATTACTCTTACATTTAAAACTATGTATGCCACGTTAGCATAAGTGTTTTAAATTTATCTTGATTTTTTCCCACATTAAAATTTTTTCCTTTTAAACAATACATTTTAAAACCTTTGCACAGGTTTTCTTCCTATGGATTCATACTGATGCCACCAATATCACCAAGAGCAACTATACTTTTCAGAGGCAGTAGGAAAAAATATTTTTCTAATGTACCTCTTCTCCAACATCTGATCTGAGAGTAAAACTGTCATCTTTAAATAAAATTAAATGTTTACAAGTTATACAAAGGGAAAAATACAACATCCGTGGGAAACATTTCCTAAAAGGTTCCTCAGCATGGCGCTTCAGAGGTACGTGCGCCTGTGCGAGGGCAGCCCGGAGCCTCTGTGTGGGAAGCGGGCCTCAGCCAGCAGAGGGGGGAGGCCGCTCCCTCTCACCCATGTGTACTGAAGCGAAAGAGCAGAAGCAGCCAAACAGTTTGCTCTGGAATATGACGGCAATAATTATATTTGTATTAGTGCTTTACAATTTCAAAAAAAAGCTTTCTCATAGTATTATTTTAAAATAGATTAAATAAGCTCTAAAAAATATGTAAAACTTTAAAATTCTTAAAAATTTAGGAAACTTTTTTCAAAGAAGATAATACAATTTTCAACATTTTTTATTGAAGAAATGGCTTGTATTGCTGCTATGAGGGAAATTTCCTATGAAGGAAATTATAGTGATGCATTTTATGAACTTCTAACAAAAGAGGAATATCTTCCCAAAGAATTTTAAGATGTACAGCTTATAATAGGTTGAAATTAAATTTTAGTAAGATTACATATTTACTTTTCCTAATACTGTTATTTGTGCTTATCTAACTTGAATCACAATTTTTAAGATGAAATCAAATGCTTCTAAATAGATTCATAAAATACCAATATTGATGAGTGTGGATTAAACAATTCATTTCATGATCCACACTACTGTGCATCAAAGAAATGGAGGTAGGCTTGTCTTTACTGAAATCCACACTAATAAAGAGAAACCTGTAGCTCTTAGTCATCCAATGTTTAGACTGAGACACAACCTAACAAAATCCTGTCTTAAAAACACCTTTCTTTATAACAGTCCATATGCTTGATTCAACTGTGGTATCTGAAAATGGACTCTCTCTCCTCTTTAATTCTGATAACTCAATCATAACAATTAACCTTTGAGTTTTTAACAAATATTCTCCAAATATATTTGTCACCTTTTTGAGAAGTCAAAAATCACTAACTTATGTATCACTTGAACTATTAATATGCTCCTAAGGGCAGGATCACTTGATAAAAAGAGTGAAAGAATGAGTCTGCTTACAGGTAAATCTCGACATAAGATTTATGGGATCCAATAAGATAATGGGATCCAACCATTACAATTTATTATTTTGAACTACTGAAGGTCATATCTATACTTCATGACCTCAATCAGTTAACTGTACTATCCTCTTGGGTCTCGAATGCTTTCCCTCCTATTTGTCTCCTCTTCTACTTCCCTATCCTTCCCCCTAGAATACCTTCCCCAGGGCCCAGCTAGTTACATATATGGTGCACAGGAAACAGACTGAGCAGACACTGTGCAGAGATGGGCCAGTTTCTACTGCGCAAAGGTTTCACTGAAACATGACTATTAGGTATTAGAAAGTCCTGTCCCAGTTACCTCCCTAAAATTAACCCTACTACAAAATCCTCTCTAAGGATTTTCAGCCAAAAGTCTAAAGAAAGTTTTCATGCAGAGTTTCCTTGGGGCTAGAGGAGGCTTTAGGGATGGTGAGGGGTGAGTGAGGTCCTTCTGTGCTGTCAGTAAAGCTCAATGCCAGTTGCATGTTGGCAGCACGTGTTTCTGCCATTCACTAAGGGTGAGGATCTTCAAACCACAAAATATAACCAGGCTGTTCTGGTTAAAAATATGTCTTTAAAACATTTTAACAGTGCCAGCCAGGGATTTTTTCCATTTGATATGGCTGTGAGGATGGCATCATTCGCATTTCTTTGCAAAACTGTTTACGCACATGTAAACACAACATAAGTCAATACAATCCATGTATTGCCTCCCTATCATACTTGTGCCATGGTGGCACCCAAACCCTGCCAATGCAAATAATGGGAACAATCCAGTGCTATGGGGCACTATGACAGATTTTAAACTAAGACTGGTATTTGAATAAATGTCTGACTATAATTCCACACTAGATATATGAAGATTAGCTATGTCAAAAATATTCAAAAGCATGGGCAAAACAATACTTATTTCATACAGTTCTAAGCGTTTCAACACGCCAGGAAACGAAAATAAAACACTGAGCTACCTAAAAACAATCATTTCTACTTAAAACTAGGTAAAACATGAATACTAACTTCCAAAGTGCAGAAATTTGTTCAGTGTTGAAGTGGATGAGCTAACAGAGTGCAGGTCTCGTGTCTGCCTCTCCCATTCTCAAGCTTCTTCACTGACATGTCTTTCCTCCCATCCCCTCTTCTCTACTCTTAGGTGACAGCTCAAACGGGGACCAAAAAAAGTCTGTTTAGCAGATGCCACAGCAATTAAAAGTACCATCATGGAACCAGTTATATGCTACTTAAACAGCGGCAGGCTGGGAACAGCACTGTCTCATGCTATACTGATTCTATCAAAGCTGCAGAGCTGCGTTCGACACGTGCCTGCACAAGGCTTGATGAAAAGCCATGTCATGTAAAAAATAACCTTCACAAACCAGCTCTCTCGGTTTGTTTACCTCCTTCAGAACACACGGCTTAAAACAAATAAAATCTCAAATTTCTAAGGTTTTTTCCCTCAATGAGAAAAGAGTGCATTAGTTTAAAGAAGTCAGAAAATACCAACCTCGGTAGCAAAAGGAAGGACTTCCCATGTCCCCTTTCTGCTTGTCACTCCCTCTCCTCAATCAAATTCCTAAAACAATTAGTAATATGAAAGAAAACGAAAATAGTAGCACTCTCCCCACCTATATCACACTAAAACTGTGCTTAAAGCTCAGGAGACAGGCCAGGGCCATTATTTACATCCACTATATCTAACTGAAGCTTTGAAATTAAGATGGTTAAATCATCTAGAAAGAAAGAGCTGCATCAATGAATAAAACTACCAATTGAAAGCAAATGAGCCATTTCTAAATAAAACAACTCAATTTTTTGGGTGTTTTCAGTGGGGACAACAGAAGATCTGGACTAATCTTAAGATTATTAAAAGGTTTAAGATATAAGGTGCTCTCAAATGGAAACCTCTCTTGTAAGCTTTCTTGACACTTAACACAGTGCTAGGCACAAGGGACTTTCAGGAAGTACATAATGACTGATATGAGAAGAGGAAGTAGATAAAAGGAGAACCTACAGCACAGTTCAAAGTTATGACCTTAGAGGCTACAGATATTTATATTTAGTTATGGGACGTAATCATTATTGCTAGAGGAGTCTATCCCTAAGTAATCAATTTTGTATTAACTGTTTGTGGATTATCTATCATCAAGTTTTAATTCCAGAGGAGATTTTCCTTTGTGCCCCCATCCGCCACATAGTGGGCCATCTCCTACAATGCTTAGCCTATACTTGTGCTCTGAAGTTGCAAGATGAGGGGAACAGTCAAGCCTATGACAACTCTGTCACAATGATTAACTGCTAATATATGAAAATTGACTACAGAGTACCTACCTTTCCTTGAATCCAATCCTTTCCTTTAATCCAATAATTAGAAATGTGATATAAAGAAATATGTGACACAGACTACAAGCTATTGTAGGTCTGGAACATGAGCCTTACACTATATTACATTCTAATCCTACACATAACTATCGGTAAACATCTTTTTTTAAAACATTACTACACAAAAGAACCCCACAAAGCATACATTCAAACAAGAGGCATCTAAAGATTAAAAAAATTACCCGCTGTATTTTTGTATAAAAATAATCAACATTCTCTAATGTACACAAAGCCAAAAGATAAATATTTGTGATGTCTTTAATGACATCTTTAGTCTTCTACTAGCTCAACACAATCCTTTTGAAAAGAGCAGTGACAATGACTGAAACCCATGGACTCTTTCCTACCTACTGAATCTCTGGCAAATATCTGTGTATGTTCCTTCAATTATTAAAACATTTCCATTTTGTGGTATAGATAAGATAAAAAAAAATTAAAACAAATTTTTGAGGTCCAGGACTACAGAGCTCTCAAGGCTCCCAGAATAATTTTGTTTTAGTGTCATAATTCTCAGAGAACACTAAAAAGGTTTTGTTTTAAAATTTTTTTTCCCTAAAACATGTACAGACAAAATTGGATCTGATTATCCAAGAGATATCACTTGGTAAGTGCTTTGCAGGAAGTATGCAAGGGTTTAGTCAAGGAAAAAGGAATGTGCATTCTAGCTAGACCCAGCACGTTCAACTTCAGAAAAAATCCCAGGACCAACCACATAGCCACTACAAACGATTGCCTTGCCAGCAAAGGCTGTGCACTGGTTCATAAGGTATAATTATATGTGCCTTCTTCAATGCAGAGGTGCACAGAGATGTGAAAGATAATTAATATGAATCAGTACTTTCTGAGAGTCAAATTATTTGCAGACTAGTCCTTATTTTTTAGGCCAATTTAATGATTTTTCCTCCTTTTTCTAGTATGCCGAAAACTGGAAAAATGTTCAGCAGAACATTAATGCTATCTGAAGCACTTAATTGTATAATGTATTCCTTATGATGGCCTATCTTTTCAAAATAACCCTTTGGGTGAAAAAGAGCAGCATTTATCACTCCTACATCAAAGTTTCTCAACCTTGGCACTACTGACATTTTGGACCAGATAACTCTTTTTTGTGGAGGACTGGCCTGTGCATTGTAGGATATTTAGCAACATCTCTGTCCTCCAGCACTAGGTACCAATAGCAACTCTCCCCCCCAACCCCCAAGCTATGACAACCAAAATGTCCCTAGACATGGCCAAATGTCCCCTGGGGAGCAAAAGTGACCTCCATTGAGAACCACTGCTCTAAATGTACAAAGACTTACATGAAAAGTAACTTTCTCAGTCACACCAAATTCTTGGTCAAGCTTGGAATAGAAACCAAATCTTCTGACTTCCAGATCAGTGTTATTCATGCTAGAATGCAATCTTTTTTCTAGACATAGCCATTGTCTAATAGACATGTTTTTTAAAATGCACTCGGATAGCTCACTGCATACAATTCCAGTCACTGGACTACTAAATTATTCCTAAATTACCTCTCACAAGACAACCTATAGCAAACTTATAGGGTAGGAAAATGTCTAAGAAAACTGAATCAAAAGAGGAGAAAGGTAAATCATTAAATTACTTTTAAAAGGATTCTTTATATTAATGATAAACATCACCTTTAAAAAAATTATCTAGTATAACACGTTTCTTTGAAAAATATCATGGCCCTCTATAGCAAGTCTTTCAACGTTGTGTGTGACCTGTAAAATTAATTTCATCACTGTTGACTAATTATGAAAATGTACGATGAATTTTCATATCTGTAGAAGAAATGTCAGCTTTTGATGCAGAGATCCCAATGTGGTGGGCTATCCACCACAGTAAGTGATAATATTCTAGGCCAACTTGAGCCTTTACCTTATGAGTTTGAGAAGAGTAAACCTGCTGTGATCTCAAAGTGTCAGGCTACTGTTACGACTCCTTCAGAGAGTTGATGCGCGCACAGATCTTTAGGGCCGGGCCCAGCTTGATATTCATGGCGCTCATAAGATGGTCTTCCTTTAGCAAGAGAAGGGCCTGTCCGTCAATCTCCTGTGCTCTGAACTCATCTGCGATATCTTGGCAGCCTGGAATTTCAGCAGAGGGATGGAGTGAGAATTAACACACATTTGGATGTTACTCCTAACAGTCACAATTATGCTTTTACTGGGCCTGAGTATCTGAAATACAGGCTGAGAAACAAATGAGATTTATTTATCGTAGGCTTTCTTGGGTTCACTCCTGAAGAAGTGAGCATTTCCTGGTATTCTGAAAATAAGAATTAATTTGAAATCCAGGTAAAGCAATTTACTTGGAATTGTTGTTCTAAAAATATTATAGAAATAATTAGATGAGTCAGGTAAAATATACAGATTGATCAGTCCAGATATAACATACTTTCACAAAAAGGAAGATGGTGTCACCTCAAAGCATGCCACACATATAACAAGTTTGGATGAATTCGTTATTATACCTCATCAACTCATCTTTGTAAAATATGTCCTTCACACATAGATACAGAGAAGTAAAATATATATTCTACCATTTCAGTAACAATTTAGGAATATTTTCTTAAGTACTAGAGTACCGCTTTCATTATCATTTATACCTTATGCTAATTTACAACCTTCAATTGCCAAGCACATCTAAAACTTTTATTGTTCACTCAGCCAGAACCAAACCATCAAGACTGTAGTATCAATCTACTGTGATGCTGCTGAAATGTATTACACCGCTTGACTTGTATGATGACTTGTATGTAGACTCATTTCTACTTCAAATCTTAAATCACTGGATTTAAATTCATCTTCCCTTTGATAAGAAAACATAAATTCTTATTGAAATTATGAGCTTGCTAACTAATCTCTTAGCAAATAACCAATATTTTAGCTCTCAGTCTAAACCAGGCACTTCAGCAGGTAACAACGCTAGCATCTACTTGAACCTCAAATGTTTATTATCTACCGAATTTTGCACGGCCAGGTTACTCACTAAACTTGCCCACTAAGGGTAAAGACACAGCCAGGAAAGTAATGAATTAAGGAACCACGAGAGAAGTAAATGAAAAAAATGTGGAAGCTTCCTTAAAAGAGACAGTAAAATTATAAAAATGAATTTAAGAATAAAAACTAACGGCTTAAGGTCTTTCTATTTTACTCAAATCAGCATTCTAAGGGAAATCACGAAGATACAGAAATGGTTACATGATACCTTTGGATACCACAACTTTGCTGGAATGATTATCTTTCTATAGCAAAGGTGTCATCCTCTTGTTTATAGAAGATAATGAAGTCACCCCCATAACCAAACACAAAGCACTGCAGGTATGAAACGCATATATTTTTGGGTAAGTGAAGGACTGAATGAGTGAATAAACAAACAATGAACAAAAACAGAATCTGCCACAGAGGAGCTATCTGTAAAGGTAATACAAACATTTTTTTCTGCATTCAGCTGTGTAGCCATCTTTTTCTCCTGGTTCTTTCTTTTCCCATCTTCTCTGTTGGTTGTATCTTTCCTGTTCCCTATATAGCAGCCGGGTTTTCGATTTCTCTATTTTAATAATTTCTCAGACTTTTAAAAACTGACATTTCAAAAGTACCCTATGCAAAGTTTTTATGGTTTTGCCCATTTACCATATAAAAGAAACTATATAGTTAAAATGAGATTACTCACCATAGAAAAGCCCCTTTTCTTTTCCCAGAGGTAGCTCTCAAAACTGGGCAGACAAAACTGACTAATCTTGCATCTAGTTGTGACTTCATCCTTCTTTTTATGAAAGAACTAATGTTCTTCTCTCTTCAGTCTTACTTACAAGAACACGGGAAAGAAAAGAAGAGAGAGAAAGATAGGGCAGGACTTACTTAGATTCAGAAAACAGGAGCAGTGAGAAGTAATGAAGACCATAAGAGCTACATTTGGGAATAGAAACAAGGAGTTCTCCGTGAGAAAAATACACAGCATGTTCTTTTCCCTCCGTATTATGAGATCTCTCTTCAAATGTCTTCTTGTAGGTAGACAGTAAATGTATTAGCAAAATAATTTTTTAAAAAGTGCTTTTGAAAACAGCATGCTCAAATGGGAATGCATTATCTTCAGAATTTTAGATTACAACTTAAGCCAATCACAAAAAATGGTAGTTATATTATGCATCAGTATAGAAATGAGAAAATAAAGTGACTTAAAAAAGAAAAAGGAAAAACAAAAACAAAGCAGAAGCAAATATACTTCCAGAAACTCATGAGAGAAAAACAAAAAAAAAATTCAAGATGCTCAAGGTATACTGAGCTAAAGCTCACTGAGTTTCTGATATTAGAATCTACTTCTGTAAAACGGCTGGCACCCCAGGGACACACACAAAACCTATCCCTACTGCGGCCACCAGTCGGCTCAACTGACTTTACGTCACCAGAAGCAGCTGTGAGGACGGGCATGGACCTCTGCACATGGACATGGGGCCCAAATGAACTTCGCAAGTGTCCAGTTACTTTTCCAGCTAAACCCAAAACAAAAACACCCCCGCACAAAGTGACCTCAGTAAGGCTGGTGAAAAGATTATCACCTGTCACTCACTACTATAGAATAAACAAGTCCCAGTATTAGTATTATAAAAACCAGTAAACAGTTGTATGTTTTTAGATGATTCCTATTTTATATGCCTACAGAGAAACCAAATCTACTGCGGATTAACAGATCAATAAACAGAATAACCTGATCTTTGCCAAAGGCGGTTCACAGTAACAAGGAAGAGTCTAAGAAGATAATTGCAGTTAACTGAAAATAAAAACAACTGTTCTTGTAGAGAGCTTTTTAATGAACAAAAATTCAGAGGAAAATAATTTTTCACCTTATTAACAGCTCTGAGATTTGGATGTACTGCATACCAGCTCTATGTCCCACCAGGACGGTTCACAAGACGACATTATACAAAGAGAAGAGAAAACCCTAGCAGTGAATATTAAGTGTCCTGATAAAAGAGGGAAGCCTATCCTCAACTAGAAAGAAACAAAATACAAGAGATTACAAAATTTAGAAGCTTGTTCATTCTATGAGAAAAGCTCGGGAGGAGACTACTCAGAAAAAACAACAACAAGAAAAACCCAGCCCTGAATGAGCTGAAAGAGGCTCAAAAGGAAGTTTACAAAGGCCAGAAGAGGACAGAAAAATGAAGATAAAGGCTTTTTCTGGTATGAGATCTACCTTAAGCTACAGGCATTCTTCAGAGAAAAACTTCGAGAAACAAGAAATAACTGATCACACATAATAAGCTTGTTATTTAGCTTGTCAAAGCAGTTTGGGAATACTCCCAATTAATCAGTAAAAGAAAAGCCGAGTTATATTAAGCAGACTCCTGAACAGTACCAAGCAGTTCTAAATTATAAAGCAGTCCCTTTTTAATGATATATAATATTCTCTACACAACTGGCAACAAAATTAAGTGTCTTGAACTCAATAGGACAAGCATCTCAAATTATAAGCAATAATAATAATTTTTTAACTCAAATGGACCAAGACTGAGACAAAAGAGTTAGCCTTTGTTCTGATAAAGCAGCCAAGAGAAGCTTCATGGCTAATGGATGCTGAGGAATATTAGCCCTAAAAACAAGCACAGGAAGTGATAGGAAAATCAGCAATATCTATTATTTATTAATTATATGGTCAACTACTTTTCTCGGGATATGAACCAATCTTCCTCCCCTAAGGAAAATAAATACTTTCCTCCAAATGAGAAATCAGGCTAACAAACAGCTCATGGCCCACCTGGAAGACAGACTACTTTCGAAGACGACAGAATCAAAGTCCAGTCCCAGGGGATCAGTATAGATCCCAGCACTAATTCTCAAGATACCTACACTGGTCTAAACACTAAAATTTATTTCATTAAATCTTAAAACCACAACCAGTGAAGACTCACCATCCTCTAATACATCAGTTTCACAGCAGATTCTAAATCCACATGGCTAGCACTTAACTCACACCTAAGTTTTCTGAGGCGTGTACTCAAAAATCTTACTATGAAAAATTTATCCTCTCTTTAAACAATTTTATCTTTCTTTAAAAGTGACCATATCTAAGTTTCTTTAAAAATAACTTATTTAGCATTTCTAAAGCAAGTTATTGAAAAAATAATTTACTAACACTTCATAGAGCTCTGTATATAAGGTCAAATGGCTGATATGTTTTTACAAAGCAGTAGTACTTCTGAATATACTTTCTTGACTCACACAGCACATTAGCCATAAGTTTGCTTCTGAGACAGTGGTCACCTTTATAGAAAGAATAATTAGCAAAAATAGCCAGATTAATTTTAATAAGTCTGTAGATAAGTTCAAAGTGGATGTATTTTTCTGGAAAGCTTGTGTCAAGAGATGGTTCCATTTACAATAAAACCAAAATGGGACAACCATTAAAAAAAAACTCCTTGCTTTCCATATTCGTAAGGTCAAATTGAATAAGATTTGCTGATTTAAAAAAATACATTGTCCTACCATATATAACTAGTGTGGGTCTCATCATGAGCAAAGGTGTAGCTGTCTTTAGCATCAGCCCCTTGGAAAAAGGGGGATACAAAAGATTATTGTTGCATTAAAGGAAAAAGATAAAGACTTAAGCTGACGGAAAGAGTGCCAAAATGAGAGAGCCAACAAACACAAATAAGGAAGTTACCCTCAAATCAGAACAGGATACCATAACTGAATTCTAGTTGTCTACTTAACAAATCAAATTTCAGAAGTGTTTTTGATGTCTACTTATTGCAAAGAATCCAAGAATGCAGCTTCCCTTAAAAGAACCAGCTTTTTTAAAAAGCAACTAAATTTTACCATATTCTAAAAGGTCTTGATTAGCTTTCAAAAATGTAAAAAAAAATTATGGTCTCTCTTATTTCATTTAAAAAAGGTTAAATTAGGAAATAAGGAGAAAATAGAATAGAAAAGTAGAAGAGCAGAAGGGAAGAAGTGTCTGACTCAATCTCTCTACTGACCTCTCGAGAGAAATCAGACTGAAGAGAAGAGAGCACCTTTAATATCTTCACCGGCTGAGGGGTCACAGCAGAAGCAGGACTAGTCAGTTTTTATTGACTTGGGGGGTATGAGAAAACACCCAGTTGTGCTGAGGGAATAAGCAAGAGGAAAGAGATCACATTTCAATAGCAAATGCCATTTAATTAACACATACACACAGTACCTCTCTAGCCCTTTTGTGCACTAGGTGTGGATGGATATAACATCATTCCTGTGTGTGAATGCACAAGAAAAATATTAAGGCCAAAGTGGTGAATTACATACCAGGCAAAGAATGGATGAAGGCCCAGACATCATCCACTGTCCATATAGATGGCTCTGTTTGTGCAACTGGTAGCAAGTCATTGTTCTCAGGCATCTTTCTAATTCTCACATCCCGAAGCTCACGTTCTCTTTCCCGCTCACTTTGCCTGCGCAGACGTGTTGTCATAGCAGATGGCACAGGATCTTCATGAGAAGCCAAGTCTTCTTCTGCAGATGGATAAGTAATTGGAAGCTGGAAAACGTAGTACAAGTAAAATACAGCATTGCACTTTCCTTGCATTTCTGAAAAGGGTATTGTACATTGAAGCAAGGTTTCTACAGACCTGCCTAAGGAGATGTTCTCTTGCTGCCCCATCAGGGCCACTTGGACGACGGCCACGATGACCAAGACTTTGATTATCAGGCTTACGATTCCAACGACTAAGTGCAAATTTTTTAGAACAGCTAACATTGTACCTAAGAAATTCAAGTAAGAAAAAACATTAAATGATCCACGAGACGTTCCATTTACTATTTAATTATGACTTCAAAGTGCAACTGTGAATGAGTCTCATACACTTAAGAACTATAATACCTCAGAAAGTAAACCGTAATATTTACTGGATTTACTTACGCTAAGAGTCAAAAAACGGTCTCTGTATCTATCATAATATAGCTCTCAATATAATATTGGCCACCTATTACAAGGTATTGATATTTTCTCCTAAAACTAGCATGACAGTGGGAAACTTTCTGCAAAATACATAGGATAACTGATTTTTTATAGCAGCAAAATAATTCAAGGTTCCAGCAGATAAAGAAGTTATGAATTAACTATTTAGATGTTCAAACTGATACTTTCCCCAAGTAATCATTTCTGAAGAGAGATTACTAAAAAGAGCTTAATATAGTAGAAAGGTGGAAATCTCAAACGGCTAGTAAAAGATTTCTCAAATGTTACTAAAATCAAAAAGTAAAAACGTAAAGTTGAGACTTCAAAGTTACACAAGGAATTCATAGCTCTCATTATCCGGGAAATTCACAAGTACATATTTCTTTAAAATTGGCTGAAAGATTATTTCTATTTTATAAAAATAAACTCTCTAATATTTTCGAAGATACACCTTTATCAGGCATGATGACAACTTAAAAGAGTCCACTGCCATTTAGTGGATTCCCAAGCCCTAGAACAGGGGCCAGCAAACTTTTTCTATAAAGGGCCAGATAGTAAATATTTCAGTCTTTGTGGGCCACAGAAGTCTCTGTCACAACACTCAACTCTGCATTTGTAACGTGAAAGCTGCCACAGACAATAATGAATGAGCATGGCTGGATCCCAATAAAACTTCATTTAGTAACACTAAAATGGGAATTTCACATAATTTTCATGTGTCACGAAATATTATTCTTCTTTGGTTTTTTTTTCAACCACCTAAAAATGTGAAAACTATCCTTAGCTCTGGGGCCACACAAAAATAGGTTATAGGAAGGACTCAGCCTGGTCAATTTGCCAACCCCTTCCTTAGAAAGAAGAGTAAAAGGAAAGAATCTAAGAAACAAAATTTCTGAGAAGCTACAGAAAGGCTAAGAAAAACATGTGCAGTTCCTTTTTTACACACATAAAACTGCCAATGTGATTTCTTATTTTCAAAACTCTTTTGCTCTAAGATGATTTTTCAGGAAAATGACAAGAATAAATCCCAATAAACTTTGCTATTGACAACTGTTCTAGACCAATATCCAGATTCCAAAATAAATTTTTCTCATTCTATGTTTTATGAAAATATCAGGAGGTAGAAGTAAGGGGTACTATGAGAATGAATAGGCTATTTTTCCCCTAGAAATACAAAAAAGAAAAAAGTGTCGTGAAGGCCACTTCATTTTACCCTAAAACAATTCAGCAAGCTCCTCTGTGCTCACTATGCTCATTTGTGGACCCAGCTCTGTAGGTTTCTGACTTCCATTCACATCAATTGACAAAACTTCTTTCCCCATTACTACAGGGAGGAGAGACTACACTTGCTGTTTAGTCCCTAAGTATGCAGACAGCCAAGACAGGCAGCTAGACAGACGTGCAAACAGCAGCAGCTCTTCCTGACTAATTGATCCTCTCTTCCAAGCTCTCCCATCTGCATTTCCCTACGTTAGGACCCCAGCCCTCTAAAGAGATTTCACCCAACGGTATAATAACGTGACAGCTTAGCAATCATCTCTGGGAGAAGACTGATGATAGCGTACAATGTCCTGAAATATTTCTAAATAGTCAAGAAGTTTAAAATATTATGAAAGGCAATGCTTTTCCCTCAGAACTTTTAATCACTTAGAATCAGAAAGCCACTCTTCTTTCCTGTGGTATATGCAAACTGGAAAACTCACAAGTTAAAACAGGAGTTACATAATTTGATCAAGACTATCAATGACATAAAAGAATATTTGTGTAAGAGATCGACAATTGAGAAGCCAAGGAACTCACTTTTGAAGAAAAATACTTTATTACTTATTCAACTTATTTTACTAAATATATTTTAGTGGCACCATACTAAATAATATGTTCAAGCAAGAAATTCCCTAAATGCACACAATTAAGACCTTACATTCTTTGAGAGAATAATCAGTTTTTGGAACAGAGAACAAATTTCAAAATAATCAACCTGTCCATATACTTCACCTTAGTAGTAAATACCTATATTTGGATTTATTATCAGAATCAGAGGTGTTTTTTGGGGGGTTTTTTTTTTAGTGAGGAAGATTGGTCCTAGGCTAACATCTGTTGCTAATCCTCCTCTTTTAGCTTGAGGAAGATTGTCACTGAGCTAACATCCATGCCAATCTTCCTCTATTTTATGTGGGATGCCGTCACAATGTGGTCTTATGAGCTGGGCTAGGTCCACACCTGGGATCCGAAACTGTGAACCCCACGGTGGCAAAGCACAGCGCTCGAACTTAACCACTATGCCACCAGGCCGGCCCCTTTTTTCTTTTTTAATGTAAACTAAACTTAAAACAAGATCAATGAAGATACTAAACATTTCTTTTGTCATTAATACTATTTACCTATAATATTGCTATTGAAAATACATATTTAAAAAAGACAGATGTTTTGCTATCTGATAATGTAACAGTATGGAGAACTTATGCTGCAGCTGTCCTACTTAGAAACTTAAATAAGATATGGCTAAAACAAATGAAAACATTTTAAAACAAAACAAAGTAAATTCAGGTATGTCAATATTGATAAAACAATCTTGTGATTAAAGAAATATTGTTTTGATACCTCCAGGACTAGCAGTCTATTCACAGGAGGGATTCTCCTGACTACGCTTACCACAGCAGAGTGCTACTTCAACATGAGATCACACTGTAAGACTCATGTCAGTGTTATGAATGTGGAATTTTCACAGAGCAATATTTAATAACTAAATAGCAAAGGAGCTCCAGATAATGCCTATTTGATATTATTCCTCTACTTTATAATATCTAGTTTTGACTACTAGTAAACTCCACAAGTTTTCTGGTTTTGTTACAGTGGTTGTTGGTTTGTGCTTTATGAAATTCAAGAGAAAAGAAATACCTTTTGGCACATGACATAGTGCAGAATCGTTTTGACCGCAGAAATTCATTAGCATATCCCATCTTCCCACAGAATTCACACTTGAGCAACTCACTGTCCATTTCTTCTAAAGTCTCTAAAAAAGAAGGAAAGAAAGGAAAAAACTTCCAAAACTTTGTGGCAAATTTTCTTTCATCCCCTACTTTGTGTGGCTGCTGCTAATTCAGACCCTCCAGCAAACGTAAAGGCGTGGTCTTTTAACTTTCCAGTCCACAGCCACTGTGGCAGGCAAAAGCCTCCAACAGCAATGCCCCCACTGGCCCCTCCTGCTCCTGCATAAAAACTGTATAGAGTTTTCTCTATATAAATAAACAAGACACTGTTAAAGGTTCATTTTGCTAAGAATCTAGCATGTCTAAAATGTGCAAATAACTTTCTTAAGCACTGTAAGAGAAATGAAGATGAGTACAACAAAGTCACTGCCTTTCAGGAGAAACACTTTCAAAAAGCAGCATGTGGGATAGGAATTCTGGTACGTTGTGCTGTGGAGATACATAGCAGAGAACACGTAACTCTAACTGGAGAGAATGAGGACGCCTTCAAAAACAACGTCAAATTTTGAGATGTCTGATTTAATAAAATAATTAACACTTAAAGATCTGCAGTGCACAATAGAATATATAAAGATGTATATATCTAATTATAAAATAGTCTCTTTTAGTTATATTGTATTAAAACAAAAATAATTTAATCTTAAAAATCACCAACAATTTTGTAATTTCTAACGTCTACCCCTCTTTGTCAGGGTGCTCTCTATTAGTCCTTCCTCCGCCTCTACATCCCTACTACATCCTTCCTCCACCTCTACATCCATGCCATACCTCAAGCCATACCACAGGACCCAAAGAAACTTCCTACCTAAATCCTCAGGTATTCAGCAGGGGTCACCTATAAGCACGCAACTTAATCTTGATGATCCACAGTTTTCCCATCTGTAAAACAGGGTTTATAATACCTTTCCCAAAAAAATCACAGTGAAGATTAAATGAGTGCCCAGCAAGGAGTAGGCATAAAAAGTGACAGTTCTATTTCCTACTTTCCACATAGGAACTAAGAGTACCAAGACCTGTAATAAATGCTAAGAAATACTTCAGGGGCTGGCCCCATGGCCAAGTGGTGAAAGTTCTGCACGCTCCACTTCGGCGGCCTGGGTTCACAGGTTTGGATCTGGGATGTGACCGACTCCACTCATCAGCCATGCTGTGGAGGCATCCCATGTACAAAGTAGAGGAAGACAGGCACAGATGTTAGCTCAGGGCTAATCTTCCTCAAGTGAAAAAAAAAGAGGAGGGGCCTGGTGGCACAACAGTTAAGTGTGCTCGTTCCGCTTTGGCGACCCGGGGTTCGCCGGTTTAGATCCTGGGTGCGTACCTATGAACTGCTTATCAAGCTATGCTGTGGCAGGCATCCCACATCTAAAATAGAGGAAGACGGGCACGTATGTTAGCTCAGGGTGCACCTTCCTCACAAAACAAAAAAAACAAGAAAAGAAATACTCCAATGAAAACTGTTAAGTTCTTAAATCTACCATATTTTGCCATTTTCTTGCATCATCATAATTCCTATGCCAAGTCATACAAAATATGGAAAAAAAAGCACTCCACTAACTAAAGCTTTTAACTGTGAGCTCCATATATGCTTTTCTATGCTATTCGTTTAACCAAGACTTGTTAAGCTGAAGAAAGGGACTCTGAAATGTAGACATGGATGATAAGTTCTCACTAAGTTCAAGCACTCACATCATCCTAGGGTAACGAGAGAGCAAATGGCAAAGTGTTAAATCAACTGAGGGCTACTAAAAAACATACTGTGAAATAATATTTGAAGATCCAAGGGACATCCAAATACACTGTCATGACTGATCAAATCATGAAGTAGCAAGTGATCATTTTCAGAACTTACCAAGACTACCTCCATAAGCAAAAGTCATCAATTTGGTAGCAATGAGGAAGAAATAGTCTCAAAACAAGTAAAATAAAAATTGCTCCTTCTAATGACCTAGAGGAGGCTTTCTCACAGCTGTGGCCCAACAACACATTCCTGGGACCTGATGTCACAACTTCCAGGAGTATTGATTTTACTTGGTCATGCTTGTAACCTGACCTGACCTTGAAAAGCCTGTACCAGAGACAGAACCTCTCACTCAAGCACCACTGCCACCAATCTGGACCCAAAGAATCCATTCTTCAAGTTGTTCCATTTCCAGTATACCAAAAGCTTTATTTCAAAAGTTTTTATTAATCAACATAACAATATGCAACACTTGAAAACAGGTTAGAATACCTTATGAAGGAGAAGGAAATGTTTTGCTGGTGAGAGAGGGGAGATCACAACCAGGTAGGGTCTAAGGGTTAACAACTAACAAAAATAGAATAGCAGTTTTACTTCCCATAAAGAAGAGACGAACATGATCAGATTTTAAAAATCTCTGTTTTAGAATGTTTGGTCAGAATTTTCACAAATTTGTTACCAAGGCTACTTTTTCACATTTGTGAATAAAAAATTACAGAGCCAAATGAATTAAAAAAGTGCTGCTTTAGCTAGTAAAGATGGGATTCTATGGCAGAGACAGCTGGTAATTCTCCAATATCTATTCTTCGCTGTTCTCCCACAGTAACAAAATTCTAGTTTTTAGCTAGGAATATGGCCACTGAGAATAAAAACTATAGTTTCTGCCCTAGGTGTGGCCAATTTCTGACCAGTAACATGTGAATGGAAATGCTTGCAAATTCCAGGTGGTGACTTTTCCCCCATCTCATTGATTAGAATGTGATCATGAAGAATAGCTATTTTGGAAATGAGAGCAACATTCTTCCTACCTTATGGTAGAACCATAAGACACTGGGAGCTTAGGTGCCCAACACCATGGAGCTCCGGACTGCTACCTTTGGGCTATGTCAGAGAAAATTAAACTTCTACCCTACTTAATCCAATATTATTCTAGATCTCTAATGCAGTGGCCAAACATATATCCTAACTAATAGAGGTTCTGAATTTTTTAAATTTTCCTGAAGACTTGAGATCACTTGAGGATGGGCAGCAAAGAGAGAGGGAATGAGACAGAAACCATGATTGGTGTGATGACTGACCAGGGAAGACAGAAGATATTTTGGTAAATCACAATCCATCAGTTGGAGATTCTGGATACAGAACCAGTCCAAACAGAAACATAGTTTAGAGCCAGACCTGACTGCCTAGTGGTTAAAGTTTGGCACACTCCACTTTGGCAGCCCAGGTTTGGTTCTCGGGTGTAGAACCACACCACTCATTTGCCAGTAGCCATGCTGTGGTGATTGCTCACAGAGAAGAACTAGAAGGACTTACAACTAGAATATACAACTAGGTACTGGGGCTTGGGAAAGGAAAAGAAAAAAGGAGGATGATTGGCAACGGATGTTAGCTCAGGGTGAAGCTTTCCCAGCAAAAACAAAAAAGAATCATAGTTTATCTTTTAAAAAGAGAATAATCTTTACATTAAGTTTTTTTATACTGAATTAAAAACCATATATACTACTAAAACCAAAGCCACTAAATAAGTGACCTCACCACTTCACCCTATAGTACTTACCATAAACACAGAGACAGAAACATTCTATAAAATTACCTTTGGAAATTAAACTATGAAGTATTTAAAATTTTGGCACATTTTTATGTAAATATATCTCCACTATGAAATAGATCAGTCATCTATTTGTATTGAATATATTTAACATTGTGTAAATTTAAAGTGTACAACATATTAATTTGATACATTTACATATTATGGTTGCTGTTTTAGCTGTATTTAGCACCACTATTACACTGCGTAATTATCCTTTCTTTTTAGCAGTTGGGATCATTTTTAGTCTCTTAGCAAGTTTGATGATTGTAGTTACAATATTATTGTCTACATTCAGTATACTGTACATTAGCTCTCTATGGCTTATTTACTACACATTGCATGGATTAATCATCTTGAAATCTTCCTTTTGCTTACTCTGGTATTTTCTTCTGTTAAACTACCCTTTGCCTTGTCTTCCATCAATCCTTCCCTTCCTCTTCCCACCATGACTACAAGTATCAATTATGTGCCAAACCTTTACATTCATCCTACAGATGACCAGCAGTTTTCAAAAACTCATGTTCATGTCATCTGCCTAAAAATCTTCAGTAACTATCCTCTTGACAAGATAACTCCTAACTCCTTAATTGAACATCCAAGGTACTCTAGAATCTGACTCTGCCAGTCTTACTTCCCACTACTTCTCTAACCCACTGCCTACTTCACTGCCCCCTGCTGAAGTTAGATAGCACTTGGCACACCCTTCATGCATTTACTCATGGTGTTCTAACCTGAAAGTTTCTTCCTGTTATCTTAAATCTATTCTTTATCATCCAAGTTCCATGTCAAATCCCATTTCTAGAGAAAATTCACCAAACTGGCAATAATGTCAACCAGTTTTAAAGTCCCAAGTTCTTACTGTTTATATAATTCATTTAAAAGTTACCATATGTTTCTCCTTTGTTATCTTTCTATTATGGAGACTTGCTAGCTCCTACCAGATCAGAAGCTCTGATGAGGTCCTAGTACAGCCTAGCATGTGCTGTATGTCTATTGTTTTATAAAACATGAGTACCAAGGGATATGCCATGAAGCTTTCTAAGCAGTTTTCCATTTTTCTTTAATGTGTGCACAAAAGAGGGCACATTATATACACTGTCCAGCAGAGAACTTTCACTTATATACTTCTTGTAGATATACGCAAGAAACAAAAATCCCTGCACATTCATCTTTACTACTCTTCATCTTAAATGAAACATTTTCTCAGATAAAATAGTATGCATAACTAAAAGCAAATATTCAGGAATGAAATTAAATTCGTAACAACAAAAGGCAAAATGTAGATATTATTTGAATCCTAATTTGAACAAAATAACTATAAAAGGACATTTATACAATTATATAATTGGGGAAATCTCAATATGAATCAGGTACTAGAAGACATCAAAGAATTATTATTGTTTTGTGCGATATAGTATTATAGTTATATAAGGCAATGTACATTTTTTAGAGATGCACAATGAACTATGTCTCAGTGAAACAAAATGAGGACTATGATTTTTTTTTAAACAGAAGTAAGAAAAGAAGGGAAAGAGAAAAAGCAACAGAGAAAGAGAAAGAGAAAGAGAAAGAGAAAGAGAGAAGCGAGGGAATGGAAGGAGGAAAACAAAACGGATGGACAAGCTAGTGTGGCAAAATAACGTTTGAAATTGTTGAGTCTGGGTGAGTGGGGATTCATTATATAATCCTATCTAATTATATGTATGTTTGAAATTTTTCATAGTTAACATTCTTTTAAATAAAAAACATCAAATTGAACTTAATGTAAGTTAACAGTAAAAACCTAATTTTATACTATCATACTCTTTGCTGTTCAAATAAAAAGTAAAACAGTGATGAATACATTGCAACAGTTTATAAATTACCAACAAAGACAGAGATGCCTTCCTTTTAAGAATTAAGAAAACTGTGGGCTAAGACAATATCTATTTTGCTTACTATCATGCTATTTTGCTTAATTTAGCAAAGTACAGGCACACAGGACATGCTTAATAAGTATTTGCAAAATGAAATCAATTTTAGATGAAATATACTAATATATTGAGGATAATTACTCAGAGACAAATGTTAATTAATTCACTACTATAGAGCCCTGACTATACTAAATGCTATTCGATTAAACTGAACCGTATCAATTGCAGGGCCATGATGAGAATCAATAAATGATAAAATATTTCATTTTTGCATTGGTGTTTGTTTTCCCGCAGTCATTTTGTATATCACTTTGACTTTTATGGAACATTCACTATTAGAACAAAGTGTATAAAAAAGGATTCCTTGACATTAAGGAGATTTACCATTATTTTTCTCTTTGAACAAATTTAATCACCTCTTGATGAAAAAGTACATCCTTAATACAATTGTAATATCCACCTGATAGCACACATCAGAATATGGAAGTCTAAAACCAAATAACTCATAGGCTCTAAACTTTAAAGCAAACTCAGTAAAACAGTCATTTACTTAAAGTCTGCTTAGAAAAACAAAGCCAGAGAATTGGTTTTTTGATGCTAAAATTCTGTATTACTTTCGTATATAATGGAACTTTTCCCACCCACACTCTTCAAAAGTCAAACTGACATAATACAAATTAACAACAGTCTTGCTATTTTAATTATTTGGCCATTAAGAGTCTGGTTAGCTTTCCCATTTTAGTGAAATAAAGTATTACGTGAGAATAAAAGTGAATACTTCAAGTGAAAAATCTGTGCAGAATAAAAATCCATGTTATGTTTCAAGTAGTAAAAGTCAAAGTTAACTCAAATGGTATCAAGTAACATCTACGAACCTTCAGCAATCATGTCTTCCATCTCCGTGTCAGACGAATTATCTGCATGTTTTGTATTATTCTGTAGCTCTGGCTGAACACACACAGAATTTATCACCTGAGTATCCAGGAGAGGCCTTTTTTTCACAGGCTGTTCTATTAGCAAAGATGAACGACTCACCTTAAAAGAGAGAGAATAAAATGAAGTAATCTTTGAAAAGACTTTCAGAAATAACTTGGTTAAAAAACCTTTTGAAATGAATGCTATCTGTGATAATCTACTTGTTCAACTGATCAGATCCATTCATTAAATGCTTTATTCCCTAAGAAAAGGTTAGACAACCTGGACAATAACTTTCTATGCCAGGGAATCAGCAGTACAGATACTTCAAAGTCTCCGTCAAACAGAACCTAGTGTCCCAGTTTAGGCAAGCAGTTAAAAAAAAAGTCTTAAGAAATCAGTAATAAATTTTGATTAGCCAGCATCCTTAATTTATTTTTTTTCTGCCACAACTTGTAAGATTTTTCCTGTACAAAGGTTTTTATTTGTAGGGTTACTTCCTCAGGATAGATCATTATTGTATGTACTTTAAAGACAAGGGAACTAATGTTCAAAGTGTTTAGGTGATTTCTTCACAAAAGCAGAATCAGGACTAGAACTCAAGCCTCCTAACTCTAGTTCACAACTTAAACCATTATAATCACAAAAAGAAGTGGAAAAATCCTCAAACATTAACATTAATATCAACAACAACAAAAAATTAGGGGCTGGCCCACTGGCACAGTGGTTAAATTCATACACTCTGCTTTAGCAGCCCAGGGTTTGGATCCCAGGCACAGACCTATGCACCACTCATCAAGCCACGCTGAGGTGGCATCCCCCGTACAAAGCAGAGGAAGACCGGCACAGGTGTTAGCTCAGGGACAATCTTCCTCAGCAAAAAGAGGAAGATTGGCAATGGATGTTAGCTCAGGGACAATCTTCCCTACCAAAATAATGATGATAATAATAATAATGCTACGTGAATAATTTAAAAAATACAAATTTACTTGCTACTTACAGGAAATGGCTCCAATCCCTCCTGAATCACAAAGCCTTCAATAACATGGGTCAAAATCTGTGGTTTAACGATAGCCTGTGGAGGTTTGTTTTCTATACTGGGAATGCTACTGGGCATAGACGTACTATTGCTCCTTGTGGTAGCAGCTGGAAGTAAGAGTGGAGGCGGAGGAACAGAAACATGTGAAGGGTCTGATGGAGATTTAATGACTGAAGCACTGACTGATGCCACAGCAGGTAATTCCACTTGCTCTGAAAAGAAAAAAGTCATTTTTTTGATCTTTAGCATTCTGCCCAGGCAAATATGAAATAAAATTCAAGAATAAACATTAATAACAATAACAGTTAATATCTGGCATTTTAAAAAACCATTCTAAGAACTTTATATTTATTGTCTGATTTAATCTGCACAATAACCTTATGAGATAGAAACCACTCTACCCCTACTTTACAGAAGAAGGGAATAGCTTGCTCAAGGTTATCATTCCAACCTTGGTTAAAAAGAACTGTCCCATAAAACATGAAAATGTTTTAGAACGTCAATTTAAGAATAATTACTAAAATAACTGCTTTTTAAAAAAATTTTAAGCTACACAGATGTTAAATTCCTTATGTTCCTTTTATCTATTCTAAACAGTATGGGAGAAACAAGTACTTTGAAAGTATGCTTAAATAACAAGGATCCTGAAATCCACAGACTAAGCAAAGATTCTGATGAATTACACAGGGCATCACCTTTACTTCAAGCAGTAAGGCTAATCCAACTCCATGCACACATGTTCTTTGGTGTTTTCTTTACAACTCTCCAGTGGCACTGTATATGTCAATTTGGGGGAACAACTGTAGTACCAGGCAAAGGAAAAATGTTGGGCTGGATCTCTGTGATCCCTTCCCTTCAAACTCTGAAGACCACAATAAGTAGACCAAACAGCCTGTGATGGAGGCTTTACTCACCCATTTGATAGCACCGAAAAACCTTTACTGCATGTACTAAAGTGGAAAGATGGAACCAGTTGATAGCTAGGAATATCACTGACTACAGATATTTGAGAAAAATAACAAAAAAAGAGCATGTGTATAAAGATACTACTACTACTTACTGAACACTTATATGCCAGCTGCTGTGTAAATGCCTTACATGTTGTAACTCTTTTTTTTCTCTTTTTGCTGAGGAAGGTTGTCCCTGAGCTAACATCTGTACCCACCTTCCTCTATTTTGTATGCAGGATGCTGCCACAGCATGGCTTGATGAGCAACGTGTAGGTCCACACCTGGGATCCAAACCTGTGAACCCTGGGCCGCTGAAGCAGAGCGTGCAAAGTTAACTACTATGCCCCATAACACATTTAATCCTCAAAACTAGCCTATGAGTAGGTACTGTTTTTATAGACATGGAAACCAAGACACAGAAAGATAAAGTAACCTGTCTAAGGGCACAGTTAATAAGTAGTGGAGCTGGGATACTAACCCAGGCAGCCGGGTTCTGGAGACAACGCTCTTAATTGCTATGGTAACTCCTCTCCACCAGCAGTATGGAAGGACTGACACCATTATCAAAGACACTCAAAATATAGCCCAATTCGGTAGAGAAGAAAGAATAGGAATCCCTAAAGTGTAAAAATTCCAGCTAACAAAACAGTGCAGTGATCATCTGTGTAGTCTCAGAAATGGAAAAGCTAACAGTTCACACTTCGCAACTCCGATGTGATTAATATGTAGCTTATCACAGCACTATTATAACCACAAATTAATCTAGCTCTACCAAATAATCCAGCAAGATAAACTGTACTGGAAAACCTGTTTAAAGTCACACAATCCCTTATGAAAAACTAAAAAGGAAAGTCAGTAGAAAATGCTGGTTTGCTGATTTCTGAGAACAAATACACAATTGTACACATGTATTACCAAACTAAGGAACTCAACAAATATCTTATCTATACCCAATCCTCCCATAAACCCCTAGGGGAAAAGAGATAAAACATATAAAATTCTGAAGAGGGACTGAAAGGTATTTTTTCTCTTGGAAGGAAAATATAAATCTATGGGGAACTAGAAAATAAGATAAGGGCCGGCTCCGTGGCCGAGTGGTTAAGTTCGTGCACTCCGCTGTGGCGGCCCAGGGTTTGGATCCTGGCCGCGGACATGGCACCACTCGTCAGGCAACGTTGAGGCGGCGTCCCACATCCCAGAACTAGAAGGACCTGCAACTAAGATATACAACTGTGTACAGGAGGGGTTTGGGGAGATAAAGCAGGGAAAAAAAAAAGACTAGCAACAGTTGTTAGCCAAGGTGCCAATCTTTAAAAAAAATAAATAAAATTCTAATGTCCCTTACAGATTCATAGATACTCTGTTACTTTAGAAATATAAAGCTGAATTCAGTATAATTTGGTTTATTCAGAAAATACTGCTTGGTATATGTTCTAATTAATTTTTAGATCATATGTACAAATGTGCCAATTTTACACAGTCCTAAGTTGTGTTAAAAATAGAGCTTTAAGTTACTTTTAGAAGAAGCTAATACCTATTACTTGCCAGATTATAATTAGCTGCTAAAATAGAAAACACAAGAAACAGTAATGTATTACAGTAGAACAAAAACACAGTTATTACACTCTCTGGATTTAAGACAACTGTGGAAGAGAACCCAATTAACTGATAGGACTCTGCCACAGGTCACTCTGCCTCTTTAGTCTCATTTGCTGAGCATGATCTACGGGCTGCTTCTATCTCTTTTTTAATGGGTGCTTCTTGCTTTACAGAATTTTTATAGGTATATGAAAACTGAATCCTGGATGGAAATAAGTCCCTCTATTTTTGTAGGTTAGTTTATTTCACAATTTGATGACAGTTATTCTAAATATCAACCTGTGCTTGCTCCTCCTTCTCACATATTACACAAGAGTATTAAGTATTTACTTCATAGTAAATTAAAGAAGATTCGAAAGTCTACATTCTACTTAGACAATTTAGCCAGAGACGTTCTTGACAGGATCTCAGACTATACTCCTGAGGAAAAAATGTGAAGATATTCTTGTGTCCCAATAGTTCAGAATTATTTACATTTTCTTTGAGTACCATTAGTAATGCTTATTAGGTAAGTAAATCACAGTCACAGTGTGAGGTTACTATCCAATTAAACTTCTATTTTTGCCTTTCTAAATCAAAACTCCAGGAAATCTGCAGTATATGGAAGGTTCCATTTTCAGTGGACAGAAACAACAAAGATGATTAAATTTTTTAGATTTCCTTAAATCCATCTTTTAAGGTATTATTTGGAATAAACAAAGGCAACAACATTAAACTTGTCAAATATTTTATATAAGTTTATTGACTAAAGGTTTCCTATTTTTCAGGAGGGGAAAAAAGTTGCAAGAAAATTGATTTTCCCCCTTCTATGCTTTCCAGAGAAGCACACTGGTAGTGAGAGAAGGAAAGCCAGAGAGAAGGGAAGGGTTAGAGATGTGGCATGCAGAAGAAAAGAAAAGAAAAGCGAAGCAAGGGCTGCCTTGGCAGCAAACAAATCAGTTTCCCATTACAATTTGTTTCCATGCCTGTTATAGTGGTTCTTCTGTGCTGAAAATGATTATGAGGACAATGAGATACTGAATAGAACAGAAGACTCACAACGAGGCCTGAACCAAGATCAGTATCATCTGGATCAGGGGTCAGTAAACTTTCTATAGGGGACTATATGGTCTCCACAACTACTCATCTTTGCCAAAGCAGTGCAAAAGTAGCCACAGAAAATATCTGAACAAACGAATGTGGCTGTGTCGAACAGAACTTTATTTATGGACAAGGAAATTTGAATTTCACACAATTTTTACATGACATGAAACACTACTCTTCTTTTGAATTTTTTTTCAATCACTTAAAAATTTTAAAACCATCCTTAGCTCATGAGCCATACAAAAACAGGAAACAGGAAAGATCTGAAGCATGAGCTATAATTTTCCAACCCCGATCTAAATAAAATATTCATAAATTTAAAAAAACTCTAACTCGGAATCTACCTTTTTCAGGACCTAGACACTGGGCTACAGGTCATACTAATGTTTTAGTAGAACAGCTAGGATTCACAGTCACTTGGATGTTGTAAGGAGGAACATACAGAAGATTTATCTGAAGTCATAAATAGCACTGAAGTAGTGAGTACGAATTTGAATGTTTAAACTCAATTTTTTAATCCATGTCTCTAGTAAGAATTAGTGAGGCTTAATTTAAGTACTGTCTGGAAAAGAACACCTTTAAAAGCCTTTACTCAGTCTGGATCACAAGCAATTACGAGGAATCTCAAATATGACTTAGAATGCACTGTGATTTTTGGAAAGTATAACTGAAATCTTTTTTTTTTTTTATTGAGGTATTGATAGGTTACAAACTTGTGAAATTTCAATTGTACATTAATGTTTGTAACTGAAATCTTTAGATAGAGATTTTGACTTATTCTAATTTTTAAGCTAGAAATAGCTTGACACATGAATTTGAATGGGCATTTGAAATACATCTGTACAAACCACTAAAAGTTAGAAAGCTAAAATATGTTTTTCATTTGGCTGTTTCCTTATCAATTGTTCTAATTGTTCCGTGTCAAAAAACACCCTTGAATTCTCATCTATGTTGTGCTGCAATTAATCACATAACAAATTAGTTTAATACCATCTCTAGCGGGAAAAAAATAAACTTTTCCCATTACTAAAATTTATCTAACAGAAAATTCCCACAAATTTAGGTACTTGCTAACCTAACAAAGGATGTTCAGAAGTCAAATCTTCTCCTCTCCCCACAGTTATAGCAGCTGGAGACAATGTGGGTGGTGGGGGAGTTCTGTCCATCCGGACACATTCATCTGACTCTTCCGGCATTTCTTCCTCACACACATCTTCTACTTGATAAACCTGCAATGACAAACCACACTGCCTTAAAACGTTTCTGAAAATACATTTAACAAGGTGTTCCTAACTTAATTTAAAAAAAATAAATTCTAAGTGTTTTAAACTTAAAAACAGGGCAAAATGACTATACAAGTTGAAAGGAAAACTTTCAAATCACTCAAATGAAGTTTTTGATAATACGTGACGATATTTCACTAAAAGCAAGTTGTAGATTACTATCTAGGCTACAAATCACTAAAGTTTTCAAAAAGGTATCTGTCAAGTCAGAACATATTTTCAGTTTTGAGAACTAAAGAACGTGTTTTGATTTTATAAACCTGAATAACTATTTTGGGAATTTTCTATTGTTTCTGTTAACTTCTGTCAAAAATCAAAATAGATACTAATACTTTTCACAAGCACAACAAGTACATCTCCAAAATGACACATAACATATCAGGAAATGTACTGCCTAAAGGACTACATCCCAGGGTCTTCCTTATTATATTTATGTGAACTAAAGATTAAATTATGAAAAGTAATGCCCAAGTAACTACAAAAAACGTATGCAATTACATCTTTTAACTTCTGATCTGCTCAAGAATCTAATGCATTTTTATAAGCTAATATCAGGTAAACAGAAAATACCTGTCCTTGAAATAACTGATACATACACACACACACACACACACCATCCTATGCCATCTGACACATTATTTTTAGTTGTTTAATACTGTTCCATACTTATAGAGGAAAGTTTTTAAGTCTTTGACTTAACTACCTTGGTATCCAAAGCAAAGACTAAAGAAGAAAACATGGACTCAAAAGCACTCTGACAAGGAACTATATAACTAAAAATAACTAACATTATTAATTTTTTATTAAACTTCAAGCTGAATTTTCAAAGTCCACTTCTAAAGATTGACACAGGTATTTTAATTTGTCATCACTATTTATTTAACCACTATTGTTGGAAGATGATAGATTACTAAAAACAAAGCCACAAAGCAGTTCACCTCCCTTCTTTTATGTACAAAGCTTGCTACTTAAATTTATAAAGGTTGTGAGTTTTTAAGATTACTTACCCAAATTGATTAATATTTCTAATAAATGTTAAAACAAAAAACTTTTCAGCAACGTTAACAAAAAATTTTAAGTGATATCTAATACTGTATACATTTTTAATCAAACTATTGAAAAAGTTTGATGATTTGAAGTATGTGAAAGTAAATATAAAAATGATCAAGAACTCTGAACCCAGCAAAACCAGGTATTATATAAAGGACTATGAAGTTTCATCTACAAAGATATCTCTAACAACCCCAACAGTGTGGGAAAAAAACCCACTAACTTTCTAAAAGCCTCTACTAAGAATAAAATATCTTTTCTTTTGCCTGTTTAAAACTTTAAAAATCTTAACGGTACAGATAATTTTGTATCAAATATAATATCCAGAATTGTGATCTGAATCAGCTACTAAGTAGGCAACATTTTTAAAAGTTATTTGCTCACAGCCCTGCATCTGGAAGCCTGTTTCACCAGCAGAGATTCCTTGCCTCGTGTCTGGATCCTCAGAAGTGGAGGCAGTCGTTCCTTACTGTACAGTGCAACAATGATAGCTGCTAGTATCTGTTCATGATAATTTTTTTTTAAATGATGATAATGTCCAATACAGGGAAAGTCATCCAAAAAAATGTCCTGAGGGTTAAAGGAAAAAAAAAAAAAACCTTCTAGTGAGGGGCATCTGCTGTCGTAGTGATTACCTTAACTTGGCAGAGTGGTGGGGATACTGATTCAGAGGTAATTAGACAAGTAGAGTTTCAGCAACCAGTTCAATTGTATCTATGTAGCATTCCTTTGTTAGGTATTACTTTTCTCCCAAAGATCATTATCTTTTATTAAAATGCTGAACTCTCTTTTTAATATTAATGCTGTTACAAGTTTTTCAAATACCTACGACAGTAGCTTTTAAGGAATCAAAGTTAGTTCATGCACATAATTCTGATTTTTAAAAAATAATGAAACAGTTTTAAAGGATAAAAAGAGGCACAACACAAATAGCATATTCTGAAATAATCCATCAAAGAATACCGTAAAATACTTTTCATTATTTATAGTCAAACCTAACTACATACTTTCTTCCAGATCTCCCATGTAAAGGCAAAATAAGTTAATGAGTAAAAGAAGGAGGCAAAAACATCTGTCACAGACATCTGGCACCATCAGCATAAAAAAATCTAAGTGCAACAACTAAAACATTGAATAAAGCAAAGAAGTGGAGGTTTTGCTCACAAGATCAGGGAACGGCACATCACAATTCTGTTTAGTTCATAACTACAACTATTCTAAAACAGGCAATGACTGCCAAACTTACCTCAAAAATACATCAGTCACATCCGTCTCCCTTTCCTAAATAAACTGTGGAACATTTATTAGTTCTAAATTATCTACCCTCACATCTTACTTAGCATAACCAAACAGCAATGAAAAATCTTAGTTTTAGAAATATATCTTTTTTAAGTGTATCTTTTAAAAAGCATGATTTTATAATATATTTTAAATATATATCTTTTAAAAAAATACCGATTTTACTTTGATAATTTATACTAATCTTTCAAAATTTCACATCCCTTAAGAAGTAATCTCTCTACCTTTAAATATTTGAGGTAAGGAGGAATATGTAAAGAAATGTGTAATTCATGAGGAAACGATTAAAAAAACAGATTTGATCATAGGTAATAAAAGAAGAGTATAGCAATTTAGTAAATAGGCTATGGTACTCAAAGGTAAAAGAAAAATAACATAGAAACATCTACAGCAAGCATGACCATATGAGTGATAGAAATGAAAGTTATCACTTTCATAGAAAAAAATCCAAAAATGAGATGACACGAATTTTTTTTAAAAATTTTTTTAAGAGAAGTCAGGAACTAACAAAATAAAATCTTAAATATTTTTAGCTTTAATTTAATGAAAGTGTCACTATGCTTTTGATATTTCTATCCCAAATATGTCCCTCCAAGATTTCCCCTAACAAAGACAATTAGAAAAATATACGGCATAGAGAGAAATTTTATTTTTTACTTGTTAAAAACCAAGTCTACTGAACTAAAAAGTGAGAATATTAAATTTAAATTAAATTTGATCTCTTTGAAGGTACTGAACACTCTGAAGCCTGTGTTTTTATGCTACGATATCCACTGCAAACTCTTCCAGCAATCCTTTAAAAGAAAATGGAAAGACATGATAATTGAATGAAAAACTTATTTCTAACGCCCATTGTTGTTTCTGTCAAGTTGTTTTTAATAAAAGTGAATAGGAAACGAAATTCAATCTCTTTGTGCCTATTAAGATCAGTCAAAATGACAAGAATAAAAGAATCTATAGATTTGCACACTGAGAACCAAAATGTTTCCTATTATGGAAAGACTCTGAAACTCCTTTCCTTTCTGAACTCATGGTTGTTAGCCTTTAAATGATAAAATCTCTTCAGTGAGGTTTGATCTTTGAGAAGATTGTTTTCCTCAGTTAAAAACTGAATTTGATCATTCTGCCTAAACATTTAGAGACTTTATTTCCATTTTTATTGTAAATTATTTTATAAATTTAAAAAGTCCTTTAAAGAATGTTTAAAGAAAAACATTTTTCAAGGTAATTTTCCTTTGTAGGCAACATGCACCATTTTTAGAGGTTTATTCTGATAAATTTCACCACCAATCTCAATTACTCAAAATTTTTACTCCTCCCAATGAATTTTTTTATCCTCAGTACTCAATTCATCCACTGAGATTTTTCAAGCTTTTTAATGAGAAATATGCTAAGGATATATTTCCCCTTAGTAGAAATCTAAAACTCAGAAGTTTAATAATTCTAAAAGATGGTCTACAGTTAACTTTTTTTGCTAAGTTGGATTCTTTCCTAGAATAAATGTTTTTTAAGAAAATTTTAATTACAAAATATATTACCAAAAAACTACATCATACAAGCATACTTCCACCTTGAAACAAAAGCCCCTAAAGGCCCAGGACTTCAGAATGCATACAACCAAAAAGGTTAGCTAGATAAATCATACGTTTAAGAACATACAAGCCAACAGAAGGGATCTATGAAGGATAATCACCTTAAGAGAAAAAACTTTGTGCAGATGACACTGGTTCAAATGCATTCCCTTGGGGAAAAAAAATCAACTCTGTAAAGATAGCAGATGGATTTGTTTAAATAGTAATAAAATTAACGAGGGACTTTAATAACCATCACAAATTATCAAGCATGCAACCATACTACAACAAACGGCATTTTTTTTTTTTGCCCATAGAGCAAGTTTCTCAGACACTGACAGATGGAAATTTCAAGCTTTTTAAATTCACAGGCATTTAGATCTAACGATATAACATAATGTGGGAGAAAATAGTTTTTACTTTCAGTTCAGCAAGAAAGTCAAAGAGCTTCCAAGGGCTTACCACTGGTGGATCAACAGGTGCTGGTGGTTGCACTTGTAGGTTTACCGCAACAGTCTGTGGAGGAGGAAGAGTCTGAAATGGCAACTGGACCAAAGCTTCTGCAGCTGGAAGCTCCTCTTCTGACACCAAAGCATTCTGCACCAAAACCTGGCCCTGGGATAGAATTTCAGGCTGCACTTGTAAAGACTGCATAGACTGCAAGGGCAGTGGTGGAATCTGAGCTGGAGGAGATGTCGACATCTGCGGAGGGGTTGCAATTGGGATTGGAGAGGACTGCAGGGTTGAATATTGCTGGTGTGATGCTGGAGACACAATCTGCTGGCCTGGGGACACCAAAGTGGACTGCTGAACTGGGCCAATGTGTACAACAGGGGAAGCTGGAAGCGGAAGATGGGACGGAAGATTCAGCTGTGCTGTAGGTTGCACCTGATTAGCAGTGGACTGCTGCAAGTTTGGCCCTGACTGGAGAGCTGATGACACAAGAGGGTGTGGCTGAATAAGTGCTTGTGGATGAATAATTATAGTAGGAGACTGACTTGGTGAATGAGGCGGTGGAGGAGACACCACTACAGACTGCTGTGCTGACTGTGACTGGTTGGGAGACATTGTTAAAGGAGGGGGATGACTCTGAATCGGTGAGCAATGCTGTGACTGGGCATTAGTGGGAGCTGGAGGAAGGCCATGGTTTTGGAGTGGTATACAGTGCTGGGACGGGGGTGGGTCTTGAGTTGGATTTTGAAGTGTGATTGGCTGAATTTGCTGTTGCTGCTGTTGCAATATCAGCTGATGATGGGAAACCTTGGGAGGTGGTGAATGAAGAGGAATCTGCTGATGTTTTATTAGAGGATGAGGCTGAATTGGAGGATATGAAGCTGTGAGAGAAAAAAATGACAATTAGTATTTATTTCAAAAATAGCATAGAAATTTTTAAATCTAGCGGAGGAAAGTTTTCATATCAGAAGGTCATAATCATTAGAAATCTACTACCAGTCTTCCAGACAAGAGTGCCTTGAAAATGTAATGACAAACCTTTTCCTTAGAAAACTATGAAGATTTCATAAAATAGGCTGTACTAAGTTCCAAAAGAAAAGTGCCTAAAACAACTGATTCATCAATCTGAATCTACACCTTTCTTGTTAAACTTTATAGGTCACCAAAATATCTGCATTAACTTTTAACAAAGCTTATCCACTTGAATTCCTTCTTTGGGGAGAAGAGGGGAAGTATCATTGAACAACTATAATATATATAAAGATAACTTCAAAATAATAAAAATACAGTATTAAAACTCATAAAATAAAGGTCTCATCCTTTCTAATCTATGTCTAAACATTCTTCCAACTAACAGTCAATGTAATTACTTATAAAGCTTCCCAAATAAACTTCCAAATTTGAGCCGAGATGAAGAGTTGGTATTATTTGACTCAGGAAGAGAAAATGTTTGCATAAAAAGTTAATTCACTTAAGCAAAACACATGTGTGAATTCTATAGCTTGGTTAAATAATCACCGTAACTGAGAAATGAAATTTCAGGGTCCATTCCAAATCGTGGAGAGCACTAGTGTTACTTGCAATCAGAAGTCCATGGTGTCTAAACAAAGGACCTTGTTTTCTTTCTTTCCTCTCCACAAAAAAAAACCCCTACAGTAATCTATAATTGATAGGATTCAGTTTTCTCCACAGAGAAGCCACTCATGACAGGGATAATAAATATAAGAATTAGCAAAATCAAGTAGTAAGGAGTTTCCCATTCACGATGCCTCTTGTGTACATTGGTGCACAGGTTTGCAGAGGGAGATGCTGGTGAAATCCCCTCTATCTAAATGAGTATGGAAACTGGGCTCACAAGAAGATAAACTGAAAAGACTGCTTAATATTAATACCATGAAAAAATTATACACATTTAAAATAGATTTAAAGATAGGGCAAAGTTTTTCTTAATCTCATGTTATGATAAAAGATTGTAACACCTTGCATCTATTTTTATATTCAACCACACTTGTGACAAAAGCCTTATAAAAACTTCTAACAACTTTTTAAAAACATTTTTGCATTTGGTTGCTTATTATTTAAAATTTTGGAGAGCCTTTAAGGAAATTAACATCTGATTAACATCTCAAGAAAGAGGCATTTAGAAGATTCAACAAATATCCACTAACTGTTTTAAAAAAAGGAGGAGGAAATTAGGTCTAAAATTTCATCTAACAAAATAATTTTCATATAACTAGAACAGCACTTTAAACTAAGACTGAAAATTTTATGCCAGCACTTTATAAATGTGTTGATAAAGACTTTATATTAGAGAGTACTCAATAAAATCTTGGATTTCTGTAGAGTGCCTTTCAAAGAGCTCAAGGTGTTTTCACATCTCTCTCATTTGTACTCACAAAATGCCTGTGGAGTAGATAGGTATTATTCTTCCCTTTTTTACCGATAAAGAAAAAGAGTTTTCGCAGGCATAATAGCAAAGGCCCACTTTAATTCAGTTTTTTAAGTTATAATTAAAATTTACCATATTCTTGAAGTACAATGGATATTATATTCACAAGAATAAAAATTCTTTCTGTGCTCTAGCAAGTAAGCAGTCACTTTTTATATTCTAGAGCCAATAATTCAATAGATTAATAGTCCACCCTGTCACCTAGATTAAATTTTTCTTTGATCAGAAATCAAAGTAAGTCTATGTATTTTATATTAGTCCAAAAGTCCAACTGATAAGCACATATATTACAGAAATACTGTGAGGGTATCTGAATCAATACTTCTGTACAAGAAAAGTACTAGTGCCCTGGAGAATAATATCACATATATTTGTTTCTCTGATTTTAATAAACACTTTATTATTGTGAAGGTGGCCTTATATTTGGAGAATTAATGATCGGCATCCTCTCTCACATATGTAGTAGAATTCTTTAATTATTGTAAATAATTAAATATATTCTTGTAAATTATTAATTATTTCATTCAATAGTTACAATAACCCCACCAGGTAGACAGGGTACTACACCAATACAATATATCACAAGTGAAGAAACTCTGAGTAGTTAAGTGACTTGTCTGAAATCACCCAGCTATTAAGCAGCAGTGCTGGATCTAAAAGAACCCATAATCCCAGCTGAGTCTGGGTTCCTATTATGGACTGAATGTTTGTGTCCCCCAAAATTTATATGTTGAAGCCCCACCCCTAATGTGACTGTATTTGGTAATGGGGCCTCGAAGGAAGTAATTAAAGTTAAATGAGGTCAGAGGGGTGGGGCCCTGACCCAAAAGGAGTAGTACCCTTATAAAAAGACACACCAGAGAGCTCACTATCCTCTCTGTCTCTCTGTCTCTCTCTGTCTCTGTGTCTCTCTCTGTCTCTCTCTCTGTCTCTGTCTCTGTCTCTCTCTCTCTGTCTCTCTCTCTCTGTCTCTCTCTCTCTCTCTCTCTCTCTCTCTCTCGGCACTCAGATGAAAGCCAGGAAGAGAGCCCTCACCAAAAACCAAACACTGCCAGACCTAATCTCGGGCTTTCTAGACTGAGGAACTGTGAGAAAGTAAACTTCTGTTGTTTAAGCCACCCAGTCTATGGTACTTTTTTATGGGAGCCTGAATGGACTGACACAGGCTTTTCACTACACATTGAATTAATGTTTGCAAAAAATGGTACATATTTTTTCCAACTCGACTAATTTCATAAAAGCTCTAAAAACCGCCATAAAAAAACCTGAGCTGTAATATAGTTCATGATAATTTCCAGACATTTGGTTAAAGTTTGCCTTTATTTCATATATTAAAAATAGAATTATTAACTGTCAAGTGGGAACTCTACCTTCAAGAAATGATGAAGAAAACCAAATGATTTAAGCCCCCTAGAAATATATATAAGGACATAATAATTATTAGATTATTAAAATAATTAACTATATAATTAATATTTTGCTAAATATTTTATTTGATAATTTATTTAAATTTTATTGTTTTATATTTAATATTTATTATTAAATATATTAATGATATAATTAATGTTATTAAAATATATTATTAAAATAATAATTATTAGATTATACTACATTAGAACATAAGTAGATTTTTTTATATTTGAAAGTGACCTGTAGGAACAAGCATTTTTCTAATTGAGGAAAAGGACAAATTACCAATTCAAGAATCTACAAAAAACATCTTAGCTTCAAACTAACTGCCCACCAAGAAGAGCAGAAAAACTAAAAGGGGGGAAAAATATAGCTGCTGCCTTGTCAGAAGATACAAATTGCTTTGAATAACTGCAGTGTAAGGCTTGAATGAATTTATAAGTTTGGCAGCTGCAAGGGTTTACACAGCTTAGCGTGTTCCATTTGGTTTTGTTTCTAATCAGTAACCGTGGAAAACTGGACTTCGGTTAATACACATAAGAATTGCAAGTGTCCTGCGGCTCTTCAATGGTTCTGGCTTACTGGTCTCCTCTATACCTACATAAAATACTGGCCATCAGAGGATGGCAACTATAAGGCTATTACAACACTATCAATGAAAGGGGGAAGAGTAAGTGTCAACCAGAACTAGGTACTGGGAGTCCAGGGTGACTGAAAATCTGAAAGTAGATCTTGCTTGAACTAACACTGAAAGAGTTCCTAGCTTTCTCTGAAGGTAGCATTCTCTTTCGAAGGACATTAACCTACCCTCCAGTATAATCTATCAAAACTACAGAAATCACTAGAAATTGTCCCCTGAGCAGTCATTCCATGCACAGTGGGTCACTGCTGCTCCATACTCACTCCTATCTACTCTGGCCAGAAGCTGGTTTGAGGCTGAGAATACTCTAGACAATACAGTACAAAAATCCTGTCATCAAGCCATACAGACAGTGGGACCTGGCAGATAGATGTTTATGAAAAAGAGTTTATAGACGTTTATAAAAGAATTTACAGATGTTTATAAAAAAGAATTCACATCTAACTATACTATGAATGGATTTATTAAACATTATAACAAAGCCCACACTTATCTAAGATTCAGATTTAAGAATTCTAAGCAGTAATACCTAATACAAATGGAAAAAATTGCGCTATAACTTCCAAAATTCAAATGGAAAAAAACCCAACTATTAATCCAACAAATATTTACTGTCCACCTATTACAGATAAGTACAAAGAAAGCACAACTTTGTGCTGTCAAGATAAAAGGATGAAAGGGTGAACCAGAAAAAGGATAAAAGGAGTTAATAAATGTAAAGTACTTGACACCTAAGTGCTCAATATTACTATCCTTGCCTCAAAGCTTACTGTCTAGTACAAAAGCCAAGATCAGTAAGTATACATATAACTATAAAAGAAAAAGTACCATAAAGGAGCATAAAAATGCTACATAAGTTCAGAGTGATAAGAGATATCTAACTAGGAGAATCAAATAATTCCGAGATTTAGAGATTGGGAGACAGAGAGAATGTTGGCAATATTAGCAGAGGGGAAACATGAAAAGAGAAACAGATTAGGGTAGAGAAAAAGCAAACTTCAGTAGTGTAAAATGAATCTTTAAAAAGTAATGCAGTTACAAAAGGACAGAAAGAATATGATTCCCTGATGAGGGTGAACTAAAGGAGAATTTTTTTTAATGAAACATGTGAGATGTGTAGCCTAGTGCATGACACACACACACATACTTTCAATAAACAATAGGTATATTGGTAAAAAAACATATGCAGACACATTAGGAGTAAGGGAGACCTAAGTATTCTTAAGAAGCAAAGGGAAGGATCCAGCATGAGAGACAAAAGATGCTGCAACAACTACAAGAGAAGGTCAGGAGCCGGTAAAAAAGACGCAATCAAAAAAGATGCAATCAATGACAAGCTAACAGTGCTAACTTTAAAGAAGAAAGCAGATACTTCCTTTTCTCAGTAGTAGTGAAGAAAGCTCAACACTGAGAAATTCTGAGATGAACAGAAGAGATAGTAAGGAAACTCACTCTGGCTCCAATATTTTCAGCATGAGAACCCTGAAGCAAGGTTATCTGTAGATAGCAGGGAGCACTCATGGATTCAAGGGTTGATGAGAATGAAAACCACTTAGTTGATTCCCTGACACCCTTCCTCTCAGAGATGGAAAAAAAGCAACATGGTAAGGAAAATAACTATGCATAATCCTTATTTTGGGAAAGTGATAAATTCTTGACACTAATGACAACTTTAAACAAAAAATATATTTGATTTTTTAAACGCTTTTAATTTTGTTCCACTAAAGCATATTAAAGAAACTACAGGCAAATACATGTTTTAAAACTAAAAGGTTTTATCTATATAATGGGAGATCAGCACACAATGAAGATGTTAATCAAATGTCAATTGACCAAAAAAATCTATTTTATTATTATAATTTGTTTTTAACTGTTGGGCTTTTTTTCCAAGCTACAATATTAAGATGTTCTTTTTTAACTTATGAAATTCACATTTAAAAACGTTTTTAAAGTACCATTCTTGTTCAAGCAATGGACATCTTTTATTTTACTCTGCCTGCCAAGAAAATGAATAATGCAACTATTTGCAACAAAAGTTTTATCCCACCTGGTGCTATTAACTGGTGAATACTTGATGTCCGGGTGACAGCTGTGCTTCGTGATTCCAGACCTGGACTTTCTCCTTTCTTATTACTTTCTGGAGAAGGATCTCGTTGGCTGATTTTAGAACTGGTCACTGTTGTTTTGTTATGACAAATTGTCAACGATTGAGTTTGACTAGTGCTTTTTGGCGGACCATTCTGTGAGCTAGATAATACACCCAACTTCTGGCTGCGTAATGTTAAATTCTGAACCTAAGAACCACATAACAAAAAATAAGGATGAAACAGATGGTATTAATTGATGTGTTAATCATTACCATTATAACAATGACAACATGTATATATTATGCTTTTCATACATAAAGTTCCAAGCACTTGAAACAACTGATTAATTCTGAAGGGGAGTTGTTATTCTAAGTAATGATATCTTAAAAATTAAGTTGCAATTTTTAAAAAAGACATTGAGAAAGAATCAGTAGAACCATATACATTGCAAATGAACTATGAATATGAGGAAATCATTCTGCAACATACTGCATTTTGAAGTTACCAGCTTGGAGACAGCCAAAGGGAAGGAGAAAGAGGAAGGGCATTCCAGGCAAAGAGGAAAACTTCAGCAAAGCTACAGAGGTGAGAGAGCCAAGGGTGTGTAGGGGAGAATGAGTAATTCCTTCAACTTCACTCCGACTTCCCCATGTCAGGAGATAGTGAAACATTTTAAGGTTACAACTATCTCATAAACTTGTGAGAAGTTACTACGTACAATTGTACAATTCGGAGAGCATGGATACAATTTTGCTGTCTTAATAAAGATCAGAAAGAGAGAACAACAACAACAACAAAAAGCTACCAGCTCTACAGCGATTATAAGGGAACACTAATCTTCTAAGCAAGCAAATTAATTCACCAAATCACCTACCCTATTGAGGGAATTATGAAAAGCATTTCCCATTTCCTCTTTTTAACTAGCTGGATCTTGTCGTGTTATTGTTATGAACACTAACCTGCCTTTGAGAACTAGATCTCATGAACTGAAAAGATTGTGCATGGCCTTGAAATGGGTTATGTGATGGCTCCTGTCTACACCTGGAGCTATTCTAAACATACTGCCAGTCTGAATGGTGGCAGCGAGCATCCAAATTACTCTCACCTTAGGTTTATAATGTCTCCAAACAGCAAGAAAACAGCTCTCCAACAGCTAACTCTTTGGCTATGTGGAATGAATGCACCAAATACATTTATGCTAGCACTGGCCCTGGGAGGGAAACTGAAGTAAAAAAGATTCCAAAGTGACAAAGCAAATGATATATTGCTGCTTTATGAATGTTCTCCAGTTTCACGAGGGCTCTCTCTCTCTACAACTCTATCAACTCATGTTCAAAGGCTATACCTTCTCCTTCCAAGTGCCAAATGCAGTGTTCAGCCAATAGCAAGTGCTAAGTAAATGTTTGCCTCAGAGCAGCGGAGGTTTCAATCAGTTCTATTCTAAGTTACTGAAAGAATTTTCTAAGTAAGACCATATGGAGTGTCTTCTCTGATTTTTGTCAAATATTTCATAGCAATATAAGCAGATTAACAATTGCTGTATTATTGAAATGTAATACAAAAATAAAATATGCTAAAATCCAGATTTCTCGGCTTGCCACTCGGCCCTCCACAGTCTAGGCCCAAACCACTTCGAGCCCCATTTTCCACTCCTCCAGTCCCAATGCTCATATTCTAGCCAATTGTTCTGCTTACCCTTCTCCAAACATACCTTCCTTCATTTAGAGCCCTTGCTCGAGTTCCTCTTGCCTAAAACGCCCTTCTGCTTCAGCAGTGACTCCTGAAGCCCAACCCACTCTTCACAGCCCAGTAAAAATCCCCTCTCTCTCCCCAAGAAACCGCCCCAAAGTCCCCGGTTAGAAACAATTTCTCCTCCCCTCTATAATGGTTTTCCCATACAATTTGGATCATATTGCCTATAGCACTAACAAATGTCTAGCTTATTTTAGAATTACTAATGTCTGTGTCTGTGAAATACTAAGACTCTGGCTGGCAAGCTCTCATCTGACATTCATTTTTGTACTCCCTGCAGTTCAGTGCCGCAGACATAACAGAAACTTCAGAAGTCTGACATATTGTCCTACATCTGATTCAGAAATATATATTACGCGGCTTTTGTTGTTGTTGTTAAGTATTTAGTTCTATTTACAGTTTTCTTAGGCTAGCATTAAAACTTGTTCATATTTAACCAAAAGATCTCAACAAATATCTAGCGGAGGCACATTAAAATCTCTCAGGAAGCAAGGGAAAATAGCATTAAAATTTAACCTCTGCCATAAATGATAACGTAGACCACATAATAACCAAAAGCTGAATTATAGTCTGAGAAACTTGAAAACTTTCCTTCAAATGAAAAGCATATTCATAATAAATGAAGATTTGACACAATAAACCCTAAAACCTGCAGCAGTGCATTTCTATAAAATGTTGTATTTTCTTCTTCTAATTTTCCTTTTGTTTTCTGGAATTCAGAAAGAAAATGCATGTGTGTGCATATAATATATACTATATAATATTTCTATGAATAAAGTTTAGAATATGGCTATAATATCTATGGTCATCTTGGCTTAAACATTTACAATAAGTTTCAAACGTAAACTATACTCCTAAAGTATATTATAAAGCTAATTTAGCTGTTAACAGAAAGATCACATATTTAGATTTCTTTGACAGAGCTTCACTTCTGAGCAGAACTCACCCTTTCTAATACAAACAATACTAGGGCACTCTAATGTCCAACTTTCATTTCACTGGACTTTTCCTATGATCAAATTATGGAAACTTTTTGACTTTTGAAAAAGTCTAAGTTTCATGTGAAGTATTTTTGCTAATTTCACATCTTACATTTTTATAGTGGATTACCCAAATACTCTCACATCAATTTTTCAGTTTGGATCTAACAAATACTGTGTGAATTATCACAGCATCTCTTCTTTGCAGACGAGGAAACCAAGAGTTAATGAGACACTGCTGGCAGGAGAACTGAGTTTCTAGCTCTTAAACCCAAAGCACTGTTTTCACCTCAATTCCAACAGCATTCTCCAGATACCCTTGATAAGTAAGATTTCTTGCTTTTCTATAAACATACTTCTAGTCCTATGATATCTTTTCTGAAAGTCAGATTTTTTTTCTTTTTTTTTGCATGGTGGGGACAAGAATACAGCATTTAAAATACTAAATAAGGGTGGGCTATTACAAATATCTCAACTTTTGACAGTATGCTATAAATAAATTTTAATACTGAGGAAAAATTAACTGTTATACTGACTTCTGTCACTGAAGGAGTATTAAAATAAAATTTCAAATTTGGTATTTCTGAATTACAAGAAAAATAATTGTTTTTAAAACTGCAAATACAAGTTTAAAAATTAAAAATGTGGAGCACAGATTTTTTAAAACTAAGAGCCCTGAACTCAAGGACAGGTATCACTGGAATATCCAAAGTATTAGCATCACCTACCACTGCCAACCTCATTCACTGCCATTTCAAAAGAACAGCAAAGAAAAACATTTGTAGAGAAATTCCTAAAGGTCAATCCACCCGTCTAATTCCTCACAGCCTATCTTTGAATGAAGTCAGATTATCACAGAGCCACATATCCATATCAGTAAAAGTGGACCTCAAAGACCCACTTTGGGTTTTTTTGAAGGAAGATTAGCCCTGAGCTAACATCTGCCACCAATCCTCCTCTTTTTTCTGAGGAGGACTGGCCCTGAGCTAACATCCGTGCCCATCTTCCTCTACTTTATATGTGGGATGCCTGCCACAGCATGCATGGCTTAAGAAGCAGTGTGTAGGTCCGCAACTGGGATCCGAACCGACAAAACCCAGGCCACTGAAGTGAAACGTGAGAACTTAACTACTGCGCCACCGGGCTGGCCCCAAGAGCCACTGTTATAAATTATTTTGACTATGCTCACATTGAAGATGTCATCAGAGACACTGTAAGATATTTTCTCCATGAGAATCCACAAAACTAACTGTGCTCTAGAGAGCATGTTAGTTGTATTTTCCTAACAAGTGGCTTATTTTACCTTAAAAACTGCAAATGTTTTCTTTAAATGGTGTGTTTCTCTCTTCACCATTTGCTACTTGAAAGCTAAAAACCAAATTCAAGATGCATCCTTAGACAATGTATAACAAAAACAGTAATCAGTGGCATGTGATATCTTATGTGCCAGACACTATGCTAAATACTTTACGAATATTGTCTCATTTATTCCTTATAACGACTCTGAACTATTACTTTCAGTTTATAGCGAAGAAATTGAGACTTAGCATAGGTAATAACAATAACAGCTAACATTAGGGAGTGCTGTTTCAGACACCGTTGTGTTTTTCATTTATACATATTTAATCCTCACTACAACCCTATGAAGTAAGCATTATAATTACTTTATAAATATTGATTTTATTTTATATTGTGGAAACTAAGGTGAGAGTTTTTTGGGTTTTTTTTAAGATTTTATTTTTTTCCTTTTTCTCTCCAAAGGCCCCCCGCCCCCCGGTACATGGTTGTATATTCTTCATTGTGGGTCCTTTTAGTTGTGGCATGTGGGACGCTGTCTCAGCGTGGTTTGATGAGCAGTGCCATGTCCGCGCCCAGGATTCGAACCGACGAAACACTGGGCTGCCTGCAGCGGAGCGTGCGAACTTAACCATTAGGCCACGGGGCCAGCCCCGAGGTGAGAGATTAAAGATACACAATGAGAAAGAGGCAGAGCAAGTATTTGAACCCAGAGAGTCTGGCTCCAGAGTCCAAACTTATGAACACTATGATATACTATGATCTTGTCCCAAATCAATCAACTGGCAAGTGATAAAGTTGGCAATTGTTGCTGCTCAAGTCAGAATTTGAACCCAGGTCTTCCTATTTCCTTATTTGCGAAAAAAAGTACTGATGAGTGCCTATGACATTCTAGATACTACACATACATATTACTCATTCTTCAAGTTACCCTACAAGTATGTGTGACTATTAGAGATGTTTGGTAACTTGTCTAAAGTCATACAACTAAGAAAATCCATGAATTACTTCATGCATGTAATTTGAATAGCAACCTCACTCCTAGCTCCATGCCACTTTCCTACTCTTAGTTGGGCTTTTTTCTTGTACGCATTCAATTTATTTCATCTTGTTTTATTATACGCAGCTTGTAAATCAATTAAAATCTTAGAACAAAGTTAGGTATATATAAAAATAAAATTTAAAATATTCATCAAGTTGATAATGTTCTAGCTCTACTGGGTTTAATAAAACCAAAACAAAACAGAAAGATCATTAATTCAACAAACTCATCCCACAAAGAGACACTACAAAAGTTTAGAGCTGAAAGAACCTAAAAGTTAACAAAGACAAAAGTCTCATTTTGTAAATACAGAAACTAAAGTCTAACAAACTTCAGGAACTGTGGAGGGTCACAAAGCACATTAAGGAGAAACCTCAGTTTAATTGATCACCATCTTTATGTGCTGATTTTGAAAACTGGCCTTTATTATTAAATAAAATAATACATTAAGAGGTTCTATGAAAAGTACCAAAGAATACTGCTATCTCATTTTTCACTTTTTACCAGAAGATTGAGATTATTAAAACAAGAAGCCAAGGACAACCCTAAGACATACCAATTTCTGCCATACATTGTATAAAACACTATATTCTACTCAGTTATTTTAATTTAAAATTTATTCATTTTTATCAACTTTACTGAGATGTCATCAGATAAAGATGACATACAATAAAATGAATGAACCAGTTCAATAAGCTTTGACATACGCATATACCATGTTACCACCACCCCAAACAAGATATAGAACATTTCCACCACCCTAAAAGTTCACTCATGTCTCTTCCCAGTCAATCTCATCCGCCTTCTGACCCAGGTACCACCAATCTGAATTTTTTCACTATAGATTAGTTCTGCCTGTTCTGAAATTTTATACAAGCAGGAATCAAAGAGTATGTACTCTCTGGTGTCTAGCTTCTTTTGCTAATTGTGTTTCTGAGATCCATCAGTAGTTTGCTCTTTTTTATTTATGAATAACATTCCACAATTTGTTTATCCATTCACCAGTTAAGGACACTGGTCACTTCCAGTTTTGGGCTATTCTAAATAGAGCTGCTATGAACATTCATTTGCACATCTTTATGTTGGGTATATGTTCTCAGATCTCTCATGGGAAACATCTATAAGTAGAATTGCTGGGGTCACATGTTAAGCATAAGTTTAACTTTACAAGGAACTGACAAATTGTTTCCCAAAGCAGGTGTACCATTTTACACTCTCACCAGCAATGTACAAAAATATGGTTGCTCCACTTTCTCGCTAACCTGTGGTATTATCAGTCTCTTCATTTCAGCCATTCTAGTGAGGGTGTGGTGATATTCATTGTGGTTTTCATGTACATTTCTAGAGTGATTAATGATGTTCAGCATTTTTTCATGTGCTTACTGGACTTTCATACAGCTTCTCTTGTGAAGAGTTCAAATCTTTTGCCCATTTTGAGTTGAATTGCTAATGATCTTATTGAGTTGTAAGCATACCTTGTATATTCTGGATACAAGTCCTTTGTCAGATATATGTACTATGCACATCTTCCCTCAGTCTGTGGCTTACTTCTTCATTTTTACAACAATGTCTTTTGAAGAACAGTTTTTAATTTTGATAAAGTCCAATGTGTCATTATTTTCTTTTATGGTTAGTGCTTTTTGCATCCTAAGAAAGCTTTGCCTACCCTAGAGTTATAAAGATATTCCCTATGTTTTCTTCTAGAGGTTTTAATAGTTTTGGCTTTTACCTTTAGGTCTACATTCTACTTAAAGTTTATTTTTGTGAATGATGGGAGGAGAAAGTTAAGGTTCATTTTTTTCCACAGTACCAAAGTAATATTCTATTCAATTTTTTAAATTTAAAATTTACCCAATTTAATTCATTTTTAAGCTTAAAATCAATCTTGACTTAACTACATAACTGCTTACAAAGGAATCTACACAAAAGAATACATCTCAGATAACAAAATAAATGTGCTTTACAATAAAACTAAACATACAACATCAAAGCAAAAACTTACTAACTTTCACTAATGTCAGATAACCTAAATAACTATGTTTAATGGTATTATAATTTCTATAGAACAAAAAAACTTTCTTGAAGCTCTCATTGTATTTTTATTCAATTTCAATCTGAAACGTATGACAAAGAGCGCTGAAACCATCAGTAACTTAAACACAAATATATGTTTATCTGTAACCTGAAGATCCAGACCTCAAGAACCACATTATGAAGCTAGACAAGCTCACCTGAGTAGCTGCAGACTGACAGGAAGATGACGATGACGACGAGACAACAGGAATGTCAGACTGTACAGCAGCCACAGTGGTAGCGGGTGTGAAAATCAGCTGTACAGACAGAAAAACCAAAAAAATACCCTAAGACAAAAGAACGTGTCCCACACACAATGTATAGCAGCAAGAAAGACTGAAATTTGTGACAGAAAGACAATGCAGTTTAGGACTGCCTCCTAAGCAAAAGGTTTTACATGACAAAGAGAAGTTTCTGATAATAGAGAACTCAAAAAAATCATAAACATTTTTGAAACAGCTCATGATTCTGATGAGTAGAAAAATAAATCAGGGCTCAAAAGAGAAAATGTATTTTGGTAATACGAAATCCTCACACCAAATTTTGCCCCAAATAAGCTATTATACTTAAACTTTTCCCAGCTCAAAACTATTGTGGCAGGATTCCTAAAATGGAACTTATAATAGACAATCATAGTCACTGCTCTTGAATACAAATTAAATTTCAGTGAGAAACATGAAAAGAAACACCGAAAAGTCTTTTCAGTCCTCTTTACCACAAAGGATAACTATACCACATACTACACTATAATATTGCACTCAGCCACATAGAATCCAGAGTAAAAAGCTAGGTTGCTCTTGATTTTAAAAAACTAGTTGTAAAGAAATATTCATTCTAAATGTGAATGCCACAACATGTCAAAATTCAACAACGAAATAGGTTGCAAAAAAGCTTCAAATCAAAAAAAAGTAAAAGAAGTAAAGACATATTCAATTCATTTACTAATCATCGCATCTCTTTTCAAATGTTTTTTCAATATTGAAACAGAATGCCATTAATTCAAAAAGGCAGTACAATCCCCTCAGAAATTATCCAATCCAACTGAGTAAATTATGACAGTTGTTTTCAAAGAATGTATAAATACTCTATTTCAAAATTGCATCAAGAGTTATTCAATTCCTCAAAAACTGTTCCTGTTTAAATTAAAATTATCAATTAAGGGATCTTTAAACTTCAGTTCTTTATATACTAAATTCAAGTGAATTAAACAACAAAGTATCACTTTCACAAGAAAGTAATTTCCAGTACAAACAGCTGAAAGTACTAAACCTAAAGGAGATGATGTTCTATTTAGCTGGAACCGTATAAAACTGCCAGTTTTTGAAGTCAAAAATGATTAAATAGCAATCATTTCAAATAGTTCAGCCTAATTTTGAAGCACTTTATTAATTAAATAAGATCTCATGGGGGAAAAAACCCAGAAATATGATAATGTCTACTGAATAATCTATAAAGAAAAGGTGGTCATGTCATTATTTCCTGTCAGAAATATGATGGGAAACTTTCTTTGTAATTTTAGTGGAGAACTGGGGATCCAGATACATATTCAGTTCACTGGACAAAAAAGAATATAAACATATACATGTTAGGCCCAAAGCTCTTGTCTAGCTACCTGTAAAGACATGAAATAAAGTAAATGTCAACCAATTTCTACATTCCTTTAAAAAGCTCAATAGTTAAATTAGGAAATCAGTAGGTACTCAATATAAACAGGAAAATTTCCATTCCTGTTTTAAAAAGATCAAAATGAGCATAAGAACACAAATCACTTTGCAGAATGTGAGATGGGAATAATCACAGCTAAGAATCACATCTGGTAAATTACTAGGAACTCAAATCCAGATTTCAGAAGATCCCATAATATAAATTCTAACTTACAGTTAATAACCAAGTTTTTAACATTTCTAACTATTTCATCAAATCTAAGATATCAAAGATATACAATGATTTTATGTATCATTATAAGAACCAATTATAACTGTAAGATGCCATAAATTATAAACTGTATTTCAGTTTCAGAGATGTTAAAATGTGAAAAAAGGTGTGGAACCAATGAAATTTGATAGTAAAAAATAATCACTCTTATGTGACAGAATCTGTTAGCCTCCCAATGTTGCTAATCACCATTAATTACAATGGTGCTAATTACACCAAGCAGGCCCATGACGTAAATGTACAAGAGCTAAGCATACACACACTCAAAAAAATTACGCGTTCCTTAAATATTAAAAATGCCTCTCAACGCATCAAATCAGGAAACATTTTGATCTCTCTCAAGTCCTTAAACACTGAAAAAATTTGGTAGCTCATATCTTACCATTTGAGCTCGGAGATACATTTGAGCTTGGCTTGCCGTTAGGGTAGGGGAGGTACTCCCTAGTAACATAGTCTGTTGGGTAATACTGCCGCTGGTAGAACTGGAAGCCTGGGAACGGCTTATTAACTGTGCAGGTGTAGGAGAAGTGGAGAGGTTGATCTAAGGAAGAAAACATATTAGGTCATAGGCTTCCATTTCTTGCTTCTATGTCACTGAATTTCACCAAGCTGCAGCTAGGCAATCAATAGCAGTATAAACTGTGGCTAAGGAATCTAAAAGAGAGGGCTTCATCTTTGACAGACACCCCGCTCTCACTTCTTTGGGTAATTACTTGCACATATGCAAACAATAGCATGTACTTGTTAGTAATCAGGACAATTTTTAAGGATATCTTCATTGTGTTTCAATAAGATTCCAGTATCTTAAAATATCATTTCTACTACCTCCCAAAAGTTAGGGCTAAAGTTCCATTATTTTAATATTACACATAACTTAAAACATTCAAATGAAACATTCGAACTGTTTACACAATTTTGTCAGATTCTGTCACTTTTTGAGGGCTTTCTGAAGCAAACAAAAATTAAAACACGGATAATCCATTCACATGTATAAAAACATACATGTAACATATAATTAGTATAACATTCTCCCTCAAAAGCTCTCAGAGAAAAAGAAAATACAATTGCTACTTGTCAAACAGACAGAAAAGTCCTGAATTTTGGTTACAAAATTAGATTATAAACACTAAAGTTAAAACTGCTGTTAAGAATAAACTAGTGTAGTCTATCTTTAGGCTACGTAAGCGACCAGTAACTGGTTGTATCTGTGAAGGCAAACTGGGTGGGGCAGGTAAGAAAGAGGACAAAGGGAGATACGTGTACACTTCTTTATCTTTCCAATTTCATACCACACACATCTATCACATCTACTTTAAAAATAAATAATATTTTTAACAGGAGTAATATAATCTGACCTCATATCCTTTTTGTGGACAAAGCTAGAGAATAAAATTAAGAAATAGTTTATTAGACTTTTGATTCAAGCAACAAGGCAGACTGGACTAATACATCCACGTGCCCAAAGAGACTCACAGAAATGCTAGATCAACATGAAGAATTAGAACATATAGCCGAACTCAAAAAAGGGGAAGGGAGGGGGGAAATTCCCAGGTGCCAGAAAGGAAGAAACTCAAAAGATTTAAGCTCCTGCTGACACCAAGGCAGTCTGGGGGATACTGGCCTACAGAGACAGAAGACCTGATTTTGAGCCTATTTCTGGGGAGAGCTGGAAGTAAAGCCCTATTTTGAGCCAAGATCCTCAAAAGGGCTGCTCAATATGTGAAAAGGGAGCTAGAAAAGCTCGACTCATATGCCCAGACAAGCATCAGGGAAGCCTGCCATCAGCCCTGCTCCCAGTGTAGGGAGAGAGGCTCCTATGAGAATCAAAGCTCCAGGCTGGTGCCATGCGGAGATACAGAATCCAAATTTATACTACTTGCACAGTTCCACAACCCATCCCAAAACATTAGCATTTGCACTCATCCAGGACATCTGTTAAACTGAAAAAGTGATTGGAAGAAGCTGAGTGAAGGCTATACAGGAGGACCTCTCCGTACTATTTATGTAACTTCTTCTGAGTCTATAATTATTTAAAAATAAAGTTTAAAAACTGTATAGTGGGCACACAAGAGTTGGTTAACTAATTCTTTAAATTTATCTGTATCTTTTAAGTGATTCTTAATTTTAATAAAATACTTAAATCTGTAATTCAGTGCATACAGACAATTAATATAATATACAGAATTATTCTGCAATCTGGCTTTTACTCCTAGCACATCACTAAAACCCCATTAGCAATAATCACCACTGCCCTCTCTCTGACAAATTCAGTGAATTGTTTTCAAGCCATCCCTTCTCAATCTTCTTTACAAGCTCTTCCTTCTGGGCCACCCCAAAACGTTCATGTGTTGTCCTCAATACTTTTCTTCTTGAATTCCTAGATTATCACATCTCCTCCCACAGTTTCAAACAACTCAATCCCAATGACTCTCAGTCCTTGAGGCAAACTCTTATTCTGAGCTTCAAATCCAAACACCTACAAAACACATCTTTCTGGATGTTGCTTACCAACAAAAACTCAACATGTTCAAACACAAAACTCATTATTATTCCTTTTTAAACCAGCTTGTCCTCAAATGGCTACTGGCAACTTCTAAAACCCCCTAAAACAATTATCTGGGAGTCATCCTGATTCTTCCCTCTCCTTTATCACATATACAAAACCAGTCAACCTGTCTTATTATTTCAACACCTATATTCTCATTTTCATTTTGATTTTTTTTTTCTTATTATTTTAAATGTTTTTGGTTAGGAAGACTGGCCCGGAGCTAACACTTGCTGCCAATCTTCCCTTTTTTTTTTTTTGCTTGAGGAAGATTCGCCCTGAGCTAACATCTGTGCCAATCCTCCTCTACTTTTTGCATATGGGATGCCCTCACAGCATGGCTTGATGAGGGGTGTGTAGGTCCACACCCAGGATCCAAACTCACGAACCCTGGGCCTCCGAAGCAGAGCGTGCCAACTTAACCACTATGCCACCAGGCGGGCCCCCCTCATTTTGATTTTTAATCACTTAGCTTAGGAGTCTAGGCCCAGGGCACTTCCAGATAGATTACTTTAGCACTCCTCCATACACACCCTTCACATTAGCCATGTGAAACTATCTGCAATGTCATGATGCCTCAGGCCTCTATGGCCCTGGTAATGATGCTCTGGACTACACTGAGCACTCCCCTACCCCACCCATCCCCGCCCATGTAGTGAACAATTCTCTAGAGCCAGCCCTGATGGCCTAGTGGTTACAGTTCAGTGCACTCTGCTTCAGCAGCCGAGGTTTGCTTCCTGGAGGCACAACCACAACACTTGTCTGTCAGTATCCCTGCTGTGGCAGTGGCTCACGTAGAAGAACTAGAAAGACTTAAAACTTGAATATCCAACTATGTACTGAGGCTTGGGGGAGGGATAAAAAAAGAGAGAGAGAAAGACTGGCAACAGATGTTAGCTCAGGGCAAATCTTTCAAAAGAAAAAACAAAACAAATAAAAATCACCTGTTGTAATAAGCTTTTTCAGGCATCCCCAGATCCCATGTAACTGACTATTCCCCTTCCTCTTTGCCTGTTACCTTCCATACACTTCTAGTGTATACTTCTATCTCACCCTTCTAAACAATCATTTCTTTAAGGAGGGGATCATGTGTTATTCATCTTCATACATCCAATATCTATGAAAGTGCCATCATTCAATAAGTTTATTACGTGAATGAATGTCAAGTTATTTTAAGACATACTTCAGAGTTTTAATGTAATATATAAACCCAGCACAGAGAGCGTAAGTGTGTATGTATGGGAGAAAGGAAGAAACAATTTTGGTAGAGCCCCTAACAAAGCACAGTAAAAAGGCAGAGCTAGTGTGGTGATATTAGTTCAACCCTATTTTTGATGTGCTATATAATAAATGGTTAATAAGTTTCCTCCAAAACTTATTCTTTTTCTACGCTACTCTACAAATGGACATTGTGGATCAAGCCGTGCTGCAAAGGTTAAATCACTCAGCAGGGTCAAACTGGACCCATGTACTTCGGCATTCAGGGTGCCTTCCTATACCCCGAGTGCTCACTAATTTGGCTCACTCTGCAAAAATGATGCATTGGTACTTTTTTTCAGTCAGTGACTCTTAAAAAAAAAAAGAAAGAAAGGTACTTTAGTAAGGATAGACTACACAGTCTTTAAACAAAAACATAATAAAAGTTTTTTAAAAAAATGATCGGTTGATGGCTAAAATGCCTGAGAGTGCCCTTTAAGGAAGTAGAACATCAAGTACAAACCTAATGTTTTTCTTTTTCTTAAAAAAGAAAAAAGGAAGTAAAAAAAGCTAAAGAATAACTTCCTACCCACCTGCATTCCACTTTGTCTAAATTGTGAGATCAGCGAATAAATATCATGTTTCTTTTTAAGTTCCATACAGCAAGTAACATTTCAGGCAGTGTCTACTAACAAATGCCCAACCCACAAGGGCAAACAGGTCAGTAGCCATCTCTGCAAGAAGTCCGTTTCCACAGCTGACCTGACTAAAAAACGTCCCTTCCTTTCCACAACTGATAAGGCTCTTCTCTACTTTTCTTCTTTGCTCTGACCTGAACCAGAAACCCTTAACTGTTTCCATTATTTTCTCTGTCAATTCCATCCCACACTCCTAATTCCCTTTTACTTTAAAGGCTTGGCCAGTCCTGTCACTTCATACCTCAAGCCCCACACTCCATAAAGGAACTCACTCCTTGAGCCCTATTACTGGAAGCTCTCTCCCCACTGGCACTAATTCCATGAGTCACTGGAGAAAACCAAGTCTGTCAAGAAAAGCCACTTAACTCCCAACCACCTCTTGGTGTCCCCAAAAGGAGGTTACACAGGGTCCCTGGCCCAGAGTACTCCCTAGAGCCAAGCCCATTTGCTGCCATTTGACTGATCAGAATCCATCAGGTATATCCTCAGAGAGACACAGCACACAGAAATTAAAAGAACAATGGATACTTGTATTCAATGGCATGAAAATATCTTTATGATCCACTGGTGAGTGAAAAAACTGCAGAATACCCTGTAGAGTATTCTGTATATACATACAATAATGCACACTCATAAACCTGCACATGATTAATGAATAATGCCTACTAGGGGTAAAATTTGCAAAGATTTATATTTTCTTTTTCAAAGTTCTTATGTTTTCTAAGTGGTTATTAACTTTAGAATCAGAGAGGAAATGCCATTTTCTCTTTTTTTTAGGAAAATTAGCCCTGAGCTAACATCCGCTGCCAATCCTCCTCTTTTTCCTGAGAAAGACTGGCCCTGAGCTAACATCCATGCCCATCTTCCTCTACTTTATATATAGGACGCCTGCCATAGCATGGCTTGATAAGCGGTGCATAGGTCCATGCTTGGGATCCGAACCAGCGAACCCCGGGCCACCAAAGCAGAGCGTGCAGACTTAACTGCTATGGCACCAGGCCAGCCCCTCCTTTTTTTTTTTAATATTTACTTTAGCATATTGTTTTTATCAGTTTAAAGTAGCATATAAATTTTCCTGTCTCATTATTCAGTGGGAATTTATATGTGAGTAATTCAAACATCTAGAAGTGTACAATACTATATAGAAATTTTGAGTAATGATACCTAGCCATGAAGGATTTCCTTTTTAAGAGACTGCACGTTTTTAATAACGAAAAGAAATAAAATGCCTATCCTATTATAGAAAACCATTGTTTCTACTTTCTGCATTACAAGCTGTAAAAACAACAGCAAAACAAAAAAAAAACAACCTCACAATCTCCCAATTGCTTTCAGATTTTTGACACCCTAGAAAGAAAAGTTGCACTGCTGAAACAATTAAAATACTGGAAATAATTTAAAATGTCCAGCCAAGAAGGTTAATAAGATAAAGCACATCTATACCGTACAACACTATGCGGTAGCTGAAGTGGGTGAGACTGAGCTCTATGAACTAATGTAGAAAGATCTCAAGACACAGTTAAGTTAAAAAACAAAATGCAGAATACCTACCACAGTGTTTATAGTGCATAAAAAGAAGGTGTGTTAAACACACATACACGTTTCTTCATGCTATGCATGTCCATAAGGCATCAGTAAAGATCTGGAGGGATATCTAGCAAACTGAGGAAACAGAAGGACTGAAGGGGAAAGGAGGCTGAAGAGGGTAACACTTTTTTACTTTTTCTGTACTGCTGGAATATTTTATGAGAATGGAGTAAACTTCTCATGACCATACAGATATTCAGGCTAGAGTTTTTTTTTTTTTTTTTTTTTAAAGATTTTATTTTTTCCTTTTTCTCCCCAAAGCCCCGCGTACATAGTTGTATATTCTTCGTTGTGGGTCCTTCTAGTTGTGGCATGTGGGACGCTGCCTCAGCGTGGTCTGATGAGCAGTGCCATGTCCGCGCCCAGGATTCGAACCAACGAAACACTGGGCCGCCTGCAGCAGAGCGCGCGAACTTAACCACTCGGCCACGGGGCCAGCCCCCAGACTAGAGTTTTATTTTAGACTATTATTAAGTTTTGGAATAGGCTCAATCACTTGAAATTATATTTTTAAAAATCCTCGAAAACAGTGAGTTTTAAAACTTAAAGTACCTCCTAAAATAGATAACAGAGGATGAGGACATTAGCTATAGAACACTGAGAAGGACAATAAATAAATAAGCAAGGAATTTTCTCTTAGATGATTTCATAATGGATTCATTTGATATGTGGTTGATCTGATTTAGACATTTTTAGAGAAAACTGAACATTTTCAAGGTTCTTTATCTAAAAACAATCTCACTGACCCAATAAGTGTACTCTTAAATGTTTTTTTTTCAAGAAAGTAACTGGATATGTATACAAAGATATGTAACAAAATATTCAATGCAGGTTTACTTACAATAGCTAAAAAAACGTAAAAATTAAAACTGCCAGCAAGAGGAAAATAGTCTTTAAAAAAAAGGTAGAATATTATGTAGCCATTTAAAATCATGTTTATAAACTTACGGACAAAGAGAACAATTTAGTGGTTACCAGGGGGAAGGTGGGTGGAGGGTGGGCACGAGGGGTAAAGGGGCACACTTATATGGTGTCTGACAAACATTAATGTACAACTGAAATTTCACAATGTTATAAACTATTATGACCACAATAAAAAAAATCATGTTTATAAAATAATAAATACAGAAGATAACTGGTAGTCTAGTGGTTAAGATTCAGTGCTGTCACTGCCACGACCAGGGTTCATGTCCTAGTCAGGGAACCACATCACCCATACGCTGGTTGTCATACTGTGGTGGTTGCACGTTGCTGTGATGCTGAAAGCTCTGCCACGGGTATTTCAAACTCGAGTATGGTCCCCCATGGTGGACAGGTTTCAGTGGAGTTTCCAGACTAAGACCAGGAAGAAGGACCTGGCCACCCAGTTCCAAAAAAAACAGGCCATGAAAACCCTATGAATAGCAGCAGAGCATTGTCTAACATAACACCAGAAGGTGGGAAGATGGGCAAAGACCAGGAAGGGTTCTGCTCTGCTGTACACAGGGTCTAGGAATCAGAATCACCTGACAGCACTAACAACAAGCAGAAGACAGTGGTCTGAGCACACCCAAGAGCTTCTCACTCCTCCTAAAACCCATTGAAATAGCAGTTAATAACAACAACAAAAAGAATGAGGAAACAGACAGACAAATCTAGACTGTGGTGGACATTCCGTAAGTGAGCTGGATTCTTCAAATGTCATGAAAGCAAAAAAGAAAGGCAGGTAGACTTTTTTATATTAAAGGAAAATAGGACACCCACATGCAATGTGTGATCCTTAATTAAATCCTGGGGGAGGGGAGGCTATAAAAGGTATTTTTGAGACTACTGAGGGAATCCAAATATGGAACATATACTAGATATTATTGTCTTCATTTCGTAGGTGTGATATGGTACTGTGGCTGTGTGGGAGCATCTCCTTCTTGGGCAATATGTGCTCAAAGACCTAGGACTGAGGTGCCATGGTGTCCTCAACTTACTGTCAAATGGTCAGGAAAATGCTGTATGTATAGATAGAGGGAGATACAGAAAATATGGCAAACTTAACAACTGGTATAGATAGCTACTTGAAGGGTACATGAGGGTCACTGCTTAGTCTTTCCATTTTTCTGTGGGTTTAAATTTTTTAAAAAACCTTAGAGGATAAAAGAAAAACAACATCAAACAAAAAGAAAACACACATAAAGCAAAGAGAGAGGAGGGTGCCATCTGTATCAAGATATTTCATCACATTTCTACAGGATCCAAAGAAGACGGGATCATACTGATGGAGGAAACAGAGAGAAGGAAGCTACAGTCCAGAACATAGGAAGAAACAGACCAGAGTGGATTGAGACCCAGAATTTAGAGGCATAGAAGCAGAGGTAAGAAATGGGGCTGAAAATTGAAGGATTATCTACAGGTAAATCCACGAAACACTCACCAGGTATAACCCCATCCCTGTCCCACCTAAAACAACAGGCATCGAGACCTAGAAAGAAAGGACTCTTCTCTAAATAAGTCAAAGAACTGCTGAGGAAAAGCTGGGCTTCTAGAGTGGGTATTCAGACCTTGAACTAAAACCCTCCTTATTCTGAAACTGCTGCTCACCTGCCTAAAGGCCAGCTTCCTACTGCATAGCTTCAATTCTAAACCTGCCAAAGGTATATCCTTCCCACTGTCACCACGTGCTCTTCCTACGTGCAAACACAAAAATTTTTTTTTTTAATTTTATTTTTCCTTTTTCTCCCCAAAGCCCCCTGGTACATAGTTGTATATTTTTAGTTGTGAGTCCTTCTAGTTGTGGCATGTGGGATGCCACCTCAGCATGGCCTGATGAGCCGCCATGTCCGTGCCCAGGATCTGAACTGGTGAAACCCTGGGCTGCTGAAGCAGAGCCCGCGAACTTAACCACTCAGCCACGGGGCCGGCCCCAAATACAGAAATTCTAATCAGCCTCTTCACTAAGGAAAGAGGTCTGCTGGGGGGCAGACCTATCGTCAGGCCAGTGGAAGAAACAGAACTTGATTAATCCACACAATGATTCACTCTTAAATTAAGCAGAAAACCAAGCATTTTAAGAGAAAATTGCTTTCTCTTACAAAAGAAAAACCAGCAGCACAAACTGAAAAAAAATCAAGATAGTTCCTACAGAAAATAAATTATTCAGGAACTATAAAGTGTTTTAAAATCTGATAAGTATTACAACAGAGATCTAAAATATTTCATAACAGAAAAACAGGATACTATAAAAAAAGAATAAGAAAATCCTCTTAGAAATTGGAAATACAATGGCTGAACTAATTTTTTTTAAAGATTTCTTTCTTTTTTTTTTTCCTCCCCAAAGCCCCAATACGTAGTTGTATATTCTAGTTGTAAGTCCTTCTAGTTCTTCTACGTGAGCCGCCACCCCAGCACGGCTACTGACATATGAGTGGTGTGGTTCCACACCCAGGAACTGAACCATAACACAGAACAAAAAAGGCAAAGACAGAAAATGAATAAAAAGATAAAAGAAATAAAGGATCAATCCAGAAAGACCAACCTCCAACTAAGAAACTCCAGAACGGGAACAGAGAAAATAGAAGGAAATACTTTTTTAACTTTTTTAGTTTCATATACATGAACACTGAACACCTAGTCTTCAAACTAAGACAGTCCACCAAATGTTCTGCACAATGACATCTAGACACATCCTCACAAAACTCCAGAAAAACTAAAGAAACAGGCAAACCTAAAAGACTGAAGGGAGAAACAACCAATCACCCGAGGAATGATAATGAGACTTAACATCAGCCTTTTCTTGAGCAGTACTAAAATTTTGAAAACAATGGTCCCTGCTTTCAAATTTCCTAAAAAAAATTATCTTCAATAGAGAACTTATGTAAAAATAATTATAGGAAAGGTATGGGTAGGGAATTTTCAGGCCTGTAAGCATTCCAAGTTTACCTTCCATGTACCATTTACAAGTAAGTTATTAGAAGATACTCCGGTAAGACAGAACTCTTATCACAGTGCCTCTGACTGTTTACATGTCTGTGTCCTGTACCCCTGTATCCTAAGACCTCTGTCCACTCTGAATCCTCTGCACTGAACACCATGCCTGGCCCCAAGTAGGCATTCAATAAGGAAGTACTGGCACAGATTATCCTCATGAGCATGGGAGACTAACACAGAACCCCACTCAGGCATAAACCCCTGAAACCAAGCTCTGCTGTTTCAGGATCATGAGCTTATGATGAGTCCTCTTCTCCGCAAACTCTACATATTTTTTAAAATTCAGCATAAGTCCCATAGACGAAGCCTTCTCCAACTACTTCAATCCCCAGAGATCTATTTTCCGTAACTCCCATGGCATTTATCCCTTGATTATATACTGATATGTTGTTTACTGTTTGGTATGTCTAGTTCTTCAAATGCATATTACTGTCCCTAAGGGAAGGGACTTTGACTCGTGTGTACCCCTAGTGCAACTAGCACAGTGTCAGACAATAGAGATACCTGCTGACTGGCTGCCGGCCCATACCTGGCAACATAAGAATCTCATCACTGAGGGTCAGGATTTATACTCTCTGCTATTACACAATTTCAGACAATCAGAATATATCCTGGGCCAGCCGGGTGGCACAGCAGTTAAATGCACACGTTCTGCTTCGGTGGCCCAGAGTTCACCGGTACGGATCCCGGGTGTGGACAGGGCACTTCTTGGCAAGCCATGCTGTGATAGGTGTCCCACATATAAAGTAGAGAAAGATGGGCACAGATATTAGCTCAGAGCCAGTCTTCCTCAGTAAAAAGAGGAGGATTGGCAGCAGATGTTAGCTCAGGGCTAATCTTCCTCAAAAAAAAAGATTTTGGGGCCAGCCCTGTGGCCAAGTGGTTAAGTTCGTGCACTCCGCTTCAGCGGCCCAGGGTTTCGTCAGTTCAAATCCTGGGTGCGGACATGGCACCATTCATCAGGCCATGCTGAGGCGGCATCCCACATGCCACAACTAGAAGGACCCACAACTAAAAGTACACAATTATGTACCAGAAGGCTTTGGGGAGAAAAAGGAAAAATAAAATCTTAAAAAAAAAAAAAAAAAAGAACTTGTAATCCCCTCAAGGGTCAAGATACAGCATTAGCAGCAATATTAATACTGGCTTCCGAGCAGTTGATGACATGTTTTATATTTTCATTTTAAACATTAAAAACAAAAACAACTGTTAAAAAAAAAAAAAGAATATATCCTAAAATGAATTCTCTGCATGGCAGAAAATCCACTTGCAGTAATCAAGAAGTAACATTACACATTATATATTCTAATTGATGATTATAACTCCTATAATTTCACCTTTCAATAAACATTACACACCTACTGTATGACAGGCACTGTTTTTTATAACATACATAAACTGTTCAAGAAAACCTGACAAAATCTTAGCTTAACATTTAAACCACTTTTTTTTTTTTTAATAGAACCCTTTCTTCAAACACAATCTTATTCAGTAACTTTTTGTGTGTGAGGAAGATTGGCCCTGAGCTAACATCTGTGCCACTCTTCCTCTATTTTATGTGGATGCCACCACAGCATGGCTTTGACAAGCGATGCTAGGTCTGCACCCAGGATCTGAACCTGCAAAACCCAGGCCACCAAAGCAGAGCACATGAACTTAACCACTACACCACCGGGCCAGCCCTGACACATACACACAATCTTATTCACAACTCCCAGATTCAAATAGATCACAGAGCTGCTCTGTTTAAAGTTTAGGGTAAGGCCCAGAGCCCCATCTATTTTAGTCTGTTCAGGATGCCACAACAAAGTACCACAGACTGGGTGGCTTAAACAACAGAAATTTATTTCTCACAGTTCTAGAAGCTAGAAAATCCAAGACCAAGGTGTTGGCCAATTCAGTTTCTGGGGAAAGCTCTTCTGCTGGATTGTAGATGGCCTCCTTCTCACTGTATCCTCCCACGGCAGACTGAGAGAGAGATCTCTGGTGTCTCCTCCTCTTTTATAAGGACATCAGGTCTACTGGCTCAGGGCTCCACACTTAGGACCTGATTTAACCTTACTCATCTCCTTAAAGGCCCTATTTCCAGTACAGTCACAAGGAGGTTTAGGGCTTCAACACAAGAATTTTGGGGAAATGCAATTCAGTGCATAGCACCATCTATTGAGCCTTCTCCTTGATCCAGACCTAGGGACATCTGGACGAAAAGACTAAAAACCATCTAAGTAGACAACTTAAATTTTGCATTAAAAACAACAACAACACAGGTATAAGGAGTTTAAATGACTTGCCCTAAGTCACACCACCAGTCAGTCACATATAAGACTAGAACCCAGGACCCTCAGCTCCTCCATGCAACCAAACTTCCTCTCGTGATAATCCACAATTGTTAGCAAAGTCATCCCGTATTCGTGACGTGAAGTTTCAATGAGATGCACAAGACATCACGAAACACCAGACCTCCCACATGAACTCCAAACTCATATATCCAATGTCTACTCAACACCTACAGGAGGGCGTCCAACATACATCACAACCTAAAATGTCCAAAACCAAAATCCTGATTTTCTTCTCCAACACCTGCTTTGGCAGATTATTCCAGATGTTCAGGTCAAAATACTACAGAGTTATCCTGGACTCTTTGCCTTTCCTCATATCTTTTATTCAATCCATCAGAATATCTTGTTAGTTATACTTTCAAAACATATCCAAATTTCTATTATAAAATATTGAAGAAAAAGATACTCAGAGTCTGGCTAGTCATTTTTCACTCATCTTCTGTCACCATTATAGTCCAAACCAACAATATCTCTCTCTTGGATTACTATAAGAACCACTTAACTGATCTCTATGCCTCTATCTTTGCCCCCTAGAACCTACTCTCAACATTGTAGTTAAGTTAAAACCTGTGTGAGATCATGTTACTTCCCCAATAGCTTACCAACTCATGCGAGTAAAACCCAAGGGTTTTATAATCTCCTCATGACAGGATTACAACTACCTCTCTAACGTCATCCCTAAACGATAGCCCCAGCTCTCTCATTCCACTCCAGCCACACTGCCCTCTTTTCTGTTCCCTGAGCATATTTGCCTCCCTCACCCTCCTTAAAATGCCATCTTTATTAGCAACGCTTTCCCTGACCACCCTAGTTAAAACAGCAAATTCCCTCATCCCATTCCCCTTCATCGCTTTATTTTTCTCTATAGCACTTAACACCATCTGACATATTATACACTGGTCTACTATGTGTCTATCCCTAACTAGCTCCATACAGACACAGATTTTGTGTGTTGGGTTGCTGTATTCCCAGCACCTAGAAGGGTGTTTGGCACATATTAAACGCTCCATAAATATCTGTTGAATGAATGAGTGAATTATGCATGAATAAAGTCATAAAACTAACTGAGCTTCAAAAACTCATCTTGCCTAGGAACATAACTAGAAAGCTATCAAAAATAATTTTCCCTTTTGACAGAATAGTACAGTGAATTAAAGTCAAAACATCTGGAATTAATGTAGATTCCAGGGCCAAAAAACTATGAAGAAAGGGAAAGAGAATGAGACACAAACAGCCCTTGAGTCATTTAAAAACTTATGATTGCAATTTCCAGCCAATAATCCTTTCCAGCTGAAAATGTCCAAAGACTTGGAACAGAAGGTATACAGAATGATGACGCTTCATTTACATTAAAGCAAATAAAATTAACTACCTATCTATTTACATTTATGTATAGAAATGCACAGTAATAAGATAGGAAAGTTTCACACAAAACTTGCCAGGGCAAAAGGGACTACTGCAGGGGGATGTCACTTCTACTCTACACATTTGTAGCGTCTGTCTCTTAGACAACAAGAGTATATGCATGTTTTATTTAGGCAATATAAAAACTAACAAAATAAAGCTCTTTAATCTACTTCCTTAGAGATAACCACTGATTAACAGTTTGTTGTATAGTAAAGATTTTCTTTCTCTATAGTCAGACAGATACAGAGATAACTTTTAAAAAATAAGTTAAATGGACAGGAATTCTGTCTCCAGGAGGATGGGATAGACATACTTTTCCCTATTCCTCACCTTAAGTACAACTAAAAACCCTAGATCTTACATATAAAACAAACATAAGAAGATCCAAAAAGGTGGAGAAAAGCAGACTGACTAGGGACCTCAGGACCCAGAGGATGAGGTGGTTGTCAGCTCTCTGGGTTTTCTTTTTGTCTCATATAACCCAAACCTGGAGCCGAAGTCGTCGGTAACTCAGAAACCCCAATGGATGCAGACAGAAAAAAAGCCCCAATATAAGCCACTCTTTCTAGCCACAGGATTAGGAAAGGGACAGCCTAGCAACATAGAAAACTTTTAGACAATAACTGCTCTATTCCAGCCAAACACCACAGAACACACTGTGGCCCCACGCACACCCACACCAGCAAAAACCTAGACTTTCACCCTCGCCAGACTGTAAGGAGGCACCCTAATCCCCCAATTCCTCCAATGGGTTAGTGTCAGAGAAGGCAGGCGGAGAGCCAGGACTTTCATCCCAGGAAGGCGGTAACAGACTACCACACTACCAACCCACCCCATTCCTTCAATGTCAGTGAGACCACATGGGAGGAATAACAGCATCCTATCCCTCCCAGCCAAGGAGGCATCAGTGGAGTCCCAGTAAGGAGCCAGACGCCTCACCTGCCACAGAGCAATTACAAGGAGCACTCCCTCGGGTGTCAACAGAGACCCAATGGGGAATGTGGACTTCTACCCCTACGTAGCAGTAAAGACATGGCACATGCTCCCTTTCAGAAGCCAGCCAAAACAAAAATTTTAAATAAGATCCATAGTCTCAAAATGTCCAGGTTTCAATCAAAAGTCACTCATCATATCAAGAACCAGAAAGACCTCAAGCTGAATAAAAAAGAGAATCAACAAATAGATGTCAACACCAAGAGATCTTATAATTACCTGACAAAGATTTTGAAGCAGTCATAAAAATGCTTTGAATAAGCAATTATGAGCCCACTTAAAACAAAAGAAAAAATAAACTCTCAGCAAAGAAATAGAAGACAAAGAACCAAATGAAAATTTTAGAATTGAGAAATAGAATAACCTAAATAAATGAGTTAAATGAGTTACATTCTTGCTTTTTTTCACTTAATACCTAGTGAAAATCTAAACCTCTCTGTATATACACACACAGCATTTTTTAGTAGCTATAGTATTGCACTGTATGAATTAACTATCATTTATTTAACTAATCCTCAATTAATGGACATTTATATTGTTTATAGTTTTTCATTACTACAAACCATACATATTTGCATAATTATGTCTTTTTTTGCATAATTATCTGTTATTTTTAGTAAAGAACATCACTAAAAATGAAAGTGCTATGTGAAAGGGCATGCACAGTTTAAATTTTCATACACACTGCCACACAGCCCTCCAGAAAAGCTGTACCAATTACATTCCCACTAATATTGTGTAAGCACACCTACTTTCTCACATCCTTGCCAACAATGGGTATTGTCTCACTGTTTTTCCTCGTTTTCTAATTTGACAGGTGAAAATAATATATTGTTGTTTTTACATACATTTCTTTATTATGGTAAATATATTTTCATGTGTCTATAAAACAAAGTCTTTCTTTTGAAAATTACCTATACAGGTCTTTTGTGAATTCTCATTGTTTATCTCACTAATATAAAAGAACCCTTAGTATTTCACAAATATAAACTGATTGACATATATGGTAACATATATATTTTCAACTGTTTTGTTGGGTTTTTCTGATGCTTTTTTTTTCTGCAGAAGAGTTTTAACTGGTTTAGATTTCATTTTAGCAAATCAAGTTTAACTAAATATTAGTCCCATTCAATTGAAGTACAAAGACATCAATCTAAAGACTCAGTCCCAACTAGTTTTAGAGCCTATCAATCATGAAATCACCACTCTTGCTCCTGATAAGAGTCTAGAATTAGTCTTTTGTTTTATTGAGGGGAAAGAAGAGAATGCTGGCACGTACTACTTACCTATATAGTCAATTAAAATAGTCTTTTCCAGATACACAGTTTCCCCAGGTGGCATGATTGGACTTCTGACTCCATTTTTTAAAATATAATATTCCATTTCCACATTGGGATCCCACTCCTACGCTAAACCCCAACCTATCTGGCTGGTGACTTGACAACCTACCTTATAGCCCTTTTATCTACTGGAGGCTGGACCCTTTCAAAACCATGGCTTTCACTGTTATGTGGAAACCTACCTCAAAATAACCCAAACTCTGAAAACTACTACACTGCCATCTGATGGCTCATTATTATCACTACCTAGAAATTTTTGCTACCATGCTCTGACCTTCTTTTGGAGACTGACCTAAATTTACTAAGCTACCATGTGTGTCATCATTTGGACTGCAAGTCAACTCACTTGAGCTGTTGCTCAGCTAGAACAGAAAATAAAACAAATGCGAGGCATTATTCCTTTCTTTTCTGAGCATCTGTTCTCCCTACTTACTTCTTTTCCCCCACCAGCCAGTCACAGGTTCTGGCATACTTCATAATAAAAGGCTACCTGGTTTATGACAAGTAGCACTAATAATCTCATAAAAAATAAGCACAATCACTGGAACTGTAATTTCTGTGAAGGTCATATACATAAAATCATAATAAAAAAAGTTTAAAAGAATACCTTTTAATAATGTGAAGAGAGAAAAATTCAAAAACACATCTCTCTATACATATATAACCTAATGTTATTTCAGTATTTCATAGAATTTGTCTATAATTTTTTTAACCAGCCCACAAACTGCTTACCAGTCCTTTCCTTAACTACTAACGTATTAGTTAAAGACTTATCTCACATCTATAACCATAAAGACAGTATTAATGCTTAGGGCTATATCACATTAAATTTTTCATCTTCTTCATTTCTTCTAACATTTTCAAGCCATAAGTAATTTCTTTTTTAGCTAATTTTATTCATGTTCCAGGATACTTCCACACTAAAAAAGAAATTTTTAATTAAAAATGTCAGATCGATAGCCAGAAAAACATATGCTCACCATATATATATGCTCACCAAAATATATGCTCACCATACACGTACTTAGTCAGCAAAGACCACACCCTTAGCTAAAGACATACAGCAAAAGTTCATCTTCAATTCTTTAGCAATCTACAAACTATACTCCACTAGAGTCAATTTAACAAAGTATCAAAGTACTACCATCCTGGATCAGGAAAAAATAGCTAGAAAGAACATTGTTAGGTTTAACTCAGTAGTTCTCAGCCAGCGACAATTTTGCCCCCCCAGGAAACATTTGGTAGTACCTAGAGACATTTTTGGTTATCACACTGGGGGAAGGAGGAGCGCCGTATCTAGTAGGTGGAAGCTAGGGATGCTGTTAAACATCCTATAATGCACAGGACAGTCCCCTATAACTGGTCCATAACATGTATAGTGATGAGGTTGAGAAATCTGGGACAACTGACGAAATCTGAATATAGACTGCATTGTATCAATGTTAAATTTCCTGACTTTGATCACTTTCATGTGGCTTTGTTCCTAGGAAATATATATCAAAGTACACAGGAAAGGAATAAGTCTCAACTCACCCCCAAATGGTTCAGAAAAAGATAACACATATACACGTAGAGAGAAAGAATGAATGATAAAGCAGTGAGCCAAATGCTAACAATTGGTGAATCTGAGTAAAGAGTATAAAAAATTTTTCTCATTATTCTTGCAATTTGAAATTATATCAAAATAAAAATTTAAGCAAATATTAGCATAACTGTAAAGTTCTTTTAACTGGGAAACTTTGCACAATTTCCCAGTATATATGTGCAATATGGCAGATCAGCTTTCTTTTTACTCCTTTCTCAAGATAAATTACACTATCTTGAATGGATACTTGTAAATTGGACCCAGATAACTCAAATAAGTATAAGCTTAAAAGTATAATGTCTAAAATGTGAACTGCAGAGAAAAAGCTAGGAACATCTAGATGTCTACCAAGGACATGACATTCTTTAGTATATCACAGTAAATGCATGCCCTAAGACCCCTGCATTGTGTGTTTTAGGCTTTCGGTACACACTGAAAACTGCAATAATTTAGAATCACATAAGATCTAAACACAATCAGTAGGAAAGCATGTATAAGAAATACAAAAACATTTTTAAGACTCAGGTTTTCAGAATTTTAACATCAGTTCTAAATTCTTGAACCTTATCATTCCTATTTCCAGGCACTTGTTACTTAAACAGCATTCAACAAATATACAATAACAGCTTTGCAAATTTAACAGTTTGCTTTTGAAAAGCAATAATTAAAACTTTTAAATACAGGAAAAAATTTAGAGCACTTACAGATGTCTGGGACATACTTGACTGTTGCGTGACACTTCCTGTGGGGGATGTGGATGGTCTTCCACTGGACAAACTTGCCTAAAATAATAAGATCTTTACAATATGTCTACAAAATCCTGAAGTTAAAAACTTTCTGGTACCAGGACACCACAAAACCACAATGAAAGTCAAAATGTCTATGTATGAACCAATTCATTTTGCAGTCAACATGGATTAAGCTTTGGCTAAACAGATTAAGAAAAAAAGAAAAAGCTGAATGGTGAAAACCCAAAGGCTAAGCTTACTTTAATAGCTGCACTTATCGTCAGTTTTACTCTACAGGTCTCTGTCTTCTGTGAAGTGGAATCACCTCTCCAATGTTATGAAAAAGAAACTGAAGCTACATCAAGTACCAGTGGGTTTCAGTTTCCTAACTAGTATCATGAACACGATGTTATTTAAAATTACACTACCAAGAAGTAACAGCTGGGGATGTGTTTATAATAGAAATAAACCTTTCACAGGTTCAGTCAACTGAGATCCTCCTCTAGTGAGATTTAAGATTAAATCTCATATATAGTTTTATTTAAATAAATAGTAAAATAAGAATGAAAATTTTTTAAAAAATAAGCATGTAATCATAAAATCATCCTATTATGAGTAAAAAATAGTATGACTGGATTTTAGTAAGGTGCATATACACATTTTATTTAGAAAATTTCTGGAGGGCTACCTATTAAACTGTTACAACGGCCACCACTGAGGAGTGAACAACAGCAGTGGGTGTGGAAAAGGAACACCTCTACTTTACCTCTTATAAACAAATACCTGATGTTGTTAATGAGTGTAAATTACTTATAAAATAAAAAAAACCTTTTTTGTTAAAATGTAAACATAATTCATGTAACCCTAAGTATTCACTGTTGTACCTAGAATTTCATATACAAAACCATGAAGTTAGCATAGCACTTCCGCAATGTAGAAAAAAGCAGTGAGACAAAAGCTAGCAACAGAGTAACATGGAAAACATATCCATTTTTTTTTAATTAACTTCTATTTGGCAGGCTATTATATTTCCTTAAGGAAAAATAATCACAGGACATTTGAGAACTATGAAATATCCAGTGTATTTATTTTCAGTAACTATCTGCAGATACTGTCAACTTTGGTCCCCTGAATTCTTATTTCAGTCTCACCTGAACAGCAGCAAGGCTTTGAAGCTGGGAGCTGCTTAAATGCTGCTGCTGAAGAGCTGCAGTGTGCAGCATTAAGTGCTGCTGTTGAGCTGCATACATCTGCTGAAGGTACTGAGCAGCTGAGCTGGGGGGGCGATGCAATGCCTGTTGAATTACCTGTGATAAGTCAAGTGAACCAATGTCAAACCAGAATCTTAACCATAAAATAAAGTATAAAAAAGTAGCAGTTTAAAATTTCACTACTGTAATATTCAATGTCATCAAGCTTATTAACATAGTTCTCTCCTAGTTTCATATCACTACAATTCATTAATCTGTACAAATTAAAATTACCCAATAGAGGTAATTCACAAAAGAAAAAAGGGCCAAATAAGCATTTGAACAGATCTGCAATCTCACTAGTTAAAACTTACAAATTAAAACACAATACTATTTTCCAACTTTCAGATGGATCAAGATTTAAAAGACTACTACTACTAAATAGGGAAACAGATAACTCTCATACACTGTTAGTATGAATGTAAACTGGTATAACCGTTTTGGATAAAATTTGGTAGAATTCAGGGATTGGGTGCAGCGAGGAAAATATATATACCTTCAGCCATTACAAATAGTAATGTAGATGAGTGCCGTTCAGTACAGCCACTAGCCACACCTGTCTCCTGAGCACTGTGCTAGTGCAACCAAGAAAATGAGTCTTGGACTTCACTGAATTATAATTTTAATTTAAATATAAATAGTCCCATGCAGTCAGAATCTACTGTATTGAACAACACAGAAATATCCATATTTATTAACAAAAAAATTCCCAAATATATCATTAGGTGAAAAGAGCAGGTTACTAAATAGTGCATAGAGTAAGATATCATTTTTACATTAAAATATTTAAAAGAATATTTAAGAAAACATTAAAAGACTACCAATGGGCAGCTAGATTAGAGGAGATTTTTATCTTCTCATTTGTACTTTTCTTTAAATATCTGAAAAAACTTACAATGAGTAGGTCTTATATTAATAATCACATAAAATTATAAAGCTATTTTTTTAGAAAATTACTACATAATTACTTTTTCAAATATTTTTTAAATGTCAGATTCCTTGTTTCGATTGTTTCAACATAGAATAAAACTATTCTTACTAAAAAAAAATTCCTGAAAGTCCTAATTACTGTGAATACTTATTAGTAAAATACAAAATCTGAGTCTGAAACTTCATAAACAGATAAATGTAGAAGAGTCAAGTACTCTAATCACAGAGAAAAATCCTTTATCAGTCCAAACCAGTAAGTCAGACTACGCCAGTCCTCTGCAATCACATCCCAAAGTCATGTCATGCCCACACTGACTCTGAAAGAGCACGAATCCTAATCTCAGCATCAAACCACAGAGTTTTCACAGGGCTAAGGAAGTAACAGAGCCACAATCCTACAGCTTGAGGGACTGAGTCAGGACACCCTGAACCACAAAACTGTGAATCTCTTTATCCAAATACCAAGAAAGCATATTTCCTTCTGCTGTTTGCCTTCATGTGTTCCCATCTCATCCATATTTAGCTTACTATACCTGCTACAGACTCCTGTCACAAAATCAATGTAGACATTTGACCCCTAGTTGCAGAGGTCTAAAGACTAGCATTAAGTGATTCAGAATTACAACAATGTCTTTTTGGTCAGGTAAATGTATACATTTTCTTCTAATTCCATAACAAAATTCTAAAATCAAACTGAAGTAACAAATGCATAAGCTATCTGACAGATATTTTTGCCAGAGAGTAGTAATTTTTTTCTATTGTCAGCAGTCTTTCATTACCATTCAATGCTATACTCATGGGAGAGAGACTCTTTAAATACACGTTAAAGGTACAGCACATTGTTCTTATTTTGCTCCTCTAAAGGAACAAGGAGGGTAAAGAGAATTCACAGGACTGAAAAAGAAAGCTGGAAGGCATTAAAGAACTACTTAGGTAGTTCAATAAATATGGATTTGATTGCATTTTAAGAGAAGCAATTCTATGATCTCATAGGAACTAGTG